>NW_015505186.1:1329702-1410471 GCF_001515645.1 Sinocyclocheilus grahami | reverse complement strand
GTTTTATTCACCTTCATCCTCTCTCGACACTGGGATGGGGTCCGTTCGTAACCCAGCTCTGACAGCGCTCTGGACACCCGCTCGTACATCGCGGGTCCCGGCGCCTTGCCAGAGAACACCGTCCCGGCCACCTCCAGCTGCTGTATCCGCGCCTCCGCCAGCCTTTCGTTGCCCCACACGGCGATCAGCGCGTTTGTTTCGGACGGCGTCCACGACATGCCTCGGCAAGCGGTGAAGCTGTTTGAGGCAGAGGCCGATCCACTCCGGCCTGCGCCCCCGGACAGCGAAGCCCCGACGTTCAGAGGAGAGAATCTATTAGGGGTGGAGGGGTTGGAATGGTATTGGTTGCTGTCACTCAGATCCTCGGATTCCGGGGAAGGAACCTCGGTTTTGGGAATCTTCAGCGGCACGGATAGATCAGGAGAACGCTCAGCGTTACTGGGGGCCGCCATCTTGCCTCTGTTGCTAAGGGGAGGGGGCAGAGAGGAAGAGCGTGCGCGCGCTCGCTCACCCAAGCGCGATTGACAGCTCATATCGAGTTATCCTTTTTGCAGTCAAATGTCTATTAATATTATGGTACATATTACAAATAATATTATATGCAAAATAATATATTATGGGTAATTATTATGTAAAACGCAATGTTTCAGTTTTTAATCATTTGAATACATTTAAATATAATAAAGTTTCTTACATTATGAAAAATATTTGAAAACATTTGATAAGCAATGAACTTATATTAAAACATTATGATTATTAATATGCAAAAACGGTAAGCCAATAGCCATTGCCGTTTACCAATGTCAGATTTCAGGGGTTTCTACCATGAGTGAGGTGCGGAGTGAAAGCCGATTTTTCATGTGCAGAAAGCCGGTTTTTGCAAGTCGAAACGTCGGTGTTTCCTTTTGCAAGCAGAAGCAACGCCGTGTGAATGTACCTGCTGCGTTAAGCATGTTTTTGAAGTGAAGACTCGTGTTTGTGACTCGCCCCATACTCGCTCTCCCCGTGTTTCTCTCACTCAAGCGGTTGATGGAAAAGCTGGACTGCATCGACATGCTGAGGGATTACAGAACGCTTTGAGAAGAAAACGAAACGAAAAAGTTTCAGAGAGGCTTTCAATCGGTGCCTTGCTTGGCGGCCTAACAGAAATGTAAGTTTACCAATATAAATATACTTGTTTGTACAACTGCATGATATAAGCAATATCACAATAACTTCCAAAAGTCAACACGGGTGTCGTAAATATTATGTAAATAAAGAAATGTATGATAGTTCAGATTTACCCATTATAGTGTTACACTCCTGTTTTCTCATCGGGTGGAAAGTCCAGGTACAGAAAGTAATACGGTAGTTTTCAATATTTTGTTCCAATCACCTAGATTTGCTATTTAGCGCAGTTTTTCAGCCAGAACTAATTAGTGAAATCAGCTGGCTGAGTTCATGAGTGGAATAAACATATGGCAGGACTTTTACTTTCTGACCCCTGGAGATTCCATCTCTGTCTCATGTATTTTATACAAATGATAATTATATATGTAAACATGATCGAATATGACATTATTAGTAATATTTTATTGAAATATTGAAATCAATTACCCTTGTTCTAGATGGTTATTTTCTCTGCAATACAAGTAGGCCTATTTTCCACTACAACTAGAAGGGAAAGTACCACTGCTGACCACTAGGCGGGGTTGCTCATCCTCGTTACATTCTGCCTTGCGTCAGAGTTTGGTAATGTGGCAACAGTACAGACAGACTTGGTACACTTTACTTGCATGTTCTGTCCGCAAGAAATGCAACTAAATGGTTAATCATGGTCAAATTTGCATTTCTCTAAAAATAAAGCATATAATCATGCCCTGTTATTTTACAGACACATCATTTCTTTAATGCTTTGCATAAAAATAACAGCTTTAGATTTTATGTTTTTCTTCTTTTATGAAGTGTAATACAGATTGTCATAGACTGAACCAGTTTTGATTATTTAGTCTGCTGTCTGGCTGCCACAAATGTACATTAAAGAAGAATTTTGTTATATTCATAGCAGCCCAGATTAATGTTGTTGATTTAATAATGCTGTCGAATTATTTATTTGTGTTGAAAAAAAATCTTGTCATTCTATAGGGAGTTCAGCTTAACTGAGCTGCAGCTTCACAGCTGTTCACATGATTTAACAGAGAATCTATTTCAGGTCAAAGGTTATGGCCCGTCCTAAGAATAGTGAACCGTCCTGACACCATTTTCTGTCTATATCTGGGTGTTTTCTGACAGCTTCATTGTGTTTGATGTCTACTAAAGGTTACATAGGAGGCAGTATAACCTTTAAAAAAAAACAAAGATGACAGGCTCCTATGTAGTTCATAAAAGTACCTGTAGGTTAGTTAATGCAAAGACTTTCACAAGCTTTTGGCGATGGAACCTGAATCCTAAACTGTAGCTGCGCACATGCTGATAAACACATCAATTTGTTTTTCATATAACTTTTATATTACAAAATATAAAAGAATCCTAAGCTAATATTTGCTATTATTTTACAAATTAGGAGCAAACCCATGCAGATGATTCAATTGTGTATGAATTTAGCCTAAGGTGTTCTTTTCTCATCAAGATGCAAGATAAAGAATCCCTCAACCATGATGAATATGAATAATAAAGAGCCACAACCCCCGTATTATAAAAATTGACTTTGTACTACAACACTGGACATTATATTTGTGAATGCAAATCTAAAATGGGAATCTCTTAGCGTATGGATATTATACCCCGCAGACATGCATTGCCATACCTTCAGCTTAATGAGGGAATGGATATGTTTGCTCATGATCAGAAGCATGGCCTTCTGATTAGACTCGCTCTAGAGGCATTTCTAAACGCCTTGCCGACATTAAGAGGAGCACTTCTTAGTCAGATCACATAGTAACTCACGTCTTCGTGAAATCAAGCCAGTACTTTTTTTTTTTTATCATCAGCAAAGTCACGAAAGCCCTTTAAATGGCTGAATGTGAGAGAAATTCTAATGACCCTCTGCAACATTAAGGGGCAGTGAGAAAGCGAAGATAATTACGATTATTATTTCATAATTTAGCGTTTTAGCGAAGATGCTGGAAGCATTTAAGTGAATTTGTGTCGGAGAGATTGCTTTTAGGATTGGCAGTCAAAATTCCTTTGCGTTTTATAAAGCTTAAAGTGCTTATTTGCATAATGTCTAATGGGCAGAGATATTTCCGCTCATCCCCTATGAGCAAAAATACACACGTGCATTCACAGTCAATTAGAGCGAATTGTGATTTTTAGCGCATTTTGGAGGTGAGGATATTTTGATAAACAACCTCTGCATGACATGCTGGTTGCCAGGCAGTAATTTTGGATATTCCGGGTGTCCGCGATGACTGACGCTCTACAGGGTCACAGATGTGTTACTTGTCCAACATAGTGTCCTCTGTCAGGATTCCTCCTGCGATGCCCTTCCTTATTTTCACCTCCAAGACATACAAACCCAGAGCTTTTACTTGACATGAGGAGAGTTGATTTTGGATTCTGGAACGAAATGGAGATCCGAAGTACAGATTCTGCCAGTGATGCTGATGGAAGATTTGCTGTCTTTTTGGTATGAGTGAGTCGTCGATGATGGGAGCTTTTTACACCCATCTTCAAATTCTGTTTCATCTCATCTCACTCGACTGGCTTTAGATCAGATCATTATCACGGTGGTGTGAATGATCATTAGATTCACTCAGCGGCGCGGCTGATTGCAGCACCTGCAGACTCCAGTTCAGAGAAAAAGCACATTTTGGTTTGGAGGCTTTCATTAAGAGGCAGCCTTTTCTCTTTTTTTCACCTAAAGCAAGCATCATAAAATCACACTGAAATACTAAAATATGTGCATTTTTTCTTCCATACTCTTTGTGTTATACATGAAATAAAAGGGAGCTGAATAGCGTTTGTACCTTGAGAAATTATAAATTATATATAATTCTTGAACCATATTTGATTCTTGATTCTATGATGGATGTTTTAGAGAAAGGTGATGAATATCTCTAATGTATAGCTTGTTAAACAAAGAAAGAGCGATTCAATTCAAGTTTATTTGTATAGCGCTTTTCACAATGCAAATGGTTGCACAGCAGCTTTACAGAAAATTAAAGTTTCTACATTATATTTAGTAATAGGTTATCAGTGGTGACTATCTCAAGTTGATGTCCATATGGCAGAAATGTATGGTAAAAATCAAGCAGCTAGTTAATAACACGTAATCAAACAGATGGTGAACACTATTAACAGCAATGATTATATGTTGCGATCAAACTTGTAACAAAATTTGGTAGTTTTGTATGTTGTCTGAGGGTTGGCATCATCTGAGGTCCTCTGGGGGGTTTGCATCATCTCTTCTCAGGTGTTAGGTCATCTCAGGTCTTTGTAAGGGCTGGATCCAGACTGAAGCTTGTGTAATTCCTAGTTACCAAGGGATGCCAATCCCGTGGCAGAACCAGAGAAGGTAATAGAGAAAAATTAGCATAGCTGCTGTTCCAACTCAGCAAAAAATGATGTGTTCAACCCAAGCAAAAGAATGAAAATGTGCATTTGATAAAATTTAACTGAAGTGCAAGGTTATGAGATGCATTATTTGAATGCTTGGCCAAAGAGATGTGTCTTTAATCTAGATTTAAACAGAGAGAGTGTGTCTGAACCCCGAACGTTATCAGGAAAGCATTCCAGAGTTTGGGAGCCAAATGTGAAAAAGCTATACCTCGTTTAGTGGACTTTGCTATACTAGGAACTACCAAGAGTCCAGAGTTTTGCAACCTTAGGGAGCGTGATGGATTGTAGCGTGGTAGAAGACTAGTTAGGTACGCAGGAGTTAAACCATTTAGGGCCTTAAAATTAAGTAGTAATATTTTGTAACTGATACGGAACTTAATAGGTAGCCAGTGCAGAGACTGTAAAATTGGGGTAATATGATAATATTTTCTTGACCTGGTAAGGACTCTAGCAACTGCATTTTGGACTACCTGTAGCTTGTTTATTGAAGATGCAGGACAACCAGCTAGAAGTGCATTACAATAGTCCAGTCTAGAGGTCATGAATGCATGAACTAGCTTTTCTGCATCAGAAACAGGTAACATGTTTCGTAACTTGGCAATGTTTCTAAGATGGAAGAATGCTGTTTTTGTAACATGGGAAATATGATTTTCAAAAGACAAGTTGCTGTCTAATATAACACCCAGATTTTTAACTGTAGAGGAAGTAACAGTATATCCGTCTAGATGCAAATTGTAATCTACTAGATTCTGTGTACTGTTTTTTGGTCCAATAAGTAATATCTCGGTCTTATCCAAATTTAATAGAAGAAAATTATTGGTCATCCAGTCTTTTAAATTTTTAACACACTCTGTTAGCTTAGATTATTTAGAAGTTTTATCTGGTCTTGTTGAAATATATAGTTGAGTATCATCAGCATAACAATGGAAACTAGTCCCGTATTTTCTAGTGGTGCAACGGATCGCAAAACTCACAGTTCGGATCATATTATGGATTTTGAGTCACGGATCGGAAAAGTACTTCTATACCACAGCAAAAACTACTAGCTTAACTAATACAGTTTGTAATAAAACAAGAACAAATACACAAATTACAAGCATAGATGAATACAACAAAACACAGTTACAAATAAAGTCAGTAACAGTAGCATTTAGGTGCAGAAATGTAATAATTAAGTGTAAAATAACACAATAGTGCTCACTGCACAACAGATTAATCTTTGTTAGAGCTGTGGTTTTATTTGATTAGCAAACAGGTATTTATTGGCTGCTGTCTCTTTAATACCAAATGCACGGACCTAATACTGACACACATCCGTTTTTTTCTCAGCTGTTTACGTTCACTTAAGACATATCCGACTGTTTACTAGAATACTTGCCAAAACGGGTATTTTAACATAACTTTGTATGTATGTGAAAGAAGAATCAATTCGCTGTTCACGCGTATCTCTCTCTCTTCGTGTGCGTGGCATTGGCTGAGGTTTTATTTGATTAGCAAACAGGTATTTATTGGCTGCTGTCTCTTTAATACCAAATGCACGGACCTAATACTGACACACATCCGTTTTTTTCTCAGCTGTTTACGTTCACTTAAGACATATCCGACTGTTTACTAGAATACTTGCCAAAACGGGTATTTTAACATAACTTTGTATGTATGTGAAAGAAGAATCAATTCGCTGTTCACGCGTATCTCTCTCTCTTCGTGTGCGTGGCATTGGCTGAGCGCGCAAGTTAAAATTGCTTGAATGTGTAAACTGGCAAGACAAAACAGTTTTTATTACTAAACAGTTACAGTTTACTCTATGATGGTTAAACTTAACAGTTCATCCGCGAATCACATGCGTGCCAAAATGTGCAGCCTGATCCGTACGGATCACGGATCATCTAAGATCCGTTGCACCCCTAGTATTTTCTAATAATATTACCAAGTGGCAACATGTATATTGAAAATATCAGTGGGCCTAGGACAGATCCTTGTGGCACTCCATACTTTACTGGATTTAATTGAGATGATTCCCCATTTAAATAGACAAAGTGATAGCGATCGGAAAGGTAGGGTTTAAACCATCTTAAAGCCTGCCCTTGAATACCTGTATAGTTTTGTAATCGATCTATGAGTATGTCATGATCTATACACTCTAAAAAATGCTGGGTTAAAAAGGGACAAACCCAGCTATTGGGTTGTTTTGACCCAGCGGTTGGGATGTTTTGAACCCAACCGCTGGGTCAAAACAAACCAATAGCTGGGTTAAAACAACTCAATACCTGGGTTTGTCCCTTTTTAACCCAGCGCTGGGTTATATTTAACCCAGCATTTTTTAGAGTGTAGTGTTGAACGCAGCACTTAGGTCAAGTAAAACTAGCAATGAGATGCAGCCTTGGTCTGATGCAAGAAGTGCAGTTTCTGTGCTATGATGGGGACTGAAACCCGACTGAAATTCTTCATAGATATCATTTTTTTGCAGGAAGGAGCACAATTGAGCAGGCACAATTTTTTCTAAAATTTTAGACATAAAAGGAAGATTTGAAATGTAATTTGCCAGTTCACTAGGATCTAGTTGTGGTTTCTTAATAAGAGGCTTAATAACCGCCAGCTTGAATGGTTTTGGGACGTGACCTAGAGATAACGACGAGTTAATAATATAGAGAGGCGGTTCTTCTGCTACAGGTAACAACTCTTTCAGTAATTTAGGGGGTAAAGGATCTAATAAACATGTTGTTGGTTTAGATGCAGTGATAAGTTTATTTAGATTTTCCTGTCCTATAGTTGTAAAGCACTGCAGTTTTTCTTTGGGTGCAATAAATTAAGCTGAATTACAAGACGCTGCCGATTCTACATTTGTTATTGTACAAACCCAATTCCAAAAAAGTTGGGACACTGTACAAATTGTGAGTAAAAAAGCAATGGAATAATTTACAAATCTCATAAACTTATATTTTATTCACAATAGAATATAGATAACATATCAAATGTTGAAAGTGAGACATTTTGAAATGTCATGCCAAAGAAGATTTGAAATGGGTCTGTAATTTGCCAGTTCACTAGGATCTAGTTGTGGTTTCTTAATAAGAGGCTTAATAACCGCCAGCTTGAATGGTTTTGGGACGTGACCTAGAGATAACGACGAGTTAATAATATAGAGAGGCGGTTCTTCTGCTACAGGTAACAACTCTTTCAGTAATTTAGGGGGTAAAGGATCTAATAAACATGTTGTTGGTTTAGATGCAGTGATAAGTTTATTTAGATTTTCCTGTCCTATAGTTGTAAAGCACTGCAGTTTTTCTTTGGGTGCAATAAATTAAGCTGAATTACAAGACGCTGCCGATTCTACATTTGGTTTGTATTTCTGATATCTATTTTATCAGTGAAGAAATTCATAAAGTCATCACTACTAGAAATGTTTAATTGGATTGATTAAATTGGTAGTGTTATGAAGAAATTAATTGATTTTTTTCCCCTTTGCAGGAACATGGAATCACTTTGAAGTCCAAAAGGGGGCTGGATGCCATCTCTGATACTATTCTCGGGTTCAACGGGTCGGTGAGTTGTCATGTTCAAGTTAACATATCTGAAAGAGACAGTTCTTGGTTCAGTGTATTGGTGAGTTGACTCGAGAACCACTTGGAGACATTTCTCGTACAACTACATACAGGTTCTCCGTGGGGTCTTAAGAAGTTTAAAAAAGTAAAAAATCTAAAAATAAAAATTTTAGGCATTCAGAAGTCTTAAATTTGTTTTAATTTTCATACATCCATGTAACAGTACCTCTAATTCTCATTGAAACGCTCCCGCAATGCTTTAGAATTTTTTTTTTAATGTTGTGATATCTTAAATTTAATTCATAATGGTCTTAAAAAGGTTTTAAGTCTTAAATTTGACTTGGTGAAACCTGCACAAATCCTGTACTGTATATAACTCACTGCTTGACCACTATAACGTCATTGGTGAAAATTAGCTAGTAACTAGCTTCCCGAAATCGTAGTAACTTTGTTACACATCCGTCATTCGAACCATGTTTGTTCAGCAATATAGATTTGCCATTTACAAAGTTCTGTCATGAAACTCTTGATGGTAAGTCTTTAACTCGGTATGCAAGTAATCACGTTGTTCGTTACACGGTGCAGCTAATTGGGTTCTGTTGCATCAACAGCCAGTGAGCGTGCTGCTCAACATTCAAATACTTGGCCAGTTTACAGCACGCTTTCAAAACCTCTCCACTAGGCCTGGGCGATAAAACGGTATCGATATTTATCGACGGTACACCTTCTTCGATAACGATATAAAAAATGTTTGATATAGGCACATGCTATGAGTGACGCAGACAGCACACACAAACAGGAACATGAGTGCTGTGCCAGCCTGTGATGAGGAGATTGTGAATAAAAAAAAAATGATATTAGTCGAATTTAAAATAAACCTTTGCATTTGAAGGCAAAAATATTACAATGAATGTTAGGTGTGTGTCAGGGAGCGTCATCAGTGGCGCATGAGATGCGGGGATGATGATGTAAGTGACGTTGTAGTTTAATGTTTTGTTAGTCTAGACCACGATACGCGCAGTTGCTGCGTTATTCATTCAAAATATTAGAGAAATATAGAAGCTCAATGCGGAGAAGATCTTGATTGGGTTAAAAAACGAAACCAAGCCATTCACACAGAACGCATCTCACACAAGAGATGTATAGAAAGCCATGCAAAGTTAAAACGGTTAAAACTTTTAGAAAACACGTCACGAATTTGTGGAGGTTTATTCCTTTTCACTGCGTCTGATATGTTTTTGAAGGCAATCTGTGTGATGGGCGAATTGGCTCTGTGGATTAAGCAATGCATAAATACGTGATGCTGTTTTGTTCATAATTTGTTTATGCAATTTACGAAATTATATTTGATTTATGAGTTAATTTAGACGTAATTTTTTAGTTATTTCCATGCGTGGACAGTTTAATGTGCTGCATTATTTTGCTCATTGCACCCTCCTGTGGCCTCGGGAAACAAGCCAAAAGTTTAACCTATTTAATCTGCATATAAAACATTAGATATTTGTAAAATTTTTATTTTGTGTTTGACTGTTAAAACAAAAAAATATTTGTTGTTTGTCTCAATAAATTGAGTTAATTAAAAAATACAGTGGTTAAATGTAAACCTTTTTTTTTCTATTGCTCTTTGTTTTAAAAAAAGGTTATAAAAATGTCAATAATTATCGATACTGAACGATATGAAACATTATATCGTTGATACATTTTTTAGCTATATCGCCCAGCCCTACTCTCCACCTTCCCCAGCTCCACCTGGATAGATCTGCTACAGGTAATTTCATGTATATGTGTGAGGAAAATTTAATGTATGTTTTATATGCAGCAGTATGCCTTACATGCTCAAAGCAGCATGTCTGTGGAAGTGTTGGCAGTAGCAAGTCTCGGTACCGCAGCGTAGCAGATCTATTCTGAATTGTAGTGCTAGAGCACTTGCGTAAACCCAAGTTTATGGTTGTGTTGACATTATTTGGGCTATTAAGGTTGTACCTAGATAATATTAGATGCTAAGAAAGCTTTAAAGACTTTAAAAGTTTGTGAGCTTTTAAAAAGCATGTACACTCTTAAAAATAAAGAGGTATTATTATTATAAGAACCATTTTGGTTCCCATAAGAACCTTTCAGTGAACAGTTCCTAAAATAACCATTTTGAAGAACATTTTCAAAATTAATGACCTTTTTCATCTATAAAGAATCTTTTCTGCATTTGAAAGCTTCCATTGATGTTCAAGGTTCTTCATAGAACCATTGATGCCAGTAAAGAAGAGAAGACTCTTTAAAGAGTATTTTTTGTTTTTATACCTGCTTTATAGCCTTATTCTGAATTTTTCATTTGTTTTTGTAGTTTTTATTTTTATTGTTCTGTTTCTTTTTTCATAATTGATTTGTTAAATCAAATTAAAATTAGTGTGTCAGATTGGTCGAGACGCTACAGTATGCATGATTGTATAATATGTGCATGTATAATCTTACTGTTTCTTAAAAAAGAGCTGTATTTGTGACCACATAACTTTGCGACACTGTTTGCAAAAGTTCATTGGAGCTATGGTTTTGGGAAACACTGAATAGCTGAACTGAAATGCTTTTGAGAAATGCAGAGCAGTTTTGTGGATCAGTTCAAACATTTCATTGAAAAGATTTGACTCAAAATAATGATTTATATATACAAATCAGACATTGCCACTTTAGTTTTTTTATTTATAGTTGTCTGTCCACATTAGACCATTTCAACATTGAAAGAATTCTAGTTATATATTATACATTTTCCACTTAATATACAGTGTTTACAAACCTTGTGATTTATGTAAATAGGTGATCATTCGCTACCTTGAGTGGAAAACCACTCCAACATTCTCACTGTGCCAAATGAATACCTAAACAGACAAATTAAAATGACACCACATGCCAGAGAGATTCATATGGACAGCATCCTTTAGTTCATAATGTTATTCCATCATCTCAAATTCTCCTGCATGTCTTCAAACAAAAGCCTCTCATGCCCATCAGACAGATAAATACCAGGTCCCTTACGCAGCCACCCGCCGTCCCATTGAGAATTTACCTCAGCACCTCTCGCAGATGGGATCTGGCCCCGTGGGAGTGCTGTAACCGAGGCTAACCCCCCTCCGGCAGCGAGGCCCAGGTGTCTCCCCTCAGTCAGACACCAAGGTAATTCAGCGGCGGCTCCAAAACACACGTGCTCCCTCATCAGCAGGCCCTCACCGGAGAGCAACTTTACATTAAAGACTTGTCTCATTAGAGCGCAACGGACACGGCTAAGGCTAATGAGAGAGGCTGTGATGACGGCAGGCTCTGATATACAAGCGCAATAATAGACCATGGTCAGGGCCAAAGCCATGTCACGCCTGGGTGACGGTGAATAGGAACGGCGCCGTGATGTTGGCATCCAAGTTCAAGGCTCAGCAAGATTGGATTGGTGTTGGCCGTCTCGGTGCATATCGAGGGAGTTGCTGTTTACAGAAGGAGTCTTGTAATGAGCCGGGACAGGGGCAGATATAAACGTTTCTGAGTCGAGTTTGAGCATGATATCATGTTGGTAAACATTTAATCAGATCATTTGAGATTCAGCTTGCTGCTGTTCAGTGTTTAGTGGATTATGGATTTTTTTTTTCTTATCCCAGATGATTTTAAGTGTGCATATACTGTAATTGTTTTTTTGTGTCATTTGATTTGTTGTTAGAGTAGAGAATAACCATTGCACATCCTTGTTTTGCTGAACAAAACATTTTTTGCTGTACAAATATGCCAGGTGTAAGTCAATTTAGCAAATTATCACAGAAAAAAAAAATGTTTGGCAATAATTATATATGAAACGGTTCACACAGAAGGCACTTTCTGTTGGTCAATGTGGTGAATTTGCTTGACCAACTTGAGCAAAAATGAAGTCTGCAAGCTTTGTGGTTAGTTATTTGTGTCTTTGTTAGAGTAGAAATTATTTCGAGATAAGTCCAAATGTATGTCTCCATTTGGAAAAACAAAGCGTTTTTTTTCTGTATGAATATGTCAGGTTTAAAATTTCACAGAAAAAAATGCTGGTTGTTAGTGTAAGTCAAATTTTGTTGGTCAATGGGGCAAATTCACTAACTAACTAACTTGAACATAAAATCACAAATTGCACTTACTTGAAACTCCCATTTGCAAAGATTTCGATTGAAAATACAGGATTTCACCTGCAAAATTTCACTACAGTACACAAAAGTAAATAAGACCACACCTTTCCTGTGGACGGTTTCTCTAACTCTTCTTCTAAAATTGCATGGTTCAATTTTATGACCAACTCGAACACTAATGAAATCTGTAAGGGGAACATTTGCCCTCTTGCAAAACTCCCATTTGCGCAGATTCCTATTTTGGACAGCATCTTTAACACTTTAAATAAAATTGACATTGTTGTAGAAGTCTTATTTGCATACGAGTCTGTAGATGACAAAAGTATCATATTTTTTTTTAAACCATTACCATTTAAATATTAAACCTTTGTGCTTAAATAATCATGTACTGTTAATGCATGACATGAATACTACATCAAAATTTAGCAGCATGTTGAGGGGATTTGTACTTTCCTAAGCATTTAGACTTGCTGATTTCAACCTGGCAACTGATCAAAATTGCCAAAAAGCCCCACTGACTTAAAAGGATGGTTCACCCAAAAATGAAAATTGTCATTAATTACTCACCCTCATGTTGTTCCAAATCCGTAAAACCTTCGTGACATCACGGTTGAACCACTGATGTCACATGGACTATTTGAATGATGTCCTTACTACCTTTCTGGGCCTTGAACATGGTTGCATTACTGTCTATGCAGGGTCAGAAAGCTCCCGGATTTCATCAAAAATATCCTAATTTGTGTTCGGAAGATGTACGAAGGCCTTACAGGTTTGGAACGACATTAGGGTGAGTAATTAATGACACAATTTTCATTTTTGGGTGAACTATCTCTTTAAAAGGAGGGACCCAAGCCAGGTTTAGAGACTTGTTAGTGGGCTTTTTGACTTGCGCTAGTAAGCAATCATCTAGCAACTACTCAGAACACAATAACAACCACCAAGTGACCACTCAGATCACCCTAGCAACCGCAACACAGCTCAGATTATCCTAGCATGGCTTTACATTGGATTTTTCATGTTCAAGCACTTATATTTTCTTCATAAAATAGAAAAGTACTTTTTTTAGTGGTTCTCAAACCCATTAGGGGGTCTCAGCAAACTTCCAAAGAGGCTGCAGGATTCTAATATTGTGTTGGACAACTGGGAGCCTCTGAGTTAAAACGGTTGAGAAGCACTGTGGTAGTGCAATTGCAAACACTGCTATGTTGTTCATATGTCTGTGCTGGAATCACAAGCAGAACATAAAAGTAAACAAATAAATCAACTTTCAACTGCACTTCAAACAGATTTTCTTTAGAGATGGCTTTGTGGTGTTAAAGTGTTGTGTGAGGGGTCAGGGATGACCACTGTTGCCCTCATTATCCTGTTATCCCCTTACCTCAGTGGACCTCTTCATTTGCAATTAAGATTGGGTGAAAACATTGAAGAGAAAATCACTTAATTTCCATTGATTTTTGTATGACCAGCACTTCAAAAGCTGGAGGATTTACAAGGCAGCTTTTCATGCACAAGTATTCTCATAAAAGCAAATTAAGGACCCTAAAGCAAACGAAAACATTTTTAAATTTGTTTTGGAGGTTTTGAAGCCCAAATGAGCACTTAGTGAAGCATATCCATTTTTTTTCTCAGATTAATTATTTTTCACCACCATCTCTCTTTGATGCACAATCAGTGCTGATAACTTTCAGTCAGAATGAATAACTGTGAAGGGAGACTCAATAAAGGCATCAAGATAGAGATGAGTTTGATAAATGAGTCGATTGAGTAGTCTACTCTGGTTTGTATTGATGTAGTTGGTGAGTAATGAACTGGACCAATGGTGGCGTGGGCAGGAGGAGGTCCGAGGATGGTCAGTTCTCTGACCAGTTCTCCTTTGTGGCCCAGGTGTGGAGCAGCTGCATCCTTCGGATGGATCCGCGGGGTCTGGCCCCTGACCCCAGCACTGTCCATTGTTCAATACACCATTACCCCCAGCAGCTGCACTGACCACTGATATCTCACATGCCTCGGTCACTGCTCATTATGCCAGGGGGTTTGCAGAACACATGGCAGATTTGACAAGGCACGCAAGCAGATTGCGGTTTATTTGGCTATAACTTCATTTACTTGTAAGACTGGGCCGATTAATCATTGATATTTGGCCAATTTGAGATCATTTTAATCGATATTGGATAATAACCATGCACATTCTGCCATAAATATCATTCAGAAATGTTTAAAAAATTCAAATGTTTTTATTGTACAAACTTTTAAATTCCAGTTCATTTTGAATAAATATTGTAAACATAGGTAAATATTTTATAATTGTATAAAATAATTGTTTTATTTAGTTTTTGAGTGAATGTTAGGTTAAGGTGTTAGGTTTAGCTTTAAGGTGTCCTTGTTACAGTGTAATTATACATTTAAGTACTGAGTAATATTAATTAACTAAATGTAAACTATATGGTTAGGATTAGGGTTACTTGCATGTAATTATACAAAATATATTGTTATTATAATTGTAAGTTAATGTAACGTGTAACAAGGACACCTTAAAGTGTTACCTACTGTTATTTTAAATAAATATTATAATATGTAATGTGTAAAATGATTAATACACAATTATACAATATTTATTCAAAATATTTTTAAAACGTTTAAAAATTTCAAAAAAATTTTGTAGTTCATGTTGAATAAGTATTTTATAAAATAATTGTACACACAATTGTATACATACATCATTATTTTATAATTGTATCAAATTGTTTATTTAAAATTTTTTATTTAGTAAATTCAGTTTTGATAATACATTGTGTAATAATGTAAATTATTTAGATACAATTATTTTTATTTTACAATTTTTTTTACTTATATATATATATCTATATATATATAGCTTATATAACTTTCTATATATATATAGCCTTTAAAAAACTTAAAAAATTCATACATTTGTATTTTACAATTTGTATTCTATCGACCATTTTATTGAAAATAGTTGAGTTCTGTTCCCTTTCATGGGAACTTCGAACTGCGTCCTCTAGGGGTCACCAACGTGCGGTAGCCCCTGTGTGACAGACCAAGACTAGTATGATTCTAGGCTCTTGGTCGTATTCCCTTAAAGGAATCTGTTTCTGATTCCAAGCCTTGAGCTCTACCCCGGGCCCAGGAGTCTGGCCCTAACAGGTAAGTATTTTGGGGTATGTAGCCTAGGCCTTTGGTCGTAGGGAATAACGTCACTGACAGCCGTCTAATGTCCCAGGGGCGACTCCCATAGCAATATGGTAGAGTTGGTTCTTAGTGCTCGCCATGGTTCTGGCTTGCACTCCCCTCAGCATGGTGGCGTGGGTATACCGTTCCCCATAGCGACCCCTAGAGGACGCAGTTCGAAGTTCCCATGAAAGGGAACGTCTCAGGTTACTTATGTAACCATGGTTCCCTGAGTAGGGAACGAGACACTGCGTCCTCTGGGTTTCTTGCCATGCTGCGGACGCAAGCTTCAGATGAAGAAGTGAATGATGTGTAGCTCCCGGCGCCGATTTATACTGTAGTCGCACCGGTAGTGACGTCATGGCTGTTGCTGGCCAACGAGTTGGTGTTTTTTCAATGTATGCTTCAGACACGGGTCACGACGAGGCGTTCCCCATAGCGACCCCTAGAGGACGCAGTGTCTCGTTCCCTACTCAAGGAACCATGGTTACATAAGTACCCTGAGACATTTTTGCTTATTCTTGTGTATGGGGTCAGCCCCTTTACTAGACTGTTCCAGTTCACTTTCACATGTGGTTGACAAACAATATGTCAAGTTTGCATGAAATCCAAATACACAAGCACAAGTATCGTTGTCGTTTTCAATAAGAATTTCGACCTCTGAATTTCCCACCGAACCCGTAGCGTGTGATTGAGGCGTATGAAATCCATCACAGCATGCCGTGTCAGAAATCGGCCCTCTAAATCTCTGCACGGTGATTCATTCAGTCGACACCTTTCAGCTGCCTCATAATGAGAACGCTCTGCATGTGGAAATTGGCTCACTTGCTGTCCCCTGACTTTGTGCGCTCTTGATTGATAACCACAATAGAAGAGGATATGTGGTGAATGTGAGTCTTATCGCTCCCTGCTGAGGGTGTTCAGTTTGTGTCTATTGCTGCCTGCAGTTGGAGCAGTTAGGATTACTTTATTACTAGGCTTGATTCATGTTTATGTTGAGAGAGTACAGACATTCAGTGGAGGCTTCATAAAGTCAGTGATCCAAAACCAAAGTTAACCTAGATAATGTTATTGTTCATAGGTTGGCCTTTCAAAGCTCAGAAGACTTAATGTTATTACAAGAATCAGAACTCAATTACAAATGTGTCTCAAATTCACAAAATTCTCAAAATACAATTTTACAATTTCTATGAATGATACAATTTTTGACATTCAGTAAGAGCATAGAGCTGTAAATCAGTGTGGATGAGATGCACAATTGTTTCGGTTATCAGCTGAGACATTTTTTTTGTTTATATTTACAGTATGTTTAGACTGATTTTGGATATAATAATATCTCTTATTTTTACGCTTACCTGTCCTGTCATTTAAATCTCGCTTAAAGTTAGTTTTTAAAAACACTAACAATTTAATAATACTGTTAAATGTAACTTAGCATATATTAAAATATACATTAATATATATTTTCCATACTGTGCATTATAATGCTGCAATGCCCAAATTCAACTGTATAACCAACCCTCTGTGGACACCTTGGCAATTGAATCGCCATTGGATAGTACATTTTTTCGTTTACTCGCCAGTCTGATAAACTATATATGGATATGTATATTATATATTTACTTTTTTTTATATTTATTTTACAAACATATATAATGTTTGTAAAATGGCATAGCTTTTTAAATATCTGAAAGTACACTCATAACATCACTCAGTCAAACATAATATGATATTATGATAATCAAGTATCATTTAATGATAGAACTTTAGTAATTTGAATTAAAACTTGGTAACCATATATGGATATGTCATTTTATATGAGTGATTTTAACTAAACTTAGGACTGGTGGTGGTGATTTTTTGGTCGTTCTGTGTTTCTGTAAATAAAATGGGGGAAAAAACTTAAGGATTAACGAGCTGCTGGATTCATGAATATTAATCAGGTTGTGTGCATTCGCTAGAATTGATTTGCTGAATTCAAATCAGGGACGACAATAGGTGAGCGCCAGCCAATGAGATTGTCGTTTGCGCATTAGTTTCGCCCACTACCGGAGAAACCGGCAGTTCTTAAAAGCTGAAGAACTCCAAAGGAACTCCGTTATTTTGATAGGAAAATACAACAAAGAATATCGCTGACATATAGCACGTCAATTCTGCATGGTATGTAAGACTCTCTTGCTCTGACTCTCTCTTTGCATGTGAGAAAAAAGTGAAGTGACGGCGAGTCGTGTGCCTTTACACTAAAGTTTACGGTACGCGAAATACAGGTGCGCTGCGCATCCATAGAGATTAACTGAAAAATAGCACAGATCACTTGATCTATCTATATACGTAGCCTCCAACCCACACACTGGCGAGTAAAATGTGAGAATTTATTAGCCATTGGCTAATATTAGACATAATTTAGTCGCCCAGAGTAAAGATTTAGTCACATGTGCGAGTGATTTACTCGCATTGTATAGGGTTGAAACTTAAAATAATGTATTTTAGTCTGTAGTTTTTTTTAAGGATAATGTAATATCGGGTATTTATCGGTTATCAGTGTACTAGATACAGTGCTAATAATTTGATTTAGGACAAATATGATGAGAAATCATATTTCACAAAATCACAAAAATCACGTTCACTGACTCTTACATCAAATGTTCCCTCCTGGTGGAATGACCTGCCCAACTCAAGCCGAGCACCATCTTCAAGAATCGGTTAAAAACACATCTCTTCCATCTTTAATTGACACTCTAACTCTAGCACTCTCTATTGTAATTCTATTCTTTAAAAAAAATTTAAGACTTGCGCACTATTAATTTACTAACTGCTTGTTATCTTTAAATAAACACTAGCTTCTCTATTCTTTTTGTATTCTATCTATTTGTTTTCTTTTTATTTATTTAGCTACCACTAAATATTGTAGAAACTTAATTTGCTTTAAAGTTGCTTTGCAACGATTTGTATCATGAAAAACGCTATACAAATAAACTTGAATGGAATTGAATTGAGTTATACAATTAACAAAAAGCAAAAAAAGCCTCCAACACTAGCTTGTTGAACTCTTTTTCTAATCTATCCATTTTCTTTTTATTATATAATTGAGCACTTGCATATCATTGCTCTTTTGTTAGTTTTGACTGCTTTTATTGCCCTCAGGACACCTTGGCAATTGAATCGCCATTGGATAGTACATTTTTTCGTTTACTCGCCAGTCTGATAAACTATATATGGATATGTATATTATATTTTTTTTATATTTATTTTACAAACATATATAATGTTTGTAAAATGGCATAGCTTTTTAAATATCTGAAAGTACACTCATAACATCACTCAGTCAAACATAATATGATATTATGATAATCAAGTATCATTTAATGATAGAACTTTAGTAATTTGAATTAAAACTTGGTAACCATATATGGATATGTCATTTTATATGAGTGATTTTAACTAAACTTAGGACTGGTGGTGGTGATTTTTTGGTCGTTCTGTGTTTCTGTAAATAAAATGGGGGAAAAAACTTAAGGATTAACGAGCTGCTGGATTCATGAATATTAATCAGGTTGTGTGCATTCGCTAGAATTGATTTGCTGAATTCAAATCAGGGACGATAATAGGTGAGCGCCAGCCAATGAGATTGTCGTTTGCGCATTAGTTTCGCCCACTACCGGAGAAACCGGCAGTTCTTAAAAGCTGAAGAACTCCAAAGGAACTCCGTTATTTTGATAGGAAAATACAACAAAGAATATCGCTGACATATAGCACGTCAATTCTGCATGGTATGTAAGACTCTCTTGCTCTGACTCTCTCTTTGCATGTGAGAAAAAAGTGAAGTGACGGCGAGTCGTGTGCCTTTACACTAAAGTTTACGGTACGCGAAATACAGGTGCGCTGCGCATCCATAGAGATTAACTGAAAAATAGCACAGATCACTTGATCTATCTATATACGTAGCCTCCAACCCACACACTGGCGAGTAAAATGTGAGAATTTATTAGCCATTGGCTAATATTAGACATAATTTAGTCGCCCAGAGTAAAGATTTAGTCACATGTGCGAGTGATTTACTCGCATTGTATAGGGTTGAAACTTAAAATAATGTATTTTAGTCTGTAGTTTTTTTTAAGGATAATGTAATATCGGGTATTTATCGGTTATCAGTGTACTAGATACAGTGCTAATAATTTGATTTAGGACAAATATGATGAGAAATCATATTTCACAAAATCACAAAAATCACGTTCACTGACTCTTACATCAAATGTTCCCTCCTGGTGGAATGACCTGCCCAACTCAAGCCGAGCACCATCTTCAAGAATCGGTTAAAAACACATCTCTTCCATCTTTAATTGACACTCTAACTCTAGCACTCTCTATTGTAATTCTATTCTTTAAAAAAAATTTAAGACTTGCGCACTATTAATTTACTAACTGCTTGTTATCTTTAAATAAACACTAGCTTCTCTATTCTTTTTGTATTCTATCTATTTGTTTTCTTTTTATTTATTTAGCTACCACTAAATATTGTAGAAACTTAATTTGCTTTAAAGTTGCTTTGCAACGATTTGTATCATGAAAAACGCTATACAAATAAACTTGAATGGAATTGAATTGAGTTATACAATTAACAAAAAGCAAAAAAAGCCTAAAACACTAGCTTGCTCTATTCTTTTTCTATTCTATCTGTTTTCCTTTTATTTATTATATAATAAAAAAAACCTTGCTACGTATGCTGTGTTAGGTTAACTGAGACTTGTCAGCACTTGCATATCATTGCTCTTTTTTTAAATTTTGATTGCTTCCATTGTCCTCATTTATAAGTTGCTTTGGATAAAAGCGTCTGCTAAATGACTAAATGTAAATGAAATGTTCAAATTGAAATTGTTTGACTTTTGATTGCAGTCTTTGGCGTGTTGTAGGCGTGGGCGATGTGACCAAAATCTTATATCACAATATGAGAAATTTTATTTCACGGTAACGATATAAATCACAATATAGTTATTTTTGCTTTAAATAAGGTCTTTATGATAACAAAATTGTTGATCCCATAAAAATTTCATAATGCTTGTCACCAGTGTCAACATCATAAAAAACTAATACTAGCCTAAATTAAAAAAAAGAAAAGAAAACAAGCTCACTGAAGACAAGTAAATAGTCAGTGATTAAATAAAAATAAGAAACTAATTACAAGCAATAGGACAGAAAAAAAGAAATTCTGCATACGTTGTATAAAGTAATCAAATGTTTAAAAACACTGCATATTCTTCACTGTGTAAATTAAATATATATAAATATATATTTATTCTTATTAAAGTTACAAAAGTGATTTAGTCAAGAGCAGTGAGAGATTTTCTTTCTTTTGTTGATTGATTAACATGAATGACAGACAGTGGGAATTTTAGACTGCTGTCACTTTAAGAACTGCCCGGATCCAATAAACTGTTGCACGTGTGTTTTCTTTCTCAGCTGTTTGCTTTCATTTAAGACTTAAATTACTGTGCTTACAAGGATACAAGTGTGTGTACAGTATTTAACTGTTCAAAGCCTAAACTCAATACTCCTGACGTGATCAAAAGTTGCCATTTAATCGGCAAAAATTAGCTCAGTTGAGGTTTCCAGAGTCAAGTTGTGATACTTGAGTTGTAAGATGTCAAAAGTGTCCCATTGTTTTCTTGAAAATCATAATTAATGAATCACATTGTATTGCGGGTGTCATTCTGCTTCAGGGGTTAAGGGGTCATTGTCCTGGGGTGAAAACTCTGTGGCATGACATTTTCCAGCAGGGTTAAAGGTCTGCAGCCAAATGTCAGCGCGCAGGGGACTGGGCAGATGGCCAGCAACACTTTCTATCCTCCCCTTTGGTAATAGGCATCCCGTTATCCCAAAATGGACAGGTATTTTTTAAAGTTTCACTTAGCTGTGTTTTTCAACAAATACAGAAGAGGCATTTTGAGTCGTGTACAATCTATTTAAATCCTTATATAATCCTCTTTATTTTATCGTTACTTGAAATTCAGATGGTTTGTCGCACTTTTTCTTATTTAATATTGGTTACTGACAGACCGTGGCAGGGAAATGGTCTTTTGAGCACATGACTATGATTATGTCCAGGCCCCATTGGGGCTTGCAGACACTAACTCATATACTGGGTGGAGGGGATGAGCGGATGATAGAGTGATGAGAGAGAGCGAGACAGAGAGGCACGTGTGTGGGTACGGTGGCCCTGCTGTGAGTCTAATTAAAAGAGGCTGGAAACAGAGGGGCTGCAGCGGAGCTCTTCCTTTCTCCCTGCCTTTGATTAACGGCATGCACTAATGACCCTTCAGACTATAAACATTTACTGTAAACATTACATCTCAACCTAATGCTTCTTTGGTATACTTTTATTTCCCTTTTATAAGTCATGTGCCACTATTACTTTTGAACTAGACTTGAACTATACTGCATGAATTGTCCTGCACTATTTCGGCTAACTAAATTAATGAAGTGGTGCAGCTTGTAAAGGAAAGGTGGACTTCTGATTTTGGCAAGTGAAAGGCAAATAATGCATTGGAATAGGACCAAAATAACATAGAGACTTATAGGTGGACTCTTTTGACTTCAGTAAAATACTACCTAGTAACCACTACCCAGAACAACATAGCATTGTGGCGTAATGTTATAGATAATAAGCATCACTCCCATTTTAGTTGTATGTTTCTTTTGGAGATTAAAATGTACTTGAAGTTACATTTTTAATTTAAGGTCAGCATATTGGTTTTAGAATCTTTATTCCTTAGGCTATGTTCTGTTGTTATTGTCACAACAATTGTATCTGTAGTCACGCTATCGGCTGCTGTTGTGTAAAGTGGCATGCCGACCTGCTTTGGAGGGCTTGCTCACATTTGCAAAGAAAGGTCAGGGAGCACTTGTGTGCCATTGTGGTCTTATTCACAATCAAATTCTGCCCTATTTCAAAAGGCATTCATCAGATATGATGGTGCTTTTGTTGATTAGAAAAGTCAATGTTTCAAAATAATTTAACAAGCCATATCTAGAATAGGTGTGTGTATAATGTGTGTGTATAATGGGTGGAGTCCGAATGAGAACGAGAATGAGAGTGAGAGAAACAAAAGAATCTAGGCACCTTACAGCAACAAAACCTCATTGTCGTATTGAATTCACAATCAGCTGATTAATATCCAAGAGACTCATCACATGCCACCTCTTACAACGGTATCTGAAACATCTATGGATACTGCATAACTCCTGACCTCTAGTGCAAGGAACTTTCCTTAAAGGTAAACTTTTTGCCATCTTGTCAAAACCCTCCACCAAGTTGTCATCTGAGCACTTACCAAACGTAATTGTGTATTCATCTCCACGAATTCTCTTGGAATGTCATCTTCCAGAAAGGGTCACAGAATTCCATCTCTTGCTTCTGGAACTCTTTTACCCAGTGTTGGCATGTCCCTCATTAGCATGGCCCCTTCATTAGCCGTGTTAAAGTCTGGGGGTCTGGGCTGCTCTTTGTTCTCTGATCCCCCCCCTTTGGATGATGCCAGGCATCCTCGTCCATCACTCTGTCATTGGTTGATGCTCTTGGGGACCGGACCATACCAGCCCATGCATATTCAACCGATACCCCACAAGCCCCTAAAGCAGGACAAATGTGCCCCTGGTAAGGGAAACGGTGCCATATCAACCCCCCAAATATTAAAATGCACTAATAAAGACCACATGGATTCCCCTCAGTAATGTGTCCCATGAGAACAACAGGGTAATTATAGGCCTCACGCCTTATACGAACACCTATCACTCATCTCCAGAGTGGACATGCTCATACATACAAATTACATGCTGTTTTTTGAGTACTGTTGTAAGTTTAACTAACTATATGACTATTTCCAGTGAGAGATGGACAGCTGTAGTTGCTGTTTTTGAAGCACTAATTCACCCTGCACTCCAAGGACAATCTGAATTAGTTTTGTCCTTTTGGAGATCTGACTGTAGAATGGAGGGATATGTTTTTATATGAATTGTAAGGAGTGCAAATGAAGGGCAAGGCCTTAATAAAGCCTCTTATTAGAAAAGAGAATTGCAGTAATGAGTTGGATAAGGTAGAGCCCTCTCCACATTTGGTATTCCAGCACAGCTTTTGTTATTGTTAGACAGGAGCAAATTGATACAAATAGAGGACAAAGGAAATACACAGAGCATCGTGACTGAAATGCAATGTAGCTTTTTCCAAGTGTTTGAAAATGGCCAGCGAGTACGGCTTTACCGTTCCTCAGAAAAACCGAAAGATAACACCAGAGAAGGGAGCAAACAGAATGTGTTTCAAGGAAACTTTTAATTGTGTTTGGCAAACATAAGCTTGTTTGTGTATGCGGGAGCACATAGGTTGGCTCTGTGCACTTCAGGCCTCTTCAGAAAGTTGATTGTGCGTCAAATTGTGACAAGGGTGTGATGATTATGTGAATGAAAAGATGTGAACCTAATTACGAGGCTCTCTTCCTTGTGTGAGAGTGGGTTTGGGAATATGCTTTGTGTTTGGAGGGCGGCAAGGTCCTCTGGGATGCAGCACTCACCCTGGTTGTGTTCTTATTCTGTAATCAGTTTGTCAGCCTTTGTGTGTGTGTGTGTGTTGTGAAAAGATGATGTTAAGCATAATGTTTTTGGCATGTGATGCTATTTATCAAATTAAAACTTACAAAAGAGAAGTGTAACCTTGCAAGGATGATAACTAAGGGTAACGTTTTAATAATCTTTCGGAATATTTGTGAATATTGAATTTTTAATTATTTGTGAATCAGCGGGGCTGAGTAGTCATTTTAGCCCCCCTAAAAATGGCCTAGTGACGCCCATGGCTATAAGGATAACGACACAGAAAAACAATATCGTTTTTTTAAGAGCTCAAGCATTTAAAGTGACAGTTGACATAACACACGCTGATAATAAACAGAACTTTTTCGTCCGTTGGAATGGAATAAAGTTTTTTGTTATAGTTATCTGTATAGTTATTAGGGGTGTAACGGTACATTCGTACTGAAAATTTTCAGTACGGATCTTTCAGTTCGGTACGCATGTGTACCAAAAAATCGTTCAATTTTTTCAGGAACTTCAGAAAATAAATGGTGTTTTGGCACTTTTTGACATGGCGCGACAGTATAAACGGCTCAGTTCTGACGGCAGCGCGGAGCGCGAGTGAGTGGGACCATCACTTCATCTTTACTACTAGTTTTAACTCGAAATATACATGAATGAACATCTCACCCCTCACGTAATTGCTCAATTAATGTTTCAACCATGGAAAGACATAATTAAAACAGCTTGTAAACAAAATGTCATGTAGCATTTCATTTACCACAGGCAAGTCATCAGTGTCTATAGCTTGTTAAAAATAAAGGTGCTTCAAAAGGTTCTTCAAGCGATGCCATAGAAGAACCATTTTTGGGTCCACAAATAACCATTCAGTCAAAGGTTCTTTGAAGAACCATCTCTTTCTTACCTTTTTTGTAATCTGAAGAACCTTCTTTCATCGCAAAGAGCCTTTTGTGAAACAGAAAGGTTCTTCAGATGTTAAAGGTTCTTTATGGAACCATTTAGACAAAAAGGTTCTTCTATGGCATCGTGAAGCAATGAAGTCTAGTGAAGACCATTTTGCAAAATATTAGACTATAGACATTATATACCTGTTACTGATGTCTTAATTATTTAATGTATGTTTAAATAATTTTTTTTATGAAACAAGTTATTACAGCCACTCTGTAAATTATTATATTTTCAACAACAAATAGAAATTGTATAATTTAGAAGTTAATTTAAAGGGGTCATATGATGCGATTTCAATTTTTCCTTTCTGTTTGGAGTGTTACAAGCTCTTGGTGCATAAAGAAGATATGTAAAGTTGCAAAGACTAAAGTCTCAAATCCAAAGAGATATTCTTTATAAAAGTTAAGAGTCAACCACGCCTACCTAAAACGGCTCGTTCTAACACGCCCCCACATGTCTACGTCACGATGTGGGAAGATTTGCATAACGCCGCCCAAATGTTCACGCAAAGAAAGAAGGCATAACTTTTATTCTCTCTGTAGGATTGTTGTTGCCGCCGCCGCCATGTCGTGAAGGCGCTGTGTTTCGTTGTGAAAGCGAAACTACTTTGTTTGGCCTTCCAAAAAAGGACGATATCCGCTTCGTCATGGCTTTCACCGTGGAGTCCAGCCCGGGGTCGTCACATGTGGTTGCCGCAAGCCCTTCGTCGTTCGTTCGTTCTCAAGCCCGCCCGCCTCTGCTCACTCAAGCCGGCCTCCGCATACTCTAGGCCGCCGCTCACTCTAGGCCGCGGTGTGTGACGTTGTTTCGTTGTGAAAGCGAAACTACTTTGTTTGGCCTTCCAAAAATGGACACGACTAGAAATCAGTGGTTAAGTTGTATTTACAACACTGTTCCAGAACACTTAAACCCAAATATTCAGATGTGTGCAGCGCATTTTATGGAGGACTGTTTCCTGATCCTTGTAGAGTAGACTACAATGCCGGCTGTTCTGACTCACAGACTGTATGTAACGCGAGTTTTTTGAATTATAATTTTGAATTATAATTGAATTTATTTTAAAAAGAGCCATTTGTTCAGTAAACCATTGTTTAATAAAAAAAAAAGCAATTTATGTTTAGTTTTTTCCTCCATACCAACCATACCAAGCCGTGACGTCAAAACCGAGGTACGTACCGAACCGTCATGTTTGTGTATCGTTACACCTCTAATAGTTATAGTTAATATCCATTGTGTAAACAGACCTTAAAGCTCTTTTTTTTGTCCTGTCAATTAATTCTTTCCAAAATACACTAAAAAGCAATAATGATAACAACACAAAGGAAGAATATAGTTGGAATCACTTTCAGAAATTTTTTTTCTTCCAGCTGATGAACGATATAAACTCTGACAGCCAATCAAAAGAGCTTGAGCATTTAAAGTGGCAGATGATAAATCTGCAGCATGAGCTTAAAATAAGCAGAATGTTATGGTCTGTTGAAATAGATGCTAATACAGTTATCATTATAGCTAACATCCTTGGTGAGAACAGGATGTTAAAGCTATTTTTTGTCCTGTCTGTTAATTCATTAAACAAAAATACATTAAAAAGCTATAAAAATAATGACACAGAGGAATGATATTGTTGGAATCACTTTCAGTTATTTTTACCAGCTGATGAAATATTAAAACATTGACAACCAATCAAAATACATCCGCCTTTAATCCTGTTGATAAACTTGAATTAAAAAATTAATTCAAATGACAATTCTTCTATGATGAGCATACAAATTTCATTTTGATATTCTTTGCAGGGCCAATTTTACAAGTCCAAGTGTCCATTTCAACAGGAAATGATGTCATAAAAAGGATCCCTATCTAAGTCAGTAATATTCTTAAAATATCAGATAATTTGAGCTTTTATGACAGATAAGGTTAGTTTAGGTTATCTCAATATAAAAAACTAAAATATCATAAATTATATTTATAAATTAATAACTCATAATACTTGAAAAATACACTAAAAAACAACTGAAAATATGTATGCATTCCTTACATCTTATATGTATGATATTAAAATGTGTATATTTACATATTACACATGTAAGATACACTCTTAAAAATAAAGGTGCTTAAAAGGTTCTTCAAGAGATGCCATAGAAGAACCATTTTTGGGTCCACAAAGAACCATTCAGTCAAAGATTCTTTAAAGAATCATCTCTTTCTTAACTTTTTATAATCTGAAACAGAAAGGTTCTTCAGATGTTAAAGGTTCTTTATGGAACCATTTAGACAAAAAGGTTCTTCTATGGCATCGTGAAGCACCTTTATTTTTAAGCGTGTATAAGGAACATATGCTACTAATTTTATTTTACCTGATGGTAACAGCAAATGAAAGTTTTTTTAAACCATATGAAACTGAATATAAATTGTACGTGGCACAGAATTTAAAAGATTTTTCCTTTTCTTCATCATAGACACTCTTATATGTCAATGACCTGTAAATTGGTTTTGAAATCATTTTTGTCTGCCTTTGGTGCTTGACCTCCAGACCAAATTTTCCCCTAGATTTTTCCTGTTCCCTTGCAGTAAAGCAGTCTTCAATAAAACAGTTCCTCAGATCTGTAAGAAATATCATTATAACCCTGTCATGTCCTCTGAAAGTCGTTAGCCTCTGCCTCGGCGCTGTTTCCTAATAGCTTCAGTGTGAGAGATCTGAGGGAAGAGCCGTGGCAGGTCTCAGTCTTTACCTGGAAGATGTCAGCGGGTGATGAAGCCCTACCAGCCGGTCCCTTCATTTGTTTAACTAATAAAAAAGCCTCTTGCTTCCCCTATAATTGCCCCCAAACTTCAGCAGGCTGGGGTCCAGAGGGGTAGGTGGGTTTGAGGAGGATAAGCCTCATTCGAGAGGTGTGTTAAGCAGCTTGTATCCTCAGGAGACTAAGAGGGGCAGCAAAATGAAAGAGAGAAGGATGAAACAAAAAGAGGGAGGCCTGGCTAGACAGCATGTACAAAATGTGCTTTTATTTGGTCAGCGTTTGTCATTTAAAGGTAATTTTTAATTCGATTTTTTTTTTACACATTAAGAAATAAAAAATGCTAAAAATGATATACACTTGACTGACATATGGTAAGGACTCAATGCAAAGCTTTTAGAAGTTTAATTTATGCCATGTTATGTTATGTTGTCCTGACCATGTCTGTCTAGGTTTTTTTTTTTTCATAAAAAAAAAAATATAATTTATTTAGATGTTGTTTGACCAAATATAAATGGTGTACACCAGGCATTGGTATTTATTTGGTTATTTCTTTGATGTGTGAAACTAAATTAAACTGAGAGCAAAGAAATATGGGCCAAAAACCCGACGAGCACAAACAGTTTACCCAAATCACTGGAAGGCTTTTCATTGTCTGCAGAGCAACTTTTAATTTTCCAGCATGTGATCACCGTGGACACAGTTAACCAAGCGAGCCCTTTTGCATTTGCATCTGGGAAAGAGGGAATGGAAAAAATAAGCGAATTAAATTGAGTCAGAGAGGCTGAAGACGAGCAAACCTCATTGTCCCGTCCGTTAATCATTCACTCACCCCTCTGGCTTTAATAAAGGGTTATAAAAGAGTATAAAAGAACAATTTGGCCAGCCCAGCTGTGAATAGCCAGCCCATCAGATACACAATAGTTGAGTGACGGCCACCTTAATTTAGCGTGTGATCTCGGAAACGCCCCCCTCTACCTCAGTCTTTGTTTAACTCGTCCGGTGATGGGACTTTCTTCACTTGGCCAGATGGGCAAATCCATAATGCAGAGAAGGGTTTAGGAAAGTCCCCCTCCTTCTTTCCTCCCATCTCTTCATCTTTTTCTCAGCGTACCCCATTCGAGCTTCACAAACTGGCCCATTACGGGCCAATGGGGGCTCCCTCTCGGCTAATTAAGCGCAGCTTTGCTAGCGCTCTGCACGATGGGTTAGCGACCCCACTGAAGCTCCAGCACCTGGGGATGCTACCTGTTACTCTACCCCTCCCGCCAGCCCTGCGGAGGGGACCCAGCTGTTGGGGATGGGCCCCTGGCCAGAGCTGACTGGTGATGCATGGTGTTCATATTACATTGTGCATACACTGTTTTTCTAACAGACCCGATGGGCGGTTTGATGTCTGTGTGTAGGGGGAACAATAGACAGGCAGGTTCCTCAACAATGGAGCTATAGATCTAATGCAGTCATAGTTTCATATACTCTCGGCATTTGGAATTGGTCTTTGTATAAGTAGTGGAATTTGTAGGAGGGTTTGCATATGCATTTGTAATGTTCTTGTTTTGGGGTGTTTATTCAACTTTAGGCACTTTAATGTTCAAGGATATTGTTTATTTATTTATTTTCTTCATTTATTGTTTTGTTTTTGTAACTTTTCAAATGTCTTTTATAAACAGATTTTATTTCTGACCCAGACTTTTCATAAAAAAAATCCATTGTTCTAATATCAATTATATATATAAAAAAAGAATTATAATATCAATATTTTTTAATTGGCATTGATTAATAAAAAAAATCAGTCCAAGTGCGCACATCCAGTAGGCAAAAAGCTCAATGTGGGTGCTCCACCACACAAAAATTTGAACCAAAAAAATTAAAGTAGGCACACCACAGCTCCAGAGATAGAAAAATATTTATTTATCTTCTATTATTTATTTATATTTATCTTCGAGCTTAGACTCTTCATCAGACAATGATGAATTGGCATTGATAACAACAAATAATTAAATAATATAAACCATGGAATATTTGTTGTAAATTTGTACTTTATTTATTTTTTTTTTTTAAATAATCAAGTTTGACAAATGTCCATTATGTTATAGTGTCATAGACTTGATCGGTGTCGCATCATAGATGTGTGGGCGGAGTCGGCATGTGGGAAAACAGTCCTTTCCCCCTCATTGGAAAAGCATGGTGTTGACTCAGAATGGCCTACATAAAATTATTTCTGCCGCTCGACAGCGCAACATACGCATAAAAACTGAGCCGTATTGGGTCGGACTGTCCGTACGGTATCTGTGACTTGACAAACGACCCAACGGAATGGCCAGAGGTGTCGTTTCCCGAAATTTTTTTGTTACCTAATTGAGCAAGAGACAGCTTAGGCTACTATACTAGCTACGAGACGGCTTGTAAAAGTAAACATTTGTCATTTTGTTTTACTTAATTTTAATAAAGTGATAAAGACTTGTGTAAAAGCCTGTCGTACTTTCTTATTGATATATTAAAAAGTTTTTTAACATTGACAAAACAGGTAACATTAAGGTCCACTGAAGTGCCTTGAAATGCGCAGTGTTATTCTATGTGGAGTGTGCTGCGGCTGCCTAATCATTTTCACAAATACATGGCGTAAAATAAAGATAACATGAAAATATGTATATAAAATACCAAAAAACATGGTTATTGGTTACTATAGTTAAACCATGGTATTTGTAAGTAAAACTGTGGTTATAGGCTACAATTGGTAATAAAAACGCCAAAAAAAAACATGGTTAGCCTATACTTTTACTATAGTAATACCATTGATAATTTTCGTAAGGGATTGTGTATAATAATATGAAATAAATGTTTTAATAGATTGACATCACAAAATATCAGGGAGTGAGATTTATTTGATTGCGATGCGAAGGAGGGTTACTGTAAGCCCCATCAGAACTGGGTTGCGGTGCAGGGGGACGGGACTAACGACAGATCATTGCAGTGCATCAGTCATATACATCGTCAGATCAGGTTTTTTAGCTTATTTGAGGTACAGAACACCACACAGCAACTTTTCGGCATTGCACCAAGCAAAAATCAATCGAAACCATCTCAAAAAGTAAAGATCAAGCGCCTAGCAAGGTCTCCGCGCATTAATTCGAATGGTTTGTTTTCCCCCTCGGCATAAACGGTTATGACGTTTTTGTGGGCGTTCGCAGCAATGCTGAACAAGCCTATCTCCTCTTTTTGTGGAGCCAGTATTTTGTCACTTGATATACTAAATAAAATACTAATAGAAAGGAGAAATAAAAAAATATATATATCAATGAAAACTTGATCTGAATATTTTTATTGTGCATACTTTCCATTCAAGTGGTATTTGATTATACAAAAAGTGTGAAAATATGATTTAATTGTATTTATGCTACATAAAGTGCTATCTATAAAATGTGCCTTAGTAAGAAACAATGGAGTCTGGCATTTTATTGAAACAAAAAATTTTAAAAGTAATTTCCACCACAAGATTTATGATGTGGTGGAAATATTCATGACTTTCAGAAAAAATGTCAGAATTCTCCTGTGTTAAATGTGTATTCACTGTTTGACACTTTAGGTAGACAAATTAAACCAATGAAAGTGTGAAGGATATGTTTTAAGAGTTTATTAAAAAAAAAAGTGCCTATAGTTGAATAAACACCCTTCTATTTCAATGAGATTGATGGGCATGCATTTCACTCTCTTTTAAACAGATCTAATTTTATGCTGAATTTTCAGTTCTCTGAATGCAATTGATCACCACCGCAGACTTACAAACACAAGAAACAAGATGGAATCTCTCACATGTGTGGAAGTGCTTTGTAAGGAATTGCTCAATGACAACAGCAGTTCCATCGGCAAATTGCCTTGCGAATAAGTCGAAATTCTTCTCCGAGAGACTTGATCAGACTAGCATTGATTTTCCACAAGGTTAATTCACCTGCAGAGGTCTGTCCTTCTCAGCAAACCGCCGAGAGGCATTTTTCACGAAGCAAAGCCAATCACTGGACTCCTTTTCCCTTTCACTTTGGAGTAAAAACAAATAGTTCATCTTTTTTCCTCAACAGTCAATACAGAGACCTCTTCTGTCACGCCAGCCTTGATTGAGATGAACTCTCTTCTGTTCGAACCGAGATCCGCTGATTGTAGGAGAGCGAGGGGCTTTGCTAAGTACCTGTAAGGTCTTTCAAAATTGTGAATGCTAAAGCAGAATGCTCTGCTCAATTCAGAGCTAGTTATTTGCTGATTTCATTCAAGTGGTATTTGATTATACAAAAAGTGTGAAAATATGATTTAATTGTATTTATGCTACATAAAGTGCTATCTATAAAATGTGCCTTAGTAAGAAACAATGGAGTCTGGCATTTTATTGAAACAAAAAATTTTAAAAGTAATTTCCACCACAAGATTTATGATGTGGTGGAAATATTCATGACTTTCAGAAAAAATGTCAGAATTCTCCTGTGTTAAATGTGTATTCACTGTTTGACACTTTAGGTAGACAAATTAAACCAATGAAAGTGTGAAGGATATGTTTTAAGAGTTTATTTAAAAAAAAAAGTGCCTATAGTTGAATAAACACCCTTCTATTTCAATGAGATTGATGGGCATGCATTTCACTCTCTTTTAAACAGATCTAATTTTATGCTGAATTTTCAGTTCTCTGAATGCAATTGATCACCACCGCAGACTTACAAACACAAGAAACAAGATGGAATCTCTCACATGTGTGGAAGTGCTTTGTAAGGAATTGCTCAATGACAACAGCAGTTCCATCGGCAAATTGCCTTGCGAATAAGTCGAAATTCTTCTCCGAGAGACTTGATCAGACTAGCATTGATTTTCCACAAGGTTAATTCACCTGCAGAGGTCTGTCCTTCTCAGCAAACCGCCGAGAGGCATTTTTCACGAAGCAAAGCCAATCACTGGACTCCTTTTCCCTTTCACTTTGGAGTAAAAACAAATAGTTCATCTTTTTTCCTCAACAGTCAATACAGAGACCTCTTCTGTCACGCCAGCCTTGATTGAGATGAACTCTCTTCTGTTCGAACCGAGATCCGCTGATTGTAGGAGAGCGAGGGGCTTTGCTAAGTACCTGTAAGGTCTTTCAAAATTGTGAATGCTAAAGCAGAATGCTCTGCTCAATTCAGAGCTAGTTATTTGCTGATTTAAGCTCTAAGCTTCAGTCACAGACATGAGCCAGACATGGTCTGTAGGTTTTTTAAATTAGCACCTCATTTTAGACGGGGGTGCTGCTCTATGCATATTTAAATTAGTGTTTAGCATTTTCACAAATTAGCTTTTTAGAAAAAAGAGGGGAATTAAAATAAAATGAGGGATTGAGGCGCAAAAAATGGATGATAATGCAAATGTCTGAAAGGCATGAATCATGGGGGCGTGTTTTCCAAGGGGTTACGGCTAATTGTGCCATTGTTGTGCGATTATGCTGAGTTTGCTTAGCGTTTATGGAGAGTTAACTCTGTTGACTGAGGCAAAGGGTTTGTTTGAGCTCTCTGCACCTTTGCCCTTAGTGTTCCCCAGGCCACCTAGTGGCAAATAGTCCCTTGGTACTCCAACATATTGCTTCTGTCACCCCGACCTGCCTCCCTGACTTAATGTCCACAAAAGAGGAAATCAGGTTATGTGACACACTCTTGTGAGAGATACTCTACTGTGATAGTGTTTGTGGAGAAACGCAATTTATAAGCAAAACAAAGTTATTTCAGTTTTATTTTGACATTCAAATGACAACTGCTGTTTTGGCACTCATAAAGGGATAGTTCGCCCAAAAATGAAAATTCTGTCATTAATGAATCACGCTCATGTCGTTCCAAACCCGTACTGACCTTCGTTCATCTTCGGAACAAAAGTTAAGATATTTTTGAATGAAATCCAAGTGTTTTCTGACTCTGCATATAGACAGCAATGCAACTACCACATTCAAGGCCCAGAAAGGTAGTAAGGACATCGTTAAAATAGTCCATGTGACATCAATGGTTCAACCTTAATTTTATGAAGCTACAAGAATACTTTTTGTGTGCAAAGAAAACTAAAATAATGACTTTATTCAACAATTTCTTCTCTTCCGTGTCAGTCTTCAATGCACGTGAAGGGTTTGGAACGACATGAGGGTGAGTAATTCATGATGTTCTTTAAATATGTTCACTATAATATTAATGCATTATATTTGTACTTTTTCTGTAACCGATGTCTTCATTATTTTTGTAATTTTTAATAAATCTAATTATGTTTGAAATTGTGTGAACTCTTTAGAGGCCATTGTCTCAAAAACAAGTTTTTATGACAGCAATCATTTAAATAATTATATCTCAACTATGGTTTGGAGTATAAACATATTCAGTGCATAAACAGCTCAAAATGATGAAGCAGGTTACATATGTGCTTGTCAACACAGTTGCATCCTTTTTAAGGGTATGTAGAGGCAGAGGAACTGGTAAAGAACCTTCCCATGGTAAAGCATTTCCTCTCAAGAGACAATGAACGTTCTGCTCAATCTGGACTGAGGAGGAAAGGACCAATTATATCTCTTGGCATATGGACAGAGCAGCCTAATGATGAGGAAGACCAAATGCTTAGCCATCAAAGGTCAGAACCTGTTTGTGCCAGAGCCAAAAAACGCCCAATTACAAAAAGGGTTTTTACCCTGCTGGAGCTTTTACATCCAGCTGTGGGACCTGGTGGCTGCACCTGGATTCTGGGCTCCCCGAGATCGCCAATCTGTCAGATGGTCCCACTTCACACAAAACCAAGTCCAACGCGTCATCCAAACCTCATGACAGGTCTGTAACATAAGCATCCCAGCAGAGAGCTATACCAGACCTGGGCACAGCTGCTTCAGACAGCCCTGGCACAGCTTGGCACGCTGGCGGTGATCTTTATTATCTTAGCTGGAGGTCTTTTGAGAGAATATGTCCCCCACGTCCACACCCCAGACTGACCAGACACATCTCTATCTTTCACCATAAACAGGATGGCATGTGTCAGCTTGCTGTGTGTGTGTGCGACCTCAAGTCAACATGCCCACTGATTATTCTGCTCTTAAATCACGTGTATAACCTTCTGTTTTGCCACATGAATTATTTAGTATCTCCCCATTTAGAAGAGCGATATAATATATGCTGAATGTAATGCAGATGTTCGCCGCCTTGGTGAGGTAGTTGATCTGACTATACTATAATTGACATTTTTACACTCCGAATGGCTAATTATGTACTTATTAGGGCTGTCAATTTAACATGAAAATTTAGAGCAATTAATTATTAAAATTGTTTTGAAAAAAAATTTAAATGCAAATATGCATGTTATATATTTTTGTATATTTAAATAAATGCATACAAATAACACACACACACAAACACACATTATGTATATATACTATATATATATATATATATATATATATATATATATATATATATATATATACAGTATATACACACACATGCATATTTGAAATATGCATGTTATTTGCAATTATAAATTGTTTGAATAAAAAAAAATTCTCTGACATTTTCACTTTGATTAGTTTGCTCAAGCATGTTGCCAGATAACATGTACCTTCAGCATACTTTGTCTATGTCAAAAAATGTATGAAGATATTTTCAGTGGACTTTCCAAATTTGCTTTGCTTGAGAAAACATTTTTTGCATTTTTCATTTGATTTAGTTGTGTTTTGCATCAAATCAAACGGTGTGCTTTGATTTGCTTAAAATGGCTGTTGTTTGACAAATAAATAATTATGGACAGTTACATATTCCCAACATTTTATTTTAGCCATGTAACACCTCAAATTACAGGAATTTATAGTTATATTAATATTAATAAGCCATTCCCCAAACTTATTCTCTCAAATGGCTTCACAGCTTATATGGACCGTACATGTACATATATATATGTGTGTATATCTTAATTTTGATAGTTTAATCTGCATATATATTAATAATTTTTTTTAAGTTAAATTGTTAGTTGTATTGACAACCCTAGTTCTTAGACATTCAAGACTGAATAAAAATGAACTGAAGCAGCATAGAGTTCAATCGAATCAATTGATGACACAAAAACACAAATGAAAAGCTTAGGCAGCTGACATCACAAAGAACAAGTCTAAAAGTATTTTGACAAAACAAAGCCTGCAATTCCTCTCTGCTCTTCCGGCGGTGTAAAGTTTTATCAATGAGGTGTTGGTCCATGTGTCTTTTAATTGAGTCAGACTGATTGCTCTGGAGTCTGCGGAGAGAGTGGAAGAATCTGTGGTAATGAGTCTTCGATTGCAACAGTGTTGAGCAGGTAAAGGGAAAATGGCGTTGTTGCCGTCTTCAGTGCAGTATCGATTTCTCTCACAGAGCTCTCTAGTCGTGATGTGACTGTTAGGGGCCATTTTTAAAGGATTGTATAGGATTTCTGGGAGAGAGCAGAAAACTGATCACCCTCCCATCTTTAAAACAGCGAGGTGCCACTGCTAACAGCCTGGTAAATGGCATTAAATAAAGTTCTTCTGTCTACAGTGATGTGTTTACTGCAATGATGTGCTAATCCTGTGTTAATGTGGATGTTGCATTAATAGATATTCTGAGGAAGAACCAGAGGAGTTTTGCCTCCCTTTTCTTTTAGGTATATTGATGCTTTGGAGCTAGTATGGACTTTGCATTCTTAGTTTTGACATGTACTACACTGAATAGCCAAAAATATGTGTATCCACCTATAATTCAGGTTAATTTAAAAATTTTTCCTCTTGCAGTTACTTGTTCAGTATTCAATTCACAACCATTACGTTATAGGCAAGGCTTTTGCACCTGTTAGTGATGAATATAGGTAAAATTCTTATTATATGAGGTGTGTGCATAGTTTTTGCTTTTTATAGAGTTCAGAAACATTTAAAGTCATTTGGATATTCTGTCAAATGTTTTTCTGTTGAGTTGGAGCAACAGCTAACTTTTTATTGGGCTTCCTCTGTAAAATGTGAATTTGTGGCTCTATAAAATGTATTAGTACCCTTGAGAGAGAAATAACTCCCTATCCTGGAGTCCACAGAGGAGAAGATATGATCGTAACAAGATCATTATGCTCTCCCTAACCAAAGGCACTTTATTTCTGATGATTTTTATTATTCATGTTTTATGTTTCATATACATTTTTCAGCGCTGTTTGGTGTCGAAATGATTAAAGGTGTCTGTTTTGCATCTTTAGCATGTAAGATTTCATGTAGGTTTGGTTGTTTGTTGAATGACTGTGCACATCATCAGCATGTTAATGGATGAAGCATTCAGTGATGATCATGCAAGCTGCGCATGTCTTTTAACTTCACACAGAGCTTTAAAGTTTGGCACTGCAAAATAATGACTACTGTATTGGTTTCATGCTTCTAAGAGAATTAGGTTATGGATAGATAGTCATTTCCATAGCAACCACATTCAGTGTATATCACATCTATTGACAAGCCGATGAGCTGTTTGTGGCGCATTCAGAGGAAACTGCTGTGTAAGTGATCGGCTGTTTGCAGGATCAAATTCATTAAATTGAGTGACGTTTTGCTCATGTAACATCTTTACATTTAGTCCAATAGGAAAGAACCACAAATGAGGTCTCAAATGAGTTTTCAACTGTTTCTCCCAGACAGCAACGAGATAAGAAGAAGAACAAATGGACACTTTGCATTCAGATTTTTCTCTTAGAAAAAAGATCAGAGTAGTCTTAGAGAAGTCTCAATTATATGTCACACTGTGTTCAAATTTGGCAAGATACCAAAGTTCCAGTCAAATGTGAGAGTTCAATGTGAACAATCATTTCTCATCAAATTCAATTAATGTTTTGTAAATCACTTTGAAATGCTGCAAATATATAAATGTAATATAATTGAGAAAGTTAATACTTAAATGAACCATAATTGAAAACTTCTGGTCTCTAAAAGAGCAACATTTGTGCAAAAAATATATATATATATATATATATTAATATTCTATGTATAATTTTTATAGAAATATATACATTTATATTAATACAAATTTTAAAACAAATTTTCTGGACATTTACCATGATAATGCTATTTTATTATCTCTGCATTTCTCTTTTCTCGTTTGCGTCCTAATCTAGTTGTCTAATAAATATTGTGCTTTTCTTTTTTGGAAGTCGCTTTGGTTAAAAGTGTCTGCTCGGTACATAAATGTACATATTCTTCGAAAAGCTGTGTAAATACCATAGTATATGATTACAATAATCATTCAGCACCGTGGACTATATCAAAGTACCATGGTATTACCATCTGATACCCTCAGTGCGCAGTAGTCCTGCCACTGTAAGTCTTGCAGTCAATGAAATCCCCCTTACTCTGTGAAGTTTGGCACCCTGTGTTGAAGCCTTTGGCACAACTACACCATGAATACAAAATATCACTGACAGAAATGGGGGCTGGGCTGAAAACTTAGTCTCCGAAAGTGCTAGATGGGGGTCGTCACGCTAACTTTGTACCAAGGATGCGTCCCTTTGTCTCGCGATGAACAGGGGAAGGGCCGCACTAATGGGCAGCACACTGATCCTGTCAAGCACCGTATCCATAGCACATGAGTCCAGTGAGACCGCATTCACATACATGCATGCACACGCAACAATCCCAGCACCCTCCTGCTGAGTGTTGTGTGGACATGCACAGAAGCTTTTTCTCACAGGAATGACACCGTTTAGTCCTGTGCATATGGTGATGTGCGCAAGAAAACAGATGGAGGAAATAGATGCTCTTTTTTTCGGTGTCCTTTTTTTGAGTGTGTGGATGAAACAACATTTGATTCTCACTCTGATAGTTGCTTTCAAAGAAGGCATCTGTCGTTTTTAAAGTTCAAGAACACAGAAAATGCAAACTGTACATATTTTTAACTGTAAAAGTGGGCCTTGTCTGTGCAAAAGGTAAAGCCACAATGTTAGGGTGGATGTGAGGGCGTTCAGAGTGTCTTTTGCTGTATGATTGCTATGGTTGCTATGTATGTGTGTGTGTGTATGTATGTATTTTTACATTAAAAAAAAAACATTTTATTTTATGCGTATTTTATGCAAAATTTTATATATATATATATATATATATAACTTATATATACAGTTGTGCTCATAAGTTTACATACCCCTTGCAGATATATGTGTATGTCAAATATTCTAAATGTATATTCAAGCATTAAGCGATGTTTAAACTACTTTTAATGTTAAAATGTTTTAATTGACACCTGCCAAAATTAATAAATGCTATGAAAGTAGTTTATTGTTAGTTTGTGATAAATAGAACCTTATTGTAAAGTCTTAGTTTTTTTATTTTTTATTCTGAGATATAACTTCTAGTCTGAGATTGATATATTATGTATCACTGAGATCTTACGTTTCTCAGATCATCTGAAAAAAGTTTACTTTATGTTGTACAGGTTAGGAGTGTGTATCAGATGAGTAGTTTTTGCTTAGATGAAATTTGATAACTGTGGTCTATCATTCGTATCAGTGTTTCACTGTAAAGTTAAGAGTCATGTTAAGGCTGAAATGTTATACACTGCAAAAAGTGTACCTGATTTAAAGTAGTTTTGGTGGTATAAATGTATTTAGTTAGGTCGATTCAGCAATATTAAATAATATTTTTGACTTGAATAAATATATTTATATGTATTTATGTACGTATATGTGTATGTCAAATATTCTAAATGTATATTCAAGCATTAAGCGATGTTTAAACTACTTTTAATGTTAAAATGTTTTAATTGACACCTGCCAAAATTAATAAATGCTATGAAAGTAGTTTATTGTTAGTTTGTGATAAATAGAACCTTATTGTAAAGTCTTAGTTTTTTTATTTTTTATTCTGAGATATAACTTCCAGTCTGAGATTGATATATTATGTATCACTGAGATCTTACGTTTCTCAGATCATCTGAAAAAAGTTTACTTTATGTTGTACAGGTTAGGAGTGTGTATCAGATGAGTAGCTTTTTGCTTAGATGAAATTTGATAACTGTGATTTTTGTTTCTTATAACCTGTTTTATTTTAGAATGATATTTGATAGAAGATATTTGTTGAGCACTGAGCACTTTTGGAGCAAATTTGATTTCAATAGACCTACAGTTTATTATACAAGAAAGTTATCAGGTAAGAATTTGGTCTTAAAATTATTGTTTTGTTTCATTGAATTTGTCTCAAGCTTTCATGGTCTTTAGTTTCTGAACCACAATCAGCCAAACATACTCAGTGCGGCTCAGTATTGATGGGATGCTTAACTTAATTTTCTAATCAATTGAGCATGGATCCAGCCGAAGATCTGCACGGAATATTAAATAAGAGGAATATTGAATCCCTCAAACTGTCCTGACCAGCAGTGCCTTGAAGATCTGATTTGAAAAGTCCTGTTGAAATGTAGTTATCCCTTATAGAAGCTTTCTATATGTGATGGATGTGGTGAATCTGTATGGATGATGCATTGCAATGCATTTCCTCCATTGTCACCAAGTGTGTGAGAGTGTCTTTAAGCAGTGTGTGTAATGGGAATCTCCCGCTGTGGAGTTCTGCTCAGTGGAGGTAATGACAGAGAGCTGAGTGAGTAAGTATGTGTTAAGGTAATTAGGAGGAGGTTATTTTACCTTGATGCCCGTTTAATGAGCTTTCATGCATGTGGCAGTGTTGAGATCAATAGCACATACTTCCTAAACACACACCTCCATTCATACTCGTCACACTCATGGCTATTTTCTCAATCTCTCAAACTCTCTTTCTGTGCTAAAACTCAGCTGACAGACTGACTCATTTACTTACTGTCATCATCTCACATGCTGCCTGTTCCATCAGCTCTCATTCTCATGCCTGTCTTTTGTTAAGAACATCTGACTTTCCTTTCCTTTCCTCAATCCATCCATCCATCCATCTTTCTTTCTTTTTATTTTGTTCTTTCCATCCATCCATTAATTTCTTTCTTTCTTTCCTTCCTTAATTCATTTTCTTTTTTTCGTTCTTTTCATCCATCCATACAGCCATCTTTCTTTTCCTTCCATCCATCCATCCATTTCTTTCTTTCTTTCTTTCCTTCCTTCATTTTCTTTTTTTCATTATTTTCATCCATCCATACAGCCATCTTTCTTTCTTTTCCATCCATCCATCAGCCATCCTTCTTTCTTTCTTTCATCCTTCCTTCATTTTCTTTTTCTTTCATTCATTCTTTCCATCCATCTATCCATCATTATCTTTTCTTCCTTTATTTAGTCATTATTTTCTTTCTTTCTTTAGTCACTCTATTCTTCCTTCCTTTAGTCACTCTTTTTTCCCCTTCAATCATTCTTTTATTTCTAACTATTTATCCATCCACCCATTATTATTTGTTTTCCTTCTTCCTTCTTTTATTTTCTTCCTTTCATCATGGTTTCCTTCTTTCCATAATCTATTCTTCCTTCATCCTCTCACCTTTCTTTCAATTTTTTTTTTCAGAATCCTTTATTTTTTTTCCATTTCCACCCCTCTCTCTTTCATGTTGTCTGTGTCTCTGTCACTCCTCTTCATATCCTGATGGTTAACTTAATGTGCTTTAGACTCCCTGCTCTGTTTCAATGTACAGTTTCATTCACAGCTGCTTTGTGGAAAGAGAGTGAGAGAGAAAGAGAGATTGACAGAGAGAGAAGAAAAGAAAGAGTAGTCCCCCCCAGAGATGGTCATGTAGGAGGTAAATTTGCTTTTGAAATGTACCTCTGAAAAGAAGCTTATCACAGCTTGCGTTATCTGATTTAGTGAGCATTGATAATACTGAGACTGTAGCACCATTGAGACCTCTGCTCCCTCTGCGCGTGTGTCTGTGTGAGTTAGTGTGTGTGTGTGAGAGAGAGAGTGAGTGAGGGAGTTTGGATGCTACATGATCAAAACCAATACTCCCCCTGTCCTTTTCCCCAAACACTGCCAACACTGCACTGATTGAAAGCACAAAACACACTCAAACACACACTGCCCAGCTCTGGGCAGCACCTCTCCATCTGCTGACAGATATGAATTAGAATTTTGCATCATGCTGTGTGTGTTTGGCCTCCCGTGTTTTTTTGAGTGTGTTTGTCATTGTGTAAATACATTTTGCACTGAATTACTTAGCATTTTAGTATGAATTTTGCAATAATATTGTTTGTAAATTTGTTAAAATGAATATAGAATTCGATCTAATAGCTTCAGGAAGCACTTTGTGTATATGTGCAAGTTTATAGGTAATAATAATAATAATTCCTTACATTTATAGCGCTTTTCTGGGTACTCAAAGTGCTTTGTAGGTACTCAAAGCCCAATGTGGTGGTGTGTGGGTTACTTGTGTGTGTTTACGTGCTTCTGAGTAAATCAAGAGATGTGAGAGTATTACACCTGATACTGCTCTTCTATCTGTGCATTTCATATCCGTGCTGATAACCAGAGAGTTTGTCTACTGCATTCACCAATACGATGTGCTGATTTCTATGAAATGAGTACTCAGCCAGCTGCTGGTCCTCTAAACTAATCGAAGATGGGGGGAAATCAATAGTGCCTGATAACTAATACAGGAAGTAAAGGTGAATTCACAGAGACAGAGTCTATAGGACTAATGCATAGCTGACCAATGTGCAATGTGTCTACATCTGGCTTTTTTTGCTGAGAATGGTATGATTTATGAATATGGTGTAAAAAAGTTTGTTTCTGTTAGCTGTTGTTGTATTTCCCTCATCTTACGGGTCTTTCATTTCCTCCCTGCATGTCCTCTCATTTTATAGACATCTGAAAAAAAAACAGACTATGTATTGTCATGCAATAAAAAATGCAAAATAAATAATTTTTTATACAAATCCTTGTGTAAAGGTAACAATATAACCATAGTTTCTGCCAAAATACAATAGGCACTACATTGAAACTGGTAAGTTACATTAGCTACTTTTAACTAGACTACAAATAAAAAGGAAAATACTGTTTACCATGGTAATTGTTTTGTTAAGGGTGAGGGTAATGCATAGCTAACCAGTGTGTCTCTGTCTTTTTTTTGTTGAGGATGAAACAACTTCATTTCTGTTTTCTGCGGCAGCATTTCGATTTTTTCATATTTGGTGCTTTTTGATTGCAAAAGTCTCCTTTATGTGTTTCTTTTCGTCCCATCTCTTGCCGAAATGAAAGTCCAGACCCCTTTGATTTGGTTTGTGTAACGTTTTCTGTTTTTCAGAATAGTAATTGACCCGACGCAAGAAAATGAAATTTTCTGTCAGCCTGTCATGACAGCTTATTTCAGTGACTAATCTGACAATGAATATAAATTCATGAATCTGCAATGAATAGTGACAGCAAATGAGTTCTGCCATGTGAGGAAGTGCATTGCACCTGAGGCCGTGGCTGCAAGGTTTCCAATGGATTCCTGTGCTTTCATGTCAATGCAGCGTCCTATTGTGAGCTGAGTGTGTAAATGGGTCTAATATACACATTTTAATGAGACCACTCGGTTTCAATGTGTGTCAGAGGCAGTGACAGGCCGTCCTCTCGCTTTATAAATCTCAATTAGTTTGTTCGCAAACATACTGTATATTTAAGGCAGTATAATTTAGCAGGTTTGATTCAGTCAGAGCCGAGTCAGCACTTCTATACTGCGCTGTACTTTAGTATATACATCATTTTGTATTTACGTTTAGTTTTGTAAAGTCATTTCATGTAGCTTTTGTGTCTATAAGCGATGATGCAGCATAGAAGAGCTGTATATTTTTTTCATTTTCCTTTTCTATTTTGTCTATTATTAATCCATACTGCAGTGGGGGGCTGATCCCATGTTCTCTAATTGGCTGTGTTGTTGTCGGGGGTGCTGAGTGTGTAAATGGGTCTAATATACACATTTTAATGAGACCACTCGGTTTCAATGTGTGTCAGAGGCAGTGACAGGCCGTCCTCTCGCTTTATAAATCTCAATTAGTTTGTTCGCAAACATACTGTATATTTAAGGCAGTATAATTGAGCAGGTTTGATTCAGTCAGAGCCGAGTCAGCGCTGTACTTTAGTATATACATCATTTTGTATTTACGTTTAGTTTTGTAAAGTCATTTCATGTAGCTTTTGTGTCTATAAGCGATGATGCAGCATAGAAGAGCTGTATATTTTTTTCATTTTCCTTTTCTATTTTGTCTATTATTAATCCATACTGCAGTGGGGGGCTGATCCCATGTTCTCTAATTGGCTGTGTTGTTGTCGGGGGTAACGGGGCCCTGTTCTAATCCTGCTGTGCTAATGTATGTGTTTGTGTGCTCAGAGGGGTCAAGTGGGCTCAGCCCTCCCTCATCTCACAGGTCTTTTACTCCCTCCGGGCTTAAATAAGGCATCTTTAGGGCAACAAACCTTCTACATTTATCATGCTTTGGTGCTTGTTCATCTTCATTCATGGCCAGATTTGTCAACATTCCGCTGTGTGAATGAATAACTGGAATGAAAGAAGAAAAAAAGTTAAAAAGTGCTTTTCAGACAAATCCTTCAGAAATTTATCATTGTAATCTTAGTATATTCCATCAAAATACTGTAGTTATCATATTGTACAGTAAAACTACTACTGATTTGTCATGGCTTAATGCATCTCCATTTTTATTCATTTTCAGGAAAAAGGAACAAATAAAAAAAAATTTTTTTTTCATTCTTATGCAATATGTTCATCTTCATTCATGGCCAGATTTGTCAACATTCCGCTGTGTGAATGAATAACTGGAATGAAAGAAGAAAAAAAGTAAAAAAGTGCTTTTCAGACAAATCCTTCAGAAATGTATCATTGTAATCTTAGTATATTCCATCAAAATACTGTAGTTATCATATTGTACAGTAAAACTACTACTGATTTGTCATGGCTTAATGCATCTCCATTTTTATTCATTTTCAGGAAAAAGGAACAAATAAAAAAAAAGTTTTTTTTTCATTCTTATGCAATAAAAAAGAAATGCTAAATAAATCATTGCTCTATACAAAATCTTCAAAAACTACCACCGTAACAGTAGTTTATACCAAAATACCATTGCTACTGCTGTAAAACTGACAGCTTGATATTGCCACCAAAAAATGCTACTAGTTGAAATGGAAAAAAACACTGTTTACCATTGTAATTATTTTGTAAGGGGTCTTAAATTGGATAAAGATGGATAAGAACCCATTTACTCAGGCAAATTATAAAAAGGAATAACTTAGAGTACTTAGTTACTCACCTGTGTGAGAGTGAGACCCTTGTGTGAATTACAGGAATGTTCTGGATTCATAATATTTGTAAATGTTTACATTTGTTATATTAAGGTTTTTGTATTGAGTTTTGCATAGAACTCGGATGACTGTAAAAGTGAAGAAGTAGTTCATATCTATATAATCACATGACATGTTTAGAAATTTAAATGTAGAAAGCTGATTTCTGGTACACATAGGGAACATGTTTTTCTTACTTCTAGCACTTCTTTCCAGAATTGTTTTTCGCTGTGACTTAGATCTGTTGTACTACAGTTTATCAGCTAATAAAATCTTAACACCTCCTTCCTCAGCTGTCAGATATGCAATCTAAATGGAACAATACCATTGCTACTGCTGTAAAACTGACAGCTTGATATTGCCACCAAAAAATGCTACTAGTTGAAATGGAAAAAAACACTGTTTACCATTGTAATTATTTTGTAAGGGGTCTTAAATTGGATAAAGATGGATAAGAACCCATTTACTCAGGCAAATTATAAAAAGGAATAACTTGGAGTACTTAGTTACTCACCTGTGTGAGAGTGAGACCCTTGTGTGAATTACAGGAATGTTCTGGATTCATAATATTTGTAAATGTTTACATATGTTATATTAAGGTTTTTGTATTGAGTTTTGCATAGAACTCGGATGACTGTAAAAGTGAAGAAGTAGTTCATATCTATATAATCACATGACATGTTTAGAAATTTAAATGTAGAAAGCTGATTTCTGGTACACATAGGGAACATGTTTTTCTTCTAGCACTTCTTTCCAGAATTGTTTTTCGCTGTGACTTAGATCTGTTGTACTACAGTTTATCAGCTAATAAAATCTTAACACCTCCTTCCTCAGCTGTCAGATATGCAATCTAAATGGAACAGCATGGACACACATCCAGCTATGTTTATTCATAATACAACCTGGAATGCAAGGCCCCACATCTGTGCCCATTCCAAAGGCTTCCACCGTCATTAACACACTAATCGTATGTGCTGAGACACACACACTCTCACTCACACACACACACACACACACACACACAGTTTTAAAGTGACAGAGGTTAATTCCTCAACCACCCATCATTAAATCTGACCTTTTCACTGCAGCCTGAGACAGTTCAGTTGGTCAAGCTTTATATCAGCAGAGGAAGAGAAGATAATATCAGATAAAGAGACTCTATCTATCTATCCATCTAGACACACACACTCTCACTCACACACACACACACACACACACACACAGTTTTAAAGTGACAGAGGTTAATTCCTCAACCAACCATCATTAAATCTGACCTTTTCACTGCAGCCTGAGACAGTTCAGTTGGTCAATCTTTATATCAGCAGAGGAAGAGAAGATAATATCAGATAAAGAGACCCTCCGCAACTCCTCCCTGTCGCTGACAAGCTAATCCAGGGTTTTAATAGCCCCCGTGGCTCCGGATGATATGCAGAGTTATGTACATATCAAAACGGGCATGGAAATCAGTTACAGACTCCATCTGCATGTGTGAAGGTGACTAGCGCGGGAAAGGCAGGTTCTCCAAAGACCTGGCAACGCAACGGTGTTCACATGCATATGCAAATTACTTCAAAATGACCCTTCTCAACTTCTTCAGTATTCTGAGGGAATTGCAGACATGGGCTTGAAGAAGGAAAGAGATGTAGATAATCATATCACAGTAATTAAGTACCCCCATGTTTAATGTACATACCTTAGGTTAAATAGAATTTAAATTCAATTAATGCACTCCATTATTAATAAATAAAAGTAGTAGTATCAGATTTAATTAATACTTAGAATGTGTGTTTGTGTGCTTGTATAAGTGCAAAATTATGGGCCTCAAGTAAGATTAATGACAGCAGTCCTGTCCTGTTTTTTAAATATTAACCTGTCAATCAACCTAGCAGTGTAGCAAATAAGTATTTCTGTCTTTCTTTGACTATATTACACACTGTATGGTGATACCATTACATTGCCTTGAATGAAAGTGTTTTTTTAGGTTTGGAGATCAGTTAAGGTTATTACTCATAAACCAATTTATCTTTTCTATTTTTCTATTTTTTTATCTATCTATCTATCTATCTATCTATCTATCTATCTATCTATCTATCTATCTATCTATCTGTCTATCTGTCTATCTGTCTGTCTGTCTGTCTGTCTGTCTGTCTATCTGATGGTCTTTCTGTGGACATAATTGTATCTATCAAACACCACTTCTTCTCTCCTTCCACCTAATCTATATGTCTCTCCATCTGTCTCTCCCTCTCACATTATTTCAAGCTATTTCTCTCCCCTACATCAGTCCTTCAGAGCGTCAGGCTATGAATAACATTGTGAGGAGCGATGTGTCATGTAGCAGCAAATGACTGTCATTTCTGCTCCTGGGAGGACAGATGAGCTCCCTCAAGCTTAATCAGACACAAACTTATTCACTCTATATCCTCCACAACTCCTCCCTGTCGCTGACAAGCTAATCCAGGGTTTTAATAGCCCCCGTGGCTCCGGATGATATGCAGAGTTATGTACATATCAAAACGGGCATGGAAATCAGTTACAGACTCCATCTGCATGTGTGAAGGTGACTAGCGCGGGAAAGGCAGGTTCTCCAAAGACCTGGCAACGCAACGGTGTTCACATGCATATGCAAATGACTTCAAAATGACCCTTCTCAACTTCTTCAGTATTCTGAGGGAATTGCAGACATGGGCTTGAAGAAGGAAAGAGATGTAGATAATCATATCACAGTAATTAAGTACCCCCATGTTTAATGTACATACCTTAGGTTAAATAGAATTTAAATTCAATTAATGCACTCCATTATTAATAAATAAAAGTAGTAGTATCAGATTTAATTAATACTTAGAATGTGTGTTTGTGTGCTTGTATAAGTGCAAAATTAAGATCAAGTAAGATTAATGACAGCAGTCCTGTCCTGTTTTTTTAAATATTAACCTGTCAATCAACCTAGCAGTGTAGCAAATAAGTATTTCTGTCTTTCTTTGACTATATTACACACTGTATGCTGATACCATTACATTGCCTTGAATGAAAATCCCTCAAAAATGTATTAGATATTTCAATTACAGCACTGTATATTGAATCAATTTATTTGTGGCAGAGTAATTCAGCTCTGAGCCGAATTGAACACTGTGTCATTCCTTGTTGTACGGTCCTTTGGGGGAAACTCAAGTAGGCGTGAAGTCAATGAATGTGTGGGGCTCACTGTGTCGATGACGGAGGGGTCAGGGAAAGGGGTCGTGACCCCAAACCCTCCATCTCATCGTTACATAGAGCTGAGTTCATTTATTTCTCTCTGTCTGACACAAGTCAGTGACAGAAGCCCATGCTGCCTGCAGCCCAGCGGTCTGGTCCGTAACCCTACACATCTGCCCCTCTGCTTTATTATGCAAATGAGGGTGATTCCTCTAGCCATAATGGAGAGCTTCGTGTATATACACACAGATGTACATAAGTTCACTCATGCACACACACTTACATTTGCATACATTTATGCATATTAAAATCACATGCATTTATGCTTATTAAAACTATTGTTTACAGAGCTAAACGGGGAGACATATAGAATGACATCCATTTGCATGCACATTACCAATGGGGTAGTTTGTAAAAAGCAAACTTCTTTTTCTACTGTCTGCGCTACTGCAGACTGTGTGGACAGAACAATCATGAATATTCATGCAGGCGCACTGATTTGCACAAGCGGTTTAACAAATTAGATGTTCTTTTTGGAAGATTAGTAGAAATAATTTCACTGACGAGTAAATGGCATGCAAGATTAGATGAAAGCACTGAATGTTTATCTCATAACTTGTCCTAAGTTTTTTGATAGATTTTAACAAACATTGACAGTCAATATGCAGAAAGTGATTCTGTTTAAGCATAGAATCATTTTTATAATTCATAATAATGAACATAAATATATATATATATATATATATATATATATATATAATTTTTTTTCTATATTCAGTTTAGCCTTATTATATATTGAGAAAAAAAAAATCAAGGACATTACTTCAACCATAAGTTCTTGTGATGTTGCATAAGCAGACGTGTAATAATAGTATATCATGTGCTGTGATTTATGGCTGTGGATTTTTTTTTTTTTTTACCATTGGGCTATTTTAGTCTTTGTCAGGATGTGATTGCAGTGGGTATTGATTGATTAACTTGTATCGCTAAGAGCCCACTGATTAGAGAGAACGGACAGGATGGATGAGTCTTTCTCTCTGTCTATTGAGAGCCAAGGCCTGCAGTGAACCTCTTCCAAGCCAATCAATGTGTATTTCACACTTAAACACTAATTAAGTCGTTAGAGGGCAGCAGTGTCAGTCCTGCTTGGGTGCTTGCACACACCACACACACACACACATTAACCTCCTCATGGGAGTGTGTGTGTGTGTGTGGAGGGGGGCAGCAGGGTGATGTGCCAGCAAAAAACCCTTGTGTTATCAAATATGCACACTCACACATTCTCCTGTGTTGTTAATAATGTGTGTAAAGCTGTGCTGTGCCATACATTGTAACATATGCGGGTCTAGTTAATCTGACTCATAATCACTCTAAGGACTGCTGCAGATCTGAGAAAACAGCGAGCGTAAACAACAAGAGTAAACTAATCTTCACACGCTGTGCTGCTGAATAATTACACATCGAGCTGTGTCACATAGCTGCAGATTAGAGTGCAGAGTCCATGCTTGAGAAATTAAATTTAGAGGATGCTGTTGCAATAGTACATTGATGGTGACACATGCTGTTAATTTTTAAAATCCTCAGCCATAAATCATAGCACATGATGAAATATTGTTACACATGTCTGCTCATGTATCTGCAACATCATTAAATATAGTACACAGGTTTTGATTTATAATGGATGAAATTTGTATTGAAAAATAAGAAGTTCATATTTTTATGTTAGGTTCAAATGTGTTTAAAAGAAAGTTTGTTGGTGTGACCATTTCTTTGAAGTTTTCCACCATTTTTAATTACAGTTTAGTTTTTTGCAGTTGCTCTTAAATAGTCCTGCTGTGTGACAAATTAATTTTTAAAGTAGAAAATTTGCAGGTAGACTCTAAATTAATATGAGGTCTTAAAAACTGCATGAATAATCTTTTTGAAATAATATAGCAGGATGCCACAGTATTAGTTTGCAGCTGATCTAGTTAAAAAAGTAATTCATTTTTCAATAAATAAATCAAATAAAATTAGTATAGATATGTGAAAAGCTGTCAAAACCTAGTTTACAATGCATTGACTGTGGTTCTTTTTTGTTGTTGTTTCAGTGGATTTATAGTGGTGTTTGTTATGGGAAGCCTCACCATTATTATTGCTCATACTAAACCTTAACATTTTAGTATTAAACTTTTGCTCTGACTTGCACCATTTGTGCTTTAAACATCCTAAGCTAACTAGCAATATTCTAGTAACCACCTATAACATCATAGCAACCAGTAATTGTGAGTTTAATCTCAGAATTTTCTCAGAATTGCAAGCTCGCAGTTCTGACTTTTTTCACAGAATTGTGAGATATAATCTCGCAATTGCAAGTTATAAAGTGACTTTATAACACAATTGGACGTTTATATATCTCACAATTCTGAAAAAAAACTACTACGGGTTTATATCTCATTTATAATTCTCGAAGCAAAAACAGAGTCAGAATTGCAAGATAAGTCACAATTACTTTTTAAAAATGCTTTATTCAGTGGCAGAAATGGGCTTCCATAAGGAAATGTATTTCATCTGTAATCAAACACTTCATATATAATGGTCTGTAGTTGATTGTTTAAAGAAAGGGTGTGTTCACCTGAGGAAGATACTGTTGGCAAAACGCTTGATTAGTATTCAGTCTCTGTGATACTGCAGAGAACCTGTAAGATCCTCAGTGTAGAGGATTGTGGGAAAACCTTTGCAGCATCCTCACAGTGCTGAAAATCCCAACAGGGCTGGAGAAAAAGAGAGAGAGAGATACAATAGCACACATTACCCAGAATGCTGGAGTGCAAATCAGGTGCAGGGCAGGGGGAGCTTGAGTACCTGATTCAGAACAGAATCTATTCTGCTCAAAGCGGCCAGATCCACAACCAACAATTGAAGAGAGACGAGCAAAGCGGAAAGTCTTCGAGTGGATGAGAAAGAGGGGGAGATGGCGTCAGAACGGGCAGAGGCCGACAGAGATGCCCTCTGTGTCCCAGCATCTGATCGAAATTTAATAAGTGTATTAGGATTGGCAGCTACACTCTCTGGCTGCCCTGGACATTAGCATAAAGCTATTTATTAGTCTGATTTCCCTGGCTGAGAGCGACCCGGCTCCGACTCGCACAGGGAGCACACGTTGCCATAGCAGCGGCAGAGCGGAGTGGCCAAGTGTTAGGAGAGGAACGTGCAAGAGAATCTTGACTAGTCATTTTGCCAGAGGACGACGAAAGTGGGGTGTGGAAGGGATTGAAACGAGAAGGCAGGGAGGATTAAATGAAAGTTAGATTCGGGGAAAAGGTCGGATCCAACTTAGTCCAGCTGTATCACCTCTGGGAAAGCATCAGGGGATGATGCCGTCCAATAGCTCACCTGTAAAGGCCTGGAATATTGTGTTGTAGAGCACTGTTGAGACAGGTACAGCGCACGCATTTAGATATCACTCTTTCAGGAGGTTTCAAGAAGACTTGATGCCGTAGTCAAACCTTTTTTAAAGTACATGGATCTTTAGAAAACCATCTACAGTATGTGTCAGCTTCAGTTTTTCTCTCTTAAATATACTCACCCTCATTTTACTGTTTTCCATAAAATGAAAGTAAATGGTTAGTGGACCTGTCCAGCTTAAATAGAAAAAAAAAATTATTAAAAATAATAATAAAATACAATAAAAAATAAAATAAAAGTGGCCTATATGATGTGCAATACAGTTTGAAGTCTTTTGAAACCATATAATAAGTTTTGGTAGTTCTGACAAGATGTTTCTGGTTTCAATGGTTTGAATGATATGAGGGTGAGTAAATGATGACAGAATTGATACATAGAATCATTACACAAAACCAAAGAGTAAGCTAAAGTTGTACAGAAGTGTTATTTTAGTATTATTTATAAATATATAAAATATATATTTTTTGTTGTTTTTATATGATCAATTTTCATTTTCATTTTACAAATTTTATGTGCTTTGCCATTTTTATTACTTTTTGTTTTTCTAATATTTCTATTTACCTTAAAGGGTTAGTTCACCCACAAATGAAAATTAGCTTGTGTTTTACTCACCCTCGAGGCATCCTAGGTGTATATGACTTTCTTCTTTCAGACGAATCCAGTCGGAGTTATATTAAAAATTGTCCTGTCTATTCCAAGCTCTATCATTGCAGTCAGCGGGTGTTACAGTTGAACAGTCCACAAGTCGTCAAATAAAGCACGCGCATCCATAATAAAACATGCCACAGACGGCTCTGTGGGGTGAATAAATGCCTCCTGTAGTGAATCCATGCATTTTTGTAAGAAAAACATCCATATTTCAAACGTAATAAACACTTTTCTCTCACTTCCGTTATCTGTCATACGCGGAAGCCGTTCCGGCAGATGAAGTAAGACATCGGCGTTGCGTGATTAGTGACGAACGCGGAGAGAGAACAAAAAAAAACGCCGGTCAAGAATTAGAAGTACAAATCGAGGATTTGCAAAGAAAAATGTCGGAGGATTTCGATATAAACCAAGAGGAGACTGGTATTCCTTTGCTAAGGAAACTTCGCTTCCTTTGCTCCTATAAACAAACTCGCGAGACTAACATATCTTTAATTTTCATTTTCATCTCATTTTCATCTCAGAGGCGCGCGCTGCACATACGTGCTGCGACATCCACCCGGACGGCTTCAGCGTATGACAGATAACAGGAGTGAGAGAAAAGTGTTTATTACGTTTGAAATATGGATATTTTTCTTACAAAAACGCATGGATTCAATACAGGAGGCCTTTATTCACCGAAGCAGTGTGAGGCACGTTTATTATGGATGCACGTGCTTTATTTGGCGACTTGTGGACTGCTCAACTGTAACACCCGCTGACTGCAATGATAGAGCTTGGAATAGACAGGACAATTTTTAATATAACTCCGACTGGATTCGTCTGAAAGAAGAAAGTCATATACACCTAGGATGCCTCAAGGGAGAGTAAAACACAGTCTAATTTTCATTTTTGGGTGAACTAACCCTTTAATTTTTATAATAACAGTTGTAATAATTATAATAATAATTATTATTATTATTATTCAATAATAATAATAATAATAATAATAATGGTTAATTAATTTCAATTAGTTGCCAAGGCAATATTTCTCATTTTCATTTAAATGTAGATTTTTAAAAATTTTATTTACTAATTTTTATAAATTTTTTATTTAAAGGGGTCATATGATGCGATTTCAATTTTTCCAATTCTCTTTGGAGTGTTACAAGCTCTTGGTGCATAAAGAATATCTGTAAAGTTGCAAAGACTAAAGTCTCAAATCCAAAGAGATATTCTTTATAAAAGTTAAGAGTCAGTCACACCTACCTAAAACGGCTCGTTCTAACATGCCCCCACATGTCTACGTCACGATGTGGGAAGATTTGCATAACGCCGCCCACTGGCCAATCAGAGCACACCTCGCTTTTCAGACCGATGAGCTTTGTAAAAATCGACGCGTTTCAGAAAGGCGAGGCATTGAGGAGAAACAATAAAGTACAGTATGTGGAAAATAATGTGTTTTTTTAACCTTAAACCGCATAAACACATTTCATTACACCAAATACACAAAATAATGGTATTTTTTTGCATCATATGACCCCTTTAATATTTTTTTCAATTAAAATTATTATTTTTTTAAATAGTTTCAGTTAATGATAACACTGGGGTTTGATTGTGGTAGTGGTTCCATGATTAGGTATCTTCAGCTGTTTCTTGAAGGCTGTAATAGGTTCAGCAGATTGGGTGGAGGTGAGGTTGGAAGCTTGTTCCTCAACAAAAGGACAACAACATCATCATCAACAACAACAACAAAATAGTTCTGGTAAAGCCACTTGAATACTTGTTGACACTAGAGCTCATTTAGTAAACATTCAAAAGAGAACATTAGCAGGAAGTTTATTTAATGAGGAAAACAAAATGTTCTTATGTAGCTAACGTATGTTAAAACATTTTACAGCTAGACATTTCCAAAAAATATTTTCACTGTATTTAAGTTAATAAATGTTAGAAAAAAATGAGCATTACAATATTATTACTACTGTCCTGTAAAGATGTATCTGCAAAGATGCATTGAAGATCATTTATTTCTAAGACTGTGTTTATTTGTTCATGCTTGTACATGGAGCAGTCAGCAGTGTTGTGGATTTCTATGGTTCTGGGTATCGCAACAGGTTAGGATTTAAACTAATGAAGCGTTGTTGCAGGTGACTAATCTCTCATTCTCTTTCAACGTTTCATTGTCCTGCACCTTTGAGAGTCCACATTAGCCTCCTGCTGCGGCCAATTACAGTGCTAATACCAGACCTGAAGGTTTTGACCCCAGCAGGCCATTGAATGTAGGAAGGTTTTCAGGTGTGTGTGTGATTGCAGAGGAGTGTGTCATCACTGATGACTGTGTGAACCAAAGTGCTTCTCCTCTCCTTTTCCCATGTGTAGATAGAGGGATAAGATCTGGTCTCTCACACACATCTGTAATGAGATTCGACGGCTCAAAGCTCATCATTATTCCACTCTTAAAGTGTATTAGGTGAACTCATTCTCTCTCGCTCTTCCTCCCTCTCTAGCTCTCTCTTGGTCACCACTCGCTTTCTTCGGGTCATTTTCAGTCACACTTAATTTAATGCGATTATCCTCCAGCGCAACTCCGCACAATCTCAAATGTGTATAATGAAATGTTGAGAAACTATCAGCGAAATTTAATACAATGTAATTGTTTGCTGTTTAAAACTACTTTTTCACGTTCAGGGAGTTTACGAAAGATCGAGAAAGTTCTAGCATTCAAAAGTATGTGCTATTCTCTGGTCGCGTCGCAATTTAAATGCTAAAGGTTCTTCACATTTACTTGGCAAAATTTAGTTGGCGGAATTCCACTTGACTGGGAGTTTCGCGCTTCCCATGCAGATTTTTCCCCCCGAAATTTCGCTGGTGTGACCGCATCTTCTCTCCTGAATACATTTTAAATGAAAGGTGACATTTTCTACAGTATATCATCTATCATATCAAATTGTTTAGATATTTAGATTCACAGATTGAATCTAAAGTGATTCAGTGAGGTGCAAAATGAGATTTTCAGACATTGATGGATAGTGTGTAGTCAGGTATTTAGCATAACTAGAAAACTGTGATTGAATATTTACCAAGGCACTTAGCTACTTGATAACTGAATCTGGCTCATTAAATGGACTTCAGTAAGCACAACAGCTTATTCATTAGCACTTCTGAAAAATGCAAACATGTTTGGTTGAGTGATAAACATGTATAATTGGGTTCTGTAGCTTTGTATAGCTTTAGCCACTTGGCCAAATGGCATGTTATTATTGACTCAAAACACACACACAAAAAAAAGATTTGTCGACCTGATAAATTAAACTACAGGACCTTTCATTTGTCACAGGAACAGGCCCTGAGGTGGACTAGCATTGCTCTTTGACGATGAGACTGGGTTTGAGGCTTTGCTCAGTTTTGAAGCGGTGAGATTACAGTGGCCGTGCAGTCGACTAGCTTCAGTGTGCCTAACTAAACTTAGAAACTCTTGACTTCTACATCTAAGACACATCGGCACTCAACCCAGTAGGATGTCTGCAGTGTTAAGCCCACCCTGACAGACGGTTTTTGAGCACAGGTTGCATTTGGATTCAGGCTGGCTGTGGGGAGCTGGCTTTTGAGACACACTGTCTTTATAAAAGGTCAGCAGCTATTGATTTGAGTGAATAACTCATGATGGCGAGATGAAACGGTGTGGGGGCAAGGAACAGATGCACAAGAATTTTGTCTCTTCTTTCATTTGTCACACCAAACATACAGCACATGACCTCAGCAAATTGCAGTTCAGTAAATGTCAGATTGAGTTCTTCAGTGACTCAAAATAAAGGTGTTGTTGTCATGATATATTTGGAAACAATGGAAAACATTTTAAGTGTCACCACTGATAATGAAAGTGTTGAGGAGGAGAAATAAATCTGAGCTTATTGGGGGAAAACATGGCCAATATTACCCCCAAATATCTCATTTGATGTCTGTGAGCCTATGTTGCTGGTAATTTCTTATCCTGAGCTGTTTTTCCTCTTTCTCAAAGCACCCTTGCATCATCTTCCTTTTGACCACAAGGGGGCAGTAGTGATGAAATGTTCACATTGATCACTAATATGAACCATTTTTTCAGACTGTGAACACAATAAATAAAAAAAATGTTATTATTATTAGTAGTAGTAGTAGTAGTAGTAGTAGTCATCGTAATTATTTATTTTATTTTATTATTTTTTATGTTTAAAACTTGAGACCTGGGTTTTTTGATACAGCTGCTTATAGAGTGACTGTAAATTTAACATCTGTCTCATATTACTTCCATAATCAATCCCTCTTAATTTTTGGATTATAATGACTTATACTGTCTTTTTACGCTTTGCGTTGCATCGCGCCGCACCGCACCACGTAAACATAAAACCATGTCTGCATTTGTGATCGTAGAAATGACAAACAACAAGCGCTACTCTACACTGCCTAAAAAACTCGCTTTAAATATAAAAAATATAAAAACTCTTTAAATATAAAAAAAACTTACTTACAATCTGTGAGTCAGAACAGCCGGCACTGTAGTCTACTCTACCAGGATCAGAAAACAGTCCACCATAAAATGTGCTGCACACATCTGAATATTGGGGTTTAAGTGTTCTGGAACAGTGTTGTAAATACAACTTAACCACTGATTTCTATTCGTGTCCATTTTTGGAAGGCCAAACAAAGTAGTTTTGCTTTCACAACGAAACAGCGTCACACACGGCGGCCTAGAGTGAGCAAAGGCCGGGGGCTAGAGTGAGGAACGGCCGGAGGGCTAGAGTGAGCAGAAGGCGGGCTTGAGAACGGTGCAGCCTCCGGATTCTACAAAGGAGGCTTGCGGCAACCACATGTGACGACCCCGGGCTGGACTCCGCTTCGTCCACGGTGAAAGCCGATCAGGCGATCCACAGCGCAACGCTGTTGTAATTCCTCAGCGACCAGCACTGATCAGCTCTAGGCATGACGAAGCAGATATCGTCCTCTTTTGGAAGGCCAAACAAAGTAGTTTCGCTTTCACAACGAAACACACAGTGCCTTCACGACATGGCGGCGGCAACAACAATACTACAGCGAGAATAAAAGTTACGCCTTCTTTCTTTACTTGGAACATTTGGGCGGCGTTATGCAAATCTTCTCAGATAGTGACGTAGGTATGTGAGGGCGTGTTAGAACGAGCCGTTCTAGGTAGGCGTGGTTAACTCTTAACTTTTATAAAGAATATCTCTTTGGATTTGAGACTTTAGTCTTTGCAACTTTACAGATCTTCTTTATGCACCAAGAGCTTGTAACACTCCAAAGAGAAAGGAAAAATTGAAATTGCATCATATGACCCCTTTAAATATAAATATTTACTTGTTCGAGATACAATGTGAGCTAAAGGCTCTTGCCATGCTGTCCTTCCTGTCCCTTGTGCTCTCCTTGCTTCTAATACTCCTTAGCAGTGACCTGAATTTGTCTTTCCTTCTCTCAGTTGCTAAGAGTGTATGTTTTAAAGAGCTCAGAGGATAGACGTATCGGGGTGCCTTAGACTTCCCTTTGAAGATGGATTTCTTAAGAACGTACACCTGTGCTCATTTTTCCTGTGCTGTGTGTTTGCTGTAAATGCAGCGCCCCACTTTTCAGTGTAGTGCGAGAGTTTCTGATGCATGTCAGTGGTCTGTCAATGTATTGTTAATTGTAAGAGCAGCGCTCAAAAGCACTCATTTAAAAACTGAGGTTTTGATGGTTCACTTTCAAGAGTTTCAACAGTATAAAGTCATTACACCTACTCAACCAAATCAAGCTTTTAGGAATAAAGGATTATCCAGATACAGCTGGTCCTCAGGACAAAACTATAATGCATTAGAGCCGCTGTCACTTCAGCAGCTTCTCAGTGCAAGGCTTCAAACAGAATTTTAGACATGAGAACATGGCAGAAGTGTTTGAAATTGTTGTTTGATTTAGCCCAGTTACGATTAGCCCTTAGCCCATCGTTTTACCTGTTAAAGTAATGTAATGTAAATGCTATGGTAAAAACCTGTTAATGGTATTTCCCTTAACTATATAGCCTACAGTATGGTGAAAAACTGTTTACCGTACAATGTAATTTTACAGGAAATGTACAGTTTTTGGAAGTGAAAAAGAACAATTATTTTAGTGTCGTGACACTGCACCATCTATATATTTGTATTTACTACTTGCAAGTATTTGCTACTTGTGATGAACTTTAAAGATGGTTATTAATATTATATATGTATTATGTCGATTAACATTATTGGTATGTATTTTTGGTATATTTAGTATATTAACATTATTTTGGTTAAGGAAATATAAGGTTTAGTACCATAAATATAAGTTTAATCTGAACATAAATTGTTGCTACCATATTTTTTTGCCATAAAGTTCTTGTTTTTGAATTCTGAATATCTTTAAAGGGATAGTTCACCCAAAAAATCTGTCATCATTTACTCACCCTCATGTCATTCCAAATCTGTGAGACCTTCGTTCATCTTCGGAACACAAATGAAGATATTTTTAATGAAATCTGAGAGATTTGTGTCCCTCCATTGACACTCTGCGCAACTACCACTTTGATGCTTCAAAAAGTTCATACGTTTTAAGTTTTTTCCAAAAAATCTTAAACATCTTATTCTAATTTTAACTTTCTCTCGCCATGAATCGTTAAAAAAGGCATTGAAAAAGGAAGAAAAAAGTTCATAAAGAGATCATTAAACTAAACCATATGAATTGAGAAGTTTAGTCTAAATTTTCTGAAGAGACTTGCTCGCTTTATATGATGAACAGATTTAATTTAGGCTTTTATTCACACATCAGTTAGGAGGTTGAAATAACATGAGGGTGAGTAAATGATAACAGAATTTTTGGGTGAACTGTCCCTTTAAAACCCGTGTTAAAAGCTCATAGTGTCATTAGTCTGTGATAGTTTTGTGTGAAGAACAGGACAAAATGTTTTATTCACTGATAATCTTCCCCTGCCGTGCCTCAGTTGGGTTGTACCCGATTTGACAACAATGACTTTAATGTTTAAATATTAATTTAGCAGATTATTTTATCCAAACCGACATAAGCATTACAAGTACCACAATATAGAGTTCCAAGGTTGTTTAGAGAAGTGCAGACTAGAACATAGATGCAAGAAATGAGAAAAAGAATTGTTAAAGAGAATAGTGAAAAAGTTATTAATGAGAACACATTGCCAGTCCAGCACCAAACCAAAATAAACCAGCTTTGTCCAACACAGAAATTTGAGAATCTCTTGGCTGACCAAAAAATAATCTCAAAAGGTGTGTTCAGGGAACGTTTTGACAAGCAAAAGATCCCTGGTAACAATGAGTTGTTAGCTGGAAGCTTTCTTTTTTTGTACAAAGTGTAGACTGTGTTTATGAAATCGTTAAAAACTTTACAGCACCAGTAAGGAGCACAAATACCTTATTTTAACTTGGTAGAGTTGCAGACCTAAGTTATTGCATCATAATTGGTGCATAAAAATCACTTTTGTCCTTTTTCAACTCAAACCTCAGCATTTTCAGACGATGAATTTTAATGGCTCTGTGTAGATGTTGACAGCTACAAGATGTTTGTGGTGTTGTGTTTGCTGCTGGGCCTGAGGAACACATCGCTAAAGACAGAAATGAAACCTCATGTTTTATTCATCTGTCTTTATTCATCTCTCTCCCCCTCATTATGTAACAATAGTGGAGAAAACATAAAAGTGATCTTGATCATTACAGAGTTTTAGAAGAGTGCTTAGATTCATATTGTTGGTCTCTTTATTAATGCATTCTTTGTTGGGGGTGACATGTATGTGAGCATGTGCTTGTGACCTATACATAAAACGAGAGAATTCTGAAGTGCTGAACTAGGATTTCTAATCTCAAATTTTAGCCCCTCATCCTAAAACTCATCTTCTGTTCAGCACAGAGGGAATTTGGTTTTCTTTTTCTGCGAGTCCCTGCTGCAAATGAAACAGGCAGTTGCTGTGCTGATAATGTTCTTGATGCTGCACTGCTAGACAGGATTCCAGTTTGAAGACAGAGCTGGTGATGGAAGAATTATTGTAAATGCATAATAGTTTTATGGATAATCTCATGTCATGGTGACATTGCTTATGGAATAGCTGCAATAATATGTACATTTATACATATCTTTATTTTTTAATGTCTTGTCTTTATGTTAATTTAACATATTTCTAAGACGATAAAATATTTATGTGTAAACCATTTGAAACTTGTTTGCATCTGTTAGAATTTCAGCTTAAGTTTAAAAAGTGCATGCTACCTGTGAGCTGACAGCACACATTTTTGTTTTTTTTACACTTTTTGTTGTATATTTTACCAGTTTTGCAGTGTTTGAAAACAGGAAGTTCAAAACTTTTTCATGGTAGGACCTAGGCCTATAATTAATCTTGAGACCCATGAAAAGTTAAAATGAAAAATGAGGTGGGAAAACACTTTTGTTCACTGTAAGTTAACAATTTTTGTTGTTCTTTCTTGTCATATTATTACATTGAGTAGTCATATCATGATCATTGCATGACCGATATAAAAGTCAGGATAACCATGAACAAAGAAGTGACATTGAGGTACAGAGATAAAGAGAGAATACATTTTTGGTTTATTGGTGGGATTTCAGTAAATCTTTTAGAACGATTCATTAATAACCAATTCATTGGAGTCATTTGTTTTTTAATTGGACTACACATATCGTGCTGTTTGTTTTTCTTTCTTTTTGCATGCAGCATGTGCACGCAGCTGTCTTTATAATCAAGCTCTTGCAAACTATTGTAACACAAACTTTCAAAGAAAGTGTTTTTACAGTTTGTAAAGACTGAAAGAGTTGTCAGAGCGCAAACGTGGTATGTGATTGTGTCATGTTTGTATTTATTCTTCAAGATTCATAAAAGTTGTGCTAATTTGTGAAGATTATGAAAAAAAATATGCAAGAATCATAAACTTTTGTTGGTCACAGAGCTTATTTTCTGCGATAATCCAAATGCCAGTGTAAAAATCCTTTTGGGATTTTATCAAGGGAACCAGGGTGATGTGAACCTACAGGTTGGCCTACAAAAATATGTCATCACTGCAACGCTTTAGATGATAACATACATGCATTCAATCTAAAATGTTGTCCACATGAACAATCCAACTGTATTAGCGAGATAATCTCATTGAAATGATTGTTTCATGCCTGTGTTTGTTCTAGGTCTCTGACTGATATACTGAAGACAGAAGAGATGGACAGAATGAGGATTGTGGGGAGGGGAGGAGTTAAGAGAAGCAAATATATAGTGCCATGCTTCCTGTTTGTAGAGGTGAGTTGTACACTGAATTAAAGGTTGTTCACTTCTCAGTCCACCCTTCCATAGGTTTTCATATTCACCTTTTTTTTGTCATGCTCTGCCAATACAACATTATGCAACAATACAACATTATGCTCTGCCTTTTAGTGGAACTAAAAGGAATTTAAGATTTTAAAGTCTTCAAAGGGATAGTACATCCTCTTGGGTCATCTTGTTCAGCATTTCTTTTGAGATTTTATCTTGTCTTTGTAGCTTATGAAATACCATAGTAACTCACCAAGTTGGTTGTGTCTGTATAAAGGCATGATAATTCACCATGGGAATACTTAAAGAAAGATTATTTAATGAATAGTTCACCCAAAAATGTAAATTCTACAGTAAGTACAGCAAGTACGTAACTCCATGAAGGTTTGTCAAAATTATCGCTTTGTATTCCATGGAAACAATGAACAGAATACAGGTTTGGAATGACATCTGGATGTGCAGATGAGTAAATAATGACAGAATTTCTTTAGTTTTTGGTGTGCAGCTTTGAATGATAATACTGAATTCAGAAAACGCTTTTTAAAAGTGTTCAACATTCCTCAGTAAGAAAGGTTTTTGTTTTTTTTATAACACTCCACCTGGGATGTGCACTGCAATTTTCAATAATCTGTGGAGCTAAAATACATTAAACTGTACCTGAAACTCTGCTCCCCTGACTGGCAACTCTAATAAATACTTTTAGAACTGAACACATTAGAGTCACACAGCATACCTGACTGCGACGCATGAGTCACTTAAGATTAGCATGAACAGTACTTTCATCCTTTGAACTCAGTCACAGTATACTGTCAGGCTGGCATAAGTCCATGACCTCTTTACTCATCTTTGATGTTCTCTTCCCACATCCCTTTATTCCAGAGTCCTTGTTGGCTCCTAGGTCTCAGAGGCAAATACCCACAGAAGCGCTCTTAATTAATCCTGCTAATGAGCAGCGTTAGCGTACACCGCGCCTGATTGCTTCAGTCGCTTTAGACCCAGTGCGGAGGCAAAGATTCCAGCCAAAACCGTTTGCATCAGCCTTACATAGGAATTTGATGGGACTTCAAAATTCAAAGGCTTTCCAAAGTAACCAGATGTACATATTAACATTGCCAAAATACACATTTGGGTCCAAATTTTGTGTCCAATGGTTCTCAACTGGTTTTGCTTCATTAGATAGATCAAGCAATGACCCAACTAAGAACCAAAGTTGTTAGTTTATTAAATAAAAAAAGTCATTAAATTGAAACTTTGAAATTTGTGTGACACAACTCCATTACTTTCTACATTTAGAGCTTTTTACACTTGAAATAGTTAACCCTGGGGTCATTTATTTCATCGCATTTTCCATGCAATGAAAGTTAGTGGGGGTCCACTGTTATTTTGGACATTCAAAAGATCTCCGTCCTCTTTTGGAAGGCCAAACAAAGTAGTTTCGCTTTCACAACGAAACACACAGTGCCTTCACGACATGGCGGCGGCAACAACAATACTACAGCGAGAATAAAAGTTACGCCTTCTTTCTTTACTTGGAACATTTGGGCGGCGTTATGCAAATCTTCTCAGATAGTGACGTAGGTATGTGAGGGCGTGTTAGAACGAGCCGTTCTAGGTAGGCGTGGTTAACTCTTAACTTTTATAAAGAATATCTCTTTGGATTTGAGACTTTAGTCTTTGCAACTTTACAGATCTTCTTTATGCACCAAGAGCTTGTAACACTCCAAAGAGAAAGGAAAAATTGAAATTGCATCATATGACCCCTTTAAATATAAATATTTACTTGCTGATACGAGACTGACATGCACATTATAGGATAAGGTCAACTGGGCAATTAACATTTCATCATTTTAAATGTATTCAGGGATTGCAGTGGGTTTCATGCATATTCCTTTTGTGTATAAAGTATGAGATAATCTGAGGAGACAGCATTTAAGAAAGCTCCAATTCTCCATGCGCATTGGGGTTCAGAGTTAATATTAAACATAAGATACTGTTTAATTCAACATATGATTTAGTCATGATTTAGCGTCAGCATTACGGACGCCCTGTAATATCATACTGTGTGTATCCCACCGTGTGACAGACAGGTAGACCGCAGAGACGGATTCTCAGGGTCGCTTCGCTCTTATAATTACGAGGGGGCTCACAGCAACTTCGAAATGCTATTCTTTAAAAAGGTAAGGGGTCTCTGAATTCCTAGTCCTACTAAAGCATTTACCACTCAAATTACAGAGAACCAGGTCGGGAGATAGAGAGATGTACTCGCCTCTCTCTCTCAGAGACTCACTCACCACACCGTCGCTTTGCATTTAAAAGACCCAAAACTATACCCTCTGCACATGAAAGAAAATGTCAGGGTCGGAGTTCGCCTCAGATAGCCACGCATCAAAGCGGCCGGTGGCTGCGTGACATTTCGGGGAGCTCGTTGGCCAGTCCCGCTGTGGCAGCCAGACAGACGGAGCAGGGCCAGGGGAGCAGATATTAACCCCCAGATTGCATTTCGACCCAGTGGGAGATTGAGTCTGGATAGCGCGGGTCGATGAGAAGGCTTGCAGGCTATTAAAATACTGCACACAGAGGTGGGACGCTGGGCTTTTGTTTCTGCCATTGTTGTTGTTCAAAATACGGTTCTTAGAAATGCCAGAGTTTAAGTTTATTAGTGTCAGAAAGAAAGAGAGAGAGAGAGAGCATTTGTGCTGAGTTGACCATGAGAGGATGTCGCTCTCTTGTGGCCAAATGAACAAAAATATCTGTGGGTGAAGAGTTTAGTGTTTGTAAGTACCTCAAGATGGGCACATGAGGGCGCAGAGCGACAACTCAAACCAGAAATTATTAATGCAAAACAAGTGCATTACATTCAGTTACACTAAAGTGTGCATTATTTAAAAGGACAGGACAAGACATTCTTTCAAATGTTTAATGGTTAAATTTAAAGTTAATTTACAAATACAATGAAATAGAATGATTTTAGTATAATGCACCGGATAAATGGCTTATACACTGGTTAAAAATAAAAATTACATATTGCCCTTAAACAAAGTGCTGTTCATTTTGTTGCTGCTCATAGAAAATATCCGTGTACAAGATATTCCTCTTTATGCAGACAGATGCTCAGAGGAATTCCCAAGAGATTAATTAATTTCACATTCAGCCTTCATTATGTAGGCTGCTTCCAACACAATGCCCCAAAGAACCATTGGAAGGGGAAAAAAAAGCAATTTGCCCACATGGCCATCAGATGGCAACATATTCACACAGCTAGCAGCATGTCTGGGGTGTCATGGCAATTTTTTATTCCATTATTCTTTCCCTTTGTGGAAGTTTAACCCATTCAGACCTACTATCCATTTCAGTGAATCAGTTTTTTTCCAGCATGACACCATGATGATCATGACTCAGTCACTAAATATAGGAAATACAAAGGAAATACCTAATCAACTAATATATGAATTACTATCAAAGATACAATTCACACATTATTCATTTTAGTTTTGTTTGATTATCATTTATGGCTGCATTTAGAGTAGAAATAAAACTACTAAATATGCTGTGTGTGTATACGTGTTAAATCCAGAAATTTCTGAAGAGTATGAATATATTATAGTAATGTATAGGAGGTTGTTTTCTGCATCACTTGAGTGTGTTTAATGCAGCTGACCAGTAGAGTGCAGCACAACTTTGTCTGTTTGTAATAATGAACCACTTCCCAAATGGTTTGTCCTTTCCTCAATATTCTATAAACATCAATTATTCTTTAAAAAAAACAAAAAACCTTGTATTGCTTTTTTATCTGTCAGTTACAAGGAAATTGATGTATGTCAATTAAACACACATGCATTAAACATGTCAATACATACTTAATTCATAATGTGTGAATTGTATAAATTGATAGTAATTCGTACATTATTTGATTAGGTATTTCCTTTGTGTTTACTATACTAAGTGGCTGAGTCATAAACATCATAGTGTTTATTATGAGTGATTGTTTTATTTACCAAAGATTAGCAACTGAGATGAATAATCATTTCCATGTTCATCCAGTTTGCTCCAAGTCTATATTTAGAGTCCAATTTGGGCTTTGATGCTCGGCTTAGCTTGCCAAGCAACTCAATGCGCAGTCATAAAGAGGGTTGTGTGCACAGAAAAGACAGTTTAAACAATCTGTAAGATGATTAATCTCTTCATAAGATCATACCGATCTGTTTAACCCCACAGTATAGCATTCTACTGCAACCAACGCGACTCTGTTCCCCTTTCGGGCTCTGTCTTTACATTTATTTTGAAAGATGAAGCTCGCGATTATGGTAAGGGGCGTTACATTTCCGACGAGTGCTTGCGGTGTTCGGCCAATCACAATGCATTGGGTCACCTGGCCAATCAGAGCAGACTGCGCTTGTCGGAAGGAGGGACTTTGTAGAAAACGAAGCGTTTGAGAGAGGCGGGGCATAGAGGACCTACAATAATGTACAGTATTTGAACAATAATGTGTTTTTTGAACATTAAAGCATGTCAACATATTCTGTTACACCAAATACACAAAATAATGATCTTTAAAAAAGCATTATATGACTCCTTTAAAGATTTGCCATGCACAGTATATCTGAAAGAACTCCAGCTCTTTTCACTGAGACTGAATAGTCCTGTTTTAAAGAGTAATAGGGTGTTTGGAGTTAGATTTTTGTCCTAGGGTTTACCACAAAGCCTATCGAAATAAAATTTCTTATAATGGCCACTTACCTAAGCTCTATACAGAGTCTCAGACTGACCCTGAATGTCTCAAATTTCATTTGGTAAAATAATTGACTTATTATTTTATAACAAAAACGCTGTCACGAAGGAACAGACGGTGCACACTGAACTAAGAAGATGCCAGTCACTCTGCTATTATATTTTCTGATGGATGTGATTTCTGGGGTTTTGTTCCTCCAAGGAGGCGGGTCTGTGTGTGTTGATTGTCAGGTGAGAGGGCGGGTTCTGGCTTGATCCCCAGTGACAGCCCCGCCTCTTTTTGGATATCCACCTTATATCATTTACAATAGCAACATCTTTGATAAAAGAAGATTTTTGGAAGTTGTAAATGAAGATTATTGAAGTACAGTTTTTCTACTTTTTATTTCTACTTCGAAAGTGATAACTGAAATTGTCTAGTAATTTTCCGAATTTTTCAGTGTACTGTCCTAAACTGAAAGAAATTTGGTGTAGGATTTACTTTAAAACAGTTTTCACTCAGAAATCTCATGTGCTTTGGAATAGAAACATTTAAATGGTATTTTCTTGTAAAATGTGCTACAATAACCTTTTATTAAAACTTACAACTTATTATTTTACATTGTAGACACAAAAACAGGCACATTCTTGCCCCATATGCACGTTCAACCCCTCCTGTTTCTGTCAAGAGCCACCAAGGAAGCCAAACTGTGATTGATCGGTGCGCATGTGCATTTAAACGTGTCATTTTAAGCATATGTATGTTTTTGTTGTCGCAGTTCGCTCAAGCGTATGATTGCAGATTTCTGCATGAGACAAACTCGTGTTGTTTTGTGTTCACACTGTCTGTAAATGCATGTCTGCATCTTATTCTCGTGTCAAGTCTCCTGTCTTTGACTGCTGACCTGTCTGTCTTGGGCTGTAATAGGAGTGCGAGTCTCAGATGTGAATTTCAGGCATATGTGAGAGGCGCTTGAGGGAATACAAACCATCATCGCCATCCACACGCAGACCGACCTCGGCCGCCTTACACAGGAAAAGCAGTCTAGATGCCGAAAAGTGATACGGCAAATGGGAATAATATGTGGGAGATGAATTAATATATGACCGTCCTCGTATTCATAAAGCTAAATGTACTGCATAATGGACACGCAAGCGGTGGTGTCGAGCATAAATCATGTGATGATCTTTCTATATTCCTCTAGTCTTCGCAGTATAGATTTGTGTGGAATTCATTAGCATTTCATTGTTGGTTTGTTTCTGTCACTATTTATCTTTAATGTAGCTCTATTTGTAATGAGTCTCCAATTTTCTAAATGCAACGTTATCGTAGTGTTTCTTTTCCTTTTCCCTCATTGGATCTTATTGATTTTTCTCCCACCACTATTGATCTTGGGATCAGGTTTCCCCTGTGCAGCTGAGTATGTGTGTGTGTGTGTGTGTGAGACAGAGAAAGAGGGAAGGGTCTATAGATTGTGAGATGTATTGGTCTTAGCATTTCTGCTTTTACCTATGTACAAAAAGTTAACTTTTAAATGATTTTATAAGTAATTACATAAATTCTTAAAGGGACAGTCCACCTAAAAATGAAAGTCACCATTTACTCACTCTCATGTTGTTCAAAACCTTTATGGCTTTCTTTCTTCTGCATAACACAAAACACAAAAGAAGATGCTTTGAAGAATGTTGGTATAGCAAACAATTTCCCATTGACTTCCATTGTATGGATAAAACATTTAATGGAAGTCAATGGGAACTGCTGAAAAGCCCACAGGGAAAATAAGTAAACCGATTTCACAGTCTGCGTTACACTTCAAATTTTAAATTAATTAAAAAATATATATTTAGTCAGAATTCACAGCTGAATGGCTGTCAATAAAGAAAAAAGTTGTAGATTTGTAGTTATGACATCTACCAGCAGCGACTAAATGCGCTATGCTAACTAGCTAAACCGTAACACCTTGGCACTAGCTGAGCTGTTTGTAGTTGCCAGTACCATTGTAGACTGACTGTTCACATTCAACTATGATTAATTTATTTAACTGAATAAATTATTAAATGATAAATTATAACATTTCTTAAAGGAGGTAAATAAAGTGAGTATTATCCGGCTGGTCATTTATGTTGTAAAGTTTAAAATATTCAATATTTTTATATTAAATATTTTAAATATTTTCATCTGTTCTCTCATCCATCTAAAATGATTTCTGTTACAAATATCATGCGTTTATTAATATAAACTTAATATATAAAAAAAAAAAAGGACCATTACGTCAAAGCTAGCTTTCAATGTGGTGTCAGACATACAGGACTCAATTATTAATTAAAAATACAATTATTAATAAAATAATTAACATATTTGTTAGTAATTTTTATTCAATTAATTTTAATGTTTAATGTAAAGCAATTTTTTTAATATAAAATATAAGTAATTAAATACTCTTTGTAAATTTGATAATTATTTGATCAATTATTGGCTGGTCATGTGATGTCAAAATGGCGACCTCCATGAGGGTACCTGCTCCATGTAAAACCGCTTTTATTAGTCCACTGATATGACTGTATTCTTCATGTCAGGTGAATGTACATCATTTTAAACATCATTTCTCAGAAGTACTTACATGTAAAACTTTGTTTTAATGAGGGAAAAAATGTCTGAGTGCACCTAATTGAAATGATTGCTAGCAATTTCACAGAGATTTCAAACCCATTCAGGCATACTCTCCTGTTCTTTTTAACCTTTTTCCTGTTCCTGGCGTCTTCTTTTAGTACCCAAAGCCTTGTTTTGTAAGCTCTATTATTCAGTAAATGTCTGTCATTTGTAGCGCACACAATTTCTTCACTGGTACATAACAGCACACAATCAAACGCGCACTCTCTCTCTCTCTCTCTCTCTCTCTCTCTCTCTCTCGCTCTCTCTCTCTCTCTCTCTCTATGTAGCTCAGATGTGGTCATGCAGTCTAAAGGTATTAAATTATTCCAGCCTAGCAGCCGAATGGAACCGCACTGGGAGATGACAGCGCGATACACACATTTAAAAAGCTGAAATGCGTTTTTCTTCCTCACTTTATTGGCACATAAAAACAAACACACAAACGCACACGCTCTCTCTCTCTCTCTCTCTCTCTCTCTCTCTCTCTCTCGCTCTCTCTCTCTCTCTCTCTCTATGTAGCTCAGATGTGGTCATGCAGTCTAAAGGTATTAAATTATTCCAGCCTAGCAGCCGAATGGAACCGCACTGGGAGATGACAGCGCGATACACACATTTAAAAAGCTGAAATGCGTTTTGGCAAAACAGCGAGAGATGATGACAGCGCTCTGAATTGCTACAAATGGTTGTTATGTGTAAAATTTTTCAAGATTTGTTATATTCAGATGAAGCCCTCTTTTTTACAGTTAGAATAAATCTAACTCAACTTCCAGAAGTCTGAGCTTCTGCAAGGTTTGCTTAACACTGTAAACGGCTGGCGTTCCCTGACCAAACTGATGTTTTTCCTGCTCAGAGCTCATGGTCTTTTAACAGCTTTAGAGAGTTGTTGGGCAGAGGCTTAAAGACTTTTGCCCTCTGTAATGCACCACTGAGCACAACCCAGTCTTGCTCATTTCAGCATCTGTTGCCATCACACGCACTTCCAAGACCGATCAATGCTTGGCCGATACAGTCTGATGTATGTAGTGCCACTCGCGTGTATGTGTTCTTGCTTGAGTATGTGAGAGTGATATAGTATGTGTGACTGACTGATGTAGATTGAAGTACTGTTATGTTATCGTCTATAATATTATGCAGTGAACATCTATAAGCAAGAGGAATCAAAACAATTTTTTTATATTGATCATGACATGCTTAAGTTGGGAGATTGATGTCTGGGTATATTTTTTATATTTGTATTTATTTGTTTTCCTTTCCATCTGAAATTAAATGATTTCATTTAGAAATATCATGCATTTCTGAATATGAATTTTATTTATTAGTTTTATTTAACTTATAAACACTGCGTCAAAACCAGATAGATAGATTTGTATAGGATGTATGTAAAAATATATGTATAATTGTATATCCATCCATTCTATCTATCTATCTATCTATCTATCTATCTATCTATCTATCTATCTATCTATCTATCTATCTATCTATCTATTCCTCCTCCACCTAAAATAAATGTATTTCATTTTCAATTTTACATTCATTTACATTTTCATCTATTATCTTGACTTTAAAAAAAATCCATTTAATTTTAATTTGTCAATTGTGCTCTCAGTCTTAGTAAAGTTAGAAACAAAATAATCTTTTGTTTCTAACTGTATTAATATAAAAGTAATATGTTATTAATTAAAACATACACACACAAACACATTACTCCTAAATAGCGCATACAAAGACGTTTTGCTAATGTTTTTCCATGGAAAAGGAAGTAGTAAACAAAGAACTCTAGTCTAATCTCAGGCTTACATTTTATTGGTCAAAGGTTAGTTTCCGTTGTTCTCTTGTCATGCGTCGCTGCTTCCAGTGTAGACACAGTGTAAGATATGAGCTTCAGGTCACGTGTAGCGTCTCTGCAATGAACTGCTGAAATTACATTACGTTCTTTGCAGCGTTTGCATATGTGTGAATGCGTCTGCGTGTGTGCGTTAGTGTGGCGGCGTATTCACTCACAGGCCACTGAAAAGCCCCTAATGCAATTTCACACTGAATCTAGCTAATGTAATTAGCAGCTCTCAGTTTTTCCTAATGAATGTAATCACCCAAATGGACAAACGGATTAATTTCTTAACTTCACCGTTTCACCGCAATGAGAACAAGATGCCATTATGCCGTCTGCAATGGAGTTTGTGTGAAAAGATTAGGACGGAATTCCTACAAATTAATGCATGCCTTAGCAAAACGCTGTGGACATTCCGCAACCGAGATACGATACGTATCTTGTTATCCGTGTGGGGGATTTGTGTCTGAGCAGATAGCCGATGTTGTTTCCTGGCTCTCGTGCAGGCTTAATGAGTTTGACAGGTGTTGCGCTGAACTGCGAGCAGGAAGCAGGAAGGACAGTCCTGTTCTGGGTGATTGCTGGCCTTCAGGCTTCATTTTCAGCACCTGCGGAGCAGATCTTGGATCAGTCTCTGGGGCATTCATTTTTAACGCAACTCCCATCCTACAGGAAGCTTGAGCCAACTCCATAATCATCCTCAAAACAGGCCGAACGTGACCGGACGCTCCAACCGGGCTCCTGGAAAAGTTAGAGGACGAAGAGGTCATTGTGACATCCTGTAGTGGCTTCTTTGTATTTGCGTAAGCAGTGTAGAAGATAAATGACATCATATCCTGTTTACAGGTCTCTCCCGCTCTGTTCTTTCTTCGCTCTCTCTCTTTCCTCAGATAATATCTCCAGAATCTCCCATGTGGAGCGCCAGCCTGTGATGAATCCACAAGTCCGGGGAAATGAAAGTGTTTCTTGGTCATTTCAAAAATGGAATGCGGTCCTTGAGAGGTATTAAATTCTGTAATATATTGTCTCCCGCCATAGAGGGGTGTATGGGAACTCGGAAATAAATCAATGCAGAAAACAGAAGCACGGGGGTCGCTGAAATATTAAACAAGTGCTTTAAAACACAGACCAAAGCCTATTTGGAAAATAATCCATTAGGGTTGCTCTCCGCAGTTGTCTGCGAAATTGAATTCGGGTAGCGAGTGGTTTGAGGACTCATTTGCGATGAAATTGAGAAGCGGTTTAATCAATAAGACATACTGTATGTGGAATGCGAAACATAAATAGGGCTGGAGGAAAAAGCATGGAGTGAGATTGAGGGATAAGCGCGGCGATGATTGCCAACACCCTTTCTCACACCCACGCGTGCCATAAATTCCCGAAGAACACCTCAGAATTGCCTTTCTGTTGCCGAAAGTATGAGTTAGAAAAAATGCAATGTTCGAAATTCCTTAATTTAGGAAGGGAATTGCCCCTGAGGCTAGCGCAATGCTAATCTTGAAGCTAACCTCGGGTCTCTTTTCCCAAGAGCATAGCACAGGCCATCATATATTTCCAACTCACACAGCGTTCCTGGATCAGTTAGTTTCAGATTGAATTCTATTCATAGTCACATTAAGTCTCTGAGGACAGCCAGAAGGATTTACGCCCTGCTGCTTGTGAATTACCTGTCCTCTTACTCAACATAAAACCCACGTATTTGAGTTCGCTAATAATTTAAGTTTTACAATGGCTCGAATTGATTTTTTTTCACGGCGTTCGCTCAATAGCATATTCCAATGCGAGTTTAAGCTTCCATTCTGGAATCTTCTAAATCGTAGCCTTTGGAAATGAGAGGTAGAATGCTAGTGAAGCAGAATGTCTGAGAGAAACCTGCTGTTCAAGCACTTTGAAAAGAGCATGAAATACCAGAGAGGGGGAGAGTCACATCACTCCACCTGAGATCCTGCGTTTTCCAAAGTGTAGCAGACATCCATATCAAGCGGATCCACGTCACTTTCAACGAATGCCTCAGGTAGAAATCGATCTCCTCTGAGGGTGAACTTTGCTCTGGAATGTTCCTGTGGTTTGGATGTGGCAGACAAAGAGAGAGAGGGAGAGACTGATGGGGAGGTGAAAGAGATAGAAAAAAACTCTCTAGTGCTCTAAGACCACTGGCAAGTTGAAGATCGCCAACTTTCTTGATTGCTAGAACTTCATGCATTGCTTTGCAGTCATGCCTGTGGCTTGTTCAGGACCCCTGTTGTGGGTCTCTGCATCTTTTCGACTCCCTTTTTCTTTTCCCACTGGTTTAGTGTGTACTCGTACTGGATGTAGCCTCAGTCTAGGATCAATTCTGAGCCCGGAATGTGCAGACGTCTGTCTTGAGCTCCTCTGGAGATCAGCATGTATCAGATTGCTGTGGGATATGCCAATGCTGACCTCTGACCATTTAAAGTCAATGTGAATTACCACAATCCATTTTACTTCCATATTGTGACATTTTTGCGACTGAAACTGAATATTGAATTAGAACAAATGCAGGGTGGGACTTGATTTTATCTATTGGGGATGGATTGAAAAATTGTTGATTATTTCAAAGTAGGGCTGTGCAATTAATCGCAATACAGTTTCGATTTAGATTCCGGCCTCCAATGTTTATGAAAATTAAATAATAGAGGTAAAACGATTATTGCGCCCCATTCTGCCCCCTTTCCAGCTGTGCACTTTCCAGCTGTGTTCCTCCATAAAAGTGCATATCCGTAAAATCATGTAACATGACACTTGCAAAATGGGACGTGCTTGACTTATTAAAGTTGATTAGATTTGTTCATGTTTTTAAAAGCGCGAAAGAGAACTTGCGCTGTTCCTCAGGAGGATTTCTGTGCATGCGCTCAAATGCGTAACACAGGACACGGACATGTAAAGTCAACTTTTAGTTCAAGGTACGCACCTAAATGGTCAAATACACGCAAAAATGTGGCACTTAGTGATTTTTCACGTAAACCCTCGTCGGTTATATAATAATAATGAATGTAAAGAGTTGAGAATGTAAATACATGTCACAGTAAACTGGATCTTTGCGACTCTTAAAGGGATAGTTCACCCAAAAATTCTGTCATTAATTACTCATGTTGTTCCAAACCCGAAAGATCTTAGTTAATCTTCGGAACACAAATTAAGATATTTTTGCATTCTGAGAGCTCTCTGACCCTCTATAGACAGCAAGGATTCTTACACGATCAAGGTTTAGAAACGTAGCAAGGAGATCGTTAAAATAATCCATGTGACATCAGTGGTTCAACCGTAATGTTATAAAGCTATGAGAATACTTTTTGTGCACAAAGAAAACAAAAAGAACGACTTTATTCAACAATTCGTCTCCTCCACGTCACCCTACAGTATAGCGCCATTTTGGAGAGTACCACATACATAAACAACATATGCTGTTCTGTGTCAACAGCACCATATGTGGATACGCTGTTTACGCTTTGATCTGAACGTAAATAACGTATCCGCGTAGATTGTTCACATATATGGTACTCTCCAAAATTTTTCGATTTTAGATTGTATTGAGAATTGTGAAATTTTGCCAGTCTCTAAAAAGCAGATATCATAACCTTATTTACAGAAAATATATATTTGATATATGCTATATATATATATTACGGGTGCTCCGATTGATCGGCTACCGATCACTATCAGCCGTTAATCACATTGGGATGTTTGATCGGTGGTCTCTAAAAAGGCCGATCTCATAAACCGATCTACAGCTGATGATGTGCCTGCCGTGAGAAGTTGGCGTGACATGCAGTGGCACCGTCTCAGTCTCTGTCCGGAACGGCTAAAATAATTATAATGCTGAAGGTGAGGTACAAATCATGTTTCTTCGTTAAAAAACTTATAAAGTAATTTGAAAACCTTATGTGAGACGTAATTTCACAAACTGTGTGAGTGAATCACCGCACACTCTCTTTCTCTCTCAAAGTGTGCAAATAGCTTCAAATCACATCGTGTCTGCACTATAAGCGAGCTGCACGCTGCACAGTTGACACAGGAATTGTCACTTGCACAATCGAGGCAGTGTCGCATCGTCGCTTAAGTTTATGAATTGCATTTCTTTTTAAGTGTTGCCAGTGTTTAACCATTCAGCGCTCGCGCACTCTCCTGGAGACCGTGCGCTCATGCACACTCGCAGCACACACACATAACGCCAGGTCCACACATACTCCGTTTGCAACTTTGCAGTGCCTATTTTTTTCCGCGCTCATGTTAACGGATTAAAGCATTCACACACTGCACACGGCTGCGGTCCGGCAGTGCGTTCCAGGAGCGGTGCATTTGCAGCAGTGCAGCGATCGTTTCGGCACCAAAATTATTTTTGCTACATTAAAGTAACAGCGCATCGTTTGCGGTAAATATGAACATGGATTGACACGAAAATGTAATAATTACACCATAAATTTGCATATAATTAAATTCTACTGTGTTTCACAGTCAACACATAGGGCCTGTTTACACCTGGTAATTTCATGCGTTTTCGCTGATTGGATATCTATCTGATTTGTTAAAACGTTTCCATTTACACTTGGCCACATAAATGTGTCGTCGCAAAATGGATATAAATCCGATCTTCAATTCCCGCGCTATATTTAAATTAGTGATGGGAAGTTTGGATCATTTTACCGACTCGGACCTTTGAGTCTCGTTCAGCAAAATTAACGAATATTTTTTCGAGTCATTTCGTTAATTTTAGCAAAATATAATCAAAATGTTACGTGTTACTTCCTTAACACATCTACTGATGCAAACGTTGATCACACTACAAACAATACAAAAGTGCTATAAGAAACCGAAAAGATTAATTCATTGTTTACATTGTTTACTTCAGTCTATGATTAGCTCACCTCAGCTCTTATCTGACAAGTCTTTGGGTTTGAGTCGTTCGTTCATCACGTGACAGCCCCATAAACCTAACCAATGCAGTCTGAGCCGGAAAGAGAATTGATTAGTTCATCTCTCCAGTCTTTCGAATCGTTCGTTCTTTTGTCACGTGACGTGACAGCATTGAATAGAGAAATTAGTTAATTTACAAGCTTCCTTACAAACGGGTGCATAGTTATTATTATTAATATTATTATCATCATTATTATAATTATTATTTACCCTTACAGTTACGTGATGCGTTTCTGGTCTCAAATTGTAGCTTTTTAATTCTTACAGTTTATAAATGTGTGAATTTCTGTCATTATGGTTCTTTTCCATAACACTGAATGTTGTAACAAAGGAAATAAAGAGTTGGTTATTATTATTAAGTCTCTTTCCGGCTCAGACTGCACAGGGTAAGCTTATAGGGCTGTCACGTGATGAACGAACGACTCGGAAAACCCGAAGACTCGAGATGAACTAATCAATTCTCTTTCCGGCTCAGACTGCATAGGTTAAACTTATGGGGCTGTCATGTTATGAATTAACGACTCGAAAAACCCGAAGACTCGAAACAGGTGAACTACTTGACCAATTCCAGTACAGAACCTATAGGATGTTGCAGATGCGCGACTGAACGAATCCCGAGTCACATTAAAGATTCGTTCAAAATGAACTAATTGTTCAAGAACAACCCAACACTAATTTAAATTTAACGGCGTTCACGTCAGTGAAATCAAAAGATAAGCACTGCATTTTATTAATTAGCAGCTCATTTCAAGATCAAAGACCGCAGTAGGAGAGCGCGCGGAATCAGCACTGGAAAGATAATTTGTCGTACTACTTTTAATGAAGATGATTGTGTGTTGACCGTCTGCGTCTTACTTTCAGTTTCATTCGCGGCGGTTTGCACGTCGGCTTGCTGAAGAGATACTCAGCTATTTGAGTGCAGCGATGCGTGTTGCATTAGCGCATTAGCTATCCGATCAGAAAAAACGCATGAAGTGACCAGGTGTAAACAGGCCCATATGGGTTTTTGGCTAGGTTTAAAGGAAAAGAGCACTTATAGATAAACAAGGCAATAATAGATGGCACTCGTGGAGGTAGGAAAACAAAGTTATTTATTAACAGCAGGATTGCTTGTAATAAAGATTTAAATGCAAAAGAAAAGGCAGTAGAGCTAACTGTTTCTGTCAATGATACGTTTTAATTTAGAATGCTTGTGATAATGTAAGAAAAGTAGTTTAAATGTTTTGCCGCTTGCATGAGCAACTTAATATATAAATAAAAGTAAAATGCATGGAATAATGTGTTGCTTATGTTTATTGCTTTTAAAGACGTATATGAAACATTACTGTACTGTATTACTGTACTGTGTAAAAAAAGAATCACAATGCTGAAAAAGCATTTTCAGTAACAATGTTTGGATTTGAAATCAAAATAATGGATAAATGTTGTGTTTGTTATTATATTATTATGTTATGCAATAATTGCACAATTGTAAAAGCAAAAATGCACTGAATGATCAAACATTTAGGTGAGATAAATATATAATTTTTAAAAATGTCAAAAAAAAAAAGCCCCCCTCCACCCCTCAAATTAAAAAATCCCCTCTCACAAGTCAACTAAGAGGGGAATTCCCCCATTTTCAAAAATGAAATTCAGGCCCTGAATAAATGTCTAAAAATCCTGATTGGAGTATCACTATAAATAATTCTATGTGATAAAAAGAAGGCTTTAAAAAGATCGGTATCGGTGATCGGATCGGCAGATACTGCTTTCTGTGATCGGCTATTAGTGATCGGCCTCAAAAATACTGATCGGAGCACCCCTAATATATATATTGCTATCTTTAAATAAATTACTCGTATAAAGTTTTGGTCATATGGCCCACTCATAATTGTGTTAAATAATCGTGATTATTGTTTTTGCCATAATCGAGCAGCCCTATTACAAAGTACTGGATTAATACAATTGCGGGATTGCATTCATGCCGCAGAGACTGTGAAAAGTCATTTAAAATTTTTACAAGATTTTTTTAAGCATAAGCATTGAAATTTTCTCATCATTTGGCAATGAAATTAAAATGAGATCCCGTACAAGATATTTTACAAGTTTGATTTGTGAAACCCAGAACCAATTGAATTTCCTGGATTCTTTCATGCCATTTTGTGCCTGATATTGTTTTGATAAATTCTTTGAATGATTGCTGAATAATGTCTTTGTGGGTTGTGTAATGAGCAAAGCCGAATGTAGCGGTTCATCTCAATTACTAACCTCTCCTCTTCTACGGCAGAGCAAACCGATTCATCAGCTCATTTTATGTGGGCTAATTGCTCAAGCAGTGGTTGATAATAGAGATTGATTTTGGACATTTCCACATCACTACTTCATTTTCGTAGTGAAATCAGCATTCTTTTCCTTTCCTGAACCAAATCAATCAGCTTTCTCGCTCCTGCACACACTTTCACTGTTTCCCCCTCATGCTGGGACCCAGTGGGCCTGTTTGACTCAGCTCAGATCTTCTAAATTAATTAAGATGCAAAATGTCACCAGGCACTGAAGGTCACCTCTGTCTTTTAGAAGGACCCTTACAGGGCTATACTAGGCTAGCCACCTTTATGTATTTATCTGTATCTACCCTGTAAAATGAATGAATGAATGAATAAAAAATTTCAAATTTGAAAATAAAGATTATTGGAGTGTTTCTACTTAAAAAAATTACATTTAAATCAATTTATTACTTACTATTTCATTGTAATTGTTTGTGAAATGTACAAAGCAATTTCTGACTCAAAATTGTTTCTGCACCAATTTTTTCTTTCTATCTGTCTATCTATTATCTATCTATCGAGATTTAGACATAGATTTTTAGATACACACCTATAGCCATTTTTAATAATGTAATAAAATATCTATCTATCTATCTATCTATATATATATATATATATATATAGATAGATATATATACATATGACCAATCAAATGTTTGGGATCGGCCATTTTTTTATGTTTATGAATGACTGCTCTGCTCACCAAGGCTGCATTTATTTGATAATATTTCACAATTGTTAAGGTTTTTTTTTTTTTTTTGCTTAAATAAATGCAGCTTTGGTGAGAAAGTTTAGAAACATTAACAAATATTGCCGATCCCAAAATTCTGACTGGTCATGTATATAATTTTTTGGCATATACATAATTTATATATATGTATATATATGTGTGTGTGTGCGTGTGGCTTTACATTTATAGCTATATATAGATAGATAGCTATGTGAATCTGGTTATGCTTGTATGCCCAAGCAATGTGAATGCGGATATTTCTGTCCCCTATGGACTAGAGAGAGCATGTATGCCTCTGTAAGTGTGTGTGTGTGTGTTTGTATGCTGCGAAGACCGCAGGGAACTGTGTGGTCAAGCTACGAGAAACCTCTCTGCATGCTTATCATCTGTTGCTTATCTCTCTGCATGCTACTGAATGGCTCTGACCTACAGGTGAGCCATACAGACACCTCATGCTGGGCTCATAAATTACAGAGGCCTTGAGAGACTGCTGCAACAGAGAGCGAGAGAGAGAAAGATGGAGGTGGGGAGGAGAGGTGTGAGGGTTAAAGTCTTTGTACCTGCAGCTTCTGGAGCGCAGAGGGGCTGGTCATTTCTCTCCCTTCCTCTGTTGACAGCTAATCAGCATCTGCAAATTAGGATGTATCCTCTCCGCTCCTCCACGGCTGCTATATTATTATTAGCGAGGAGCGGCGGACAAAAGATAACAACCTCCGCAGTGCAGCACAACACCCTTAGCCCTGAGTTGCATCCTTGATTTAGGCAAAGGCAGGCAAGTGTGGTGCTTTTGATTCCTGGATGCCGCTGCAGATAAGAAAGAACCATAAAACATTGTTATGTTGCTGCATTGACGGTGTGATTCTGTCACTACCTCCTACATAATAGAAGCAGAGCAATCTATATGCTGGCTATTTCCTGTCAGAGCCTGCTTGAATTATACTAAAACAGTAAGATGCAGAGTTGTACTTTATATTCATATAATCAAAAACAAAAGATGATTTAAAATTAGTAAGCCTGAGACCACAATCAGATATAATATGTCATTTAAAATATATTATAAATAATCTATAAATATATTTTTTCCATGTACTTTTTGGAAATTGTACTTATATTGTGGTGTTTTTATCCTACATTTTTTACCCAAAAGTTTTAAAATACATGGATGGAAACCTGAAATTAGTGAAATTAGTTACATACTAATCAGAATATGTAAGTCGCAATGTGAATAAGCTATTGTCGTGAGAATGTGCTACAATGTGTTTAATAGATATTTAGTTGAATGTTCATGGATAAGTCTGTTCTGTTACTGTTTTACATTACTTTTTATTGCATATTAGTGAATGAGTGAGTGACGTGATGTTTGGCCACGTATGGTGTCCCATACTCAGAATTTGTGCTCTGCGTTTAACCCATCCAAGTGCACAAACAACAGCAGTGAGCTGTGAACAAACACACACACCCACCCACCGTGAACTCACACCCAGACCAGTGTGAATTATTATGAATTAAAATGATGTTTTCTTTGGCTAAAATTATATGCCATTTCTGTTACAGTAAAATAGTTTAAAATTAATGCTTCCCTTTCATGGGAACTTCGAACTGCATCCTCTAGGGGTCGCTATGGGGAACGCCTCGTCGTGACCCGTGTCTGAAGCATACATTGAAAAAGCACCAACTCATTGGCCAGCGACAGCCATGACGTCACTACCGGTGCGACTATAGTATAAATAGGCGCCGGGAGCACACATCATTCTCTTCTTCGTCTTCATTGACTGTTTTGTTTGAAGCGTGCATTTCTGTGGTAAGACCTATCTCTATTCATCTCATTATGGCGAGCACTAGCAAAGCATTTAAGGATGTGTGCATCCGTTTTGACGTTGTTTAACATCTGATGACACACATGATCTATGCGTTATTTTGTTTGGGTGAAGAGCACGCACGCGATGCCTCCGAGGGCGCAATCAGCATGCACTGAGAGTGTTTTTTCCAAGGGGAAAAGCTCCGCTCTCGTTTGTCTCTCTTTTTGAGGAAAAAGGGGCAGCTGTCTGCTTCCCACGATTCAGGACCCGCCGCTGCTGAGGCACGGAAGGGAATGAGCTCGTGGGGATCGCAGGTGGATCTGGCTGATGAGTTTGAAG
>NW_015505186.1:1326045-1329665 GCF_001515645.1 Sinocyclocheilus grahami | reverse complement strand
CTGAGGAGGGCAAAGAAGCTGAGGCTGAGCCTTCCCAATCCTCCTGCCCTGCGTATGATGAGCTTTTGGAAATTATGGATCGCGCCACGGCAAGGCTTTACTTGCTGTGAAGCGGGTGAAGAAAGTGACGTCACGAAGTATCTCGATTAACGTTGTTTTTCTGGCCATAACCTTCCAGCTCAGGTGAGTCTTCCTTTCTTCCTGTTTTCCATATAAACATTGAGAAGGAAGACTAGTATGATTCTAGGCTCTTGGTCGTATTCCCTTAAAGGAATCTGTTTCTGATTCCAAGCCTTGAGCTCTACCCCGGGCCCAGGAGTCTGGCCCTAACAGGTAAGTAGTTTGGGGTATGTAGCTAGGCCTTTGGCCGTAGGGAATAACGTCACTGACAGCCGTCTAACATCCTAGGGGCGACTCCCATAGCAATATGGTAGAGTTGGTTCTTAGTGCTCGCCATGGTTCTGGCTTGCACTCCCCTCAGCATGGTGGCGTGGGTATACCGTTCCCCATAGCGACCCCTAGAGGATGCAGTTCGAAGTTCCCATGAAAGGGAACGTCTCAGGTTACTTATGTAACCATGGTTCCCTGAGTAGGGAACGAGACACTGCGTCCTCTAGGTTTCTTGCCATGCTGCAGACGCAAGCTTCAGATGAAGAAGTGAATGATGTGTGCTCCCGGTACCTAGTTATACTATAGTCACACCGGTAGTGAGGTCATGGCTGTCGCCGGCCAACGAGTTGGTGTTTTTTCAATGTATGCTTCAGACACGGGTCACGACGAGGCATTCCCCATAGCGACCCCTAGAGGACGCAGTGTCTCGTTCCCTACTCAGGGAACCATGGTTACATAAGTAACCTGAGACGATATGATGAAATATTGATTACAAGAATATTATGATTTATAAACAAAAATAAATTCATAGTGCTCACATTTTTGCAATAAATGGGCAATATAAATGCACAACAATAAAACCCATTTACTTCAATATTATTTTTCTTTTAAAGCAGAAATCTGTTGTTGTTGATGTACTGTATGGCTGAAAAGTGCTGAAAGTTTGAATTATAGCTGAAATTGTTCATGTAAATGATTGCTTGCTTCTTAATGTATACAAAGAACACCCAAGCCTCATCTTCCCTCCTAGAACACCACATCTTTGTTGTCTCACCATAAAACTGAATGGGGACTGTAAAAGGGTTAGTGCAGACAAAACAAGCAAATGCACCCAACAAGTGTGGTCCTCCAGGGGGAAAGATAGACAGATGTTGCAGTTAAGAACCGCCATTAGACAATGGAGGAGCACACGGCTGAATTTGCTGAAATTACCTCTTTGTACTCATGGTCTCTGTGTGTGTGTGCGCGCATGTTTTTTTGTACAATCATCATTTGTGTGTGTGTGTGTGTGTGAATTCTTTGTACTTGGTGTGTATTTTGTAATTCTGCCTTCAAGTCCTCCTGGAAAGTTTCTAAGGGAGTTTGGAAGTCGGAATTATGATGTGATGTGCATTCAGGTGATTTTGATTGGAAAATCGAAGGAACATGTTTCATATTTCTTTCTTTCCTTCTTACCACCTGATAAACTCACTTTAGTTATATATGGCTGGTAAAGAATAGTTGAGTATGGATTGTTTTTATAAAAAATATTATACATTTTATTGTAAAAAATAATATATATATACACACACACACACACACACACACACATACAGTTCAATAGTCATATCTATCTATCTTATCTGTCTATCTATCATTCTATCTATCGTTCTATCTATCTATCTATCATTCTATCTATCTATCTATCGTTCTATCATTCTATCTATCGTTCTATCGTTTTATCTATCGTTCTATCGTTCTCTTTCATTCTATCTATCATTGTATTGTTTTCATGCTACATTTCATAATTTGTTCTTATTGTCATATTCTACATTTTATTGCTTTATTTGTCACTTATTATATTATTCATTCATTCTATCATTTGTTTGTTCTGTCATTCTACCACTTTATTGCTCATTCTGTTTTTTGTTCTGTCTCTCTTGTAGAAAAATGAAAGACTGACAATATGTACTTGCCTTTTTATTGTTTTTGTACTGTAAGTTTACACAAATTATTAAAATATTATCCATACTTTTTTGCTGTCTGTATCTTACTTTTTTATGTTTTAATTAAAAGAGTAATTTTCACTTTAATTCATATGTATTTGTATGTGTGTGTGTGTGTGTGTGTGTTTTGTTTTACATTAAATACAAAGTTTTACAGTTATCTTTGATAGTCCTAAAAATATATATTTCCCCCTAGAACAATCTAGACCCCAGTTTGAAAGCTCCTGAGCTAGATAATATAGCAGGCAAGTCCCAGGCTGTTTTTCAGTCCAAGTCCATCCCTGTAGCAGCTGTAACAGACAGTGTCTACAAAAAGCACAGTAAGGTGAAACCATCACAGAAGTACCTGCAGGGACACTGGCATGTTGTATTACGTGTGTATGTGAGCTGCTGACATGTCGATCTCTCCGGCTATGAAGCCCCTGAGTCTCTCAAACCCTTCCCCAGCAGTGAGACCCCTCTTCTGTGTGTGTGTGTGTGTGTGTGTGTGTGTGTTTGTGTGTGTATTCTGTATTCACTACTCCCGCTGTGGCCTACTGCCTCAGTCCACTCAGCAAACACACTGCACTTGTAGACATTACCTTAGTAATGACACACAGGGCATGTTTGTGTGCGTATATGAGGGCCAACATCTGGAACGCAGCGAGAGCATGTAGATGAAATATAACCTGCTGAGTTCTCAGAGTGGAAAGCTCTGTAATGGTGTGTGTCCATTAGCTGGACGCTGTGTGTTATAGCTCTCGGTGCCTGCGGTACCACTCTGTATCTCCTGCTGGGCCAGACCCATCGCATTTCAGAGTCCATCCATCTGTGTACATCCTGTCCGTGCTCCTAAACAAATTACGGATGCATTTCCTGACTTATGCGGCGTTGAAAACCGCAAACTTTTGTGTGTGACTGTATGAGCAAATGAGGTAACATTCAGAAATTGCTTGATAACTAACGAGATGCATGACGAGTGAATTTAGCTTAGTTTGACAGGAACGCTGCAATTTGAGAGGAACTCGATGTCTATGGATCCCAGGAAGATGAGGCCAATTAACCCGATCTAATCAAATTGTTACATCTGGCTATGGAAATGCAGAGTGTTGTTGCTGGGTGGGCTGTCATCCTAAAGGTTGCTTTTGATATAACTGTAGCATGTTTGCAGTCAGGGGGTTTATTGCTCCCTTGGGCGTTTACGGTAGTTCATTTCACTCGTGTGCGGTTATAATTTGCCAGTGTGTCAAATGTGACTCTACTAGCAGATACGGAGTTTTATCCAGCCGCTCGAATTGATATGCAGAAGCTAAAGATAATTCAATTCGGGAGCCAAGTAGAATGTGATGCGATGAGTGGAAAGATCTTAACAACACAAATTGCTTCAAAGATCTGGCTAGAAGTGATAAATATATATTGCTGGTGCTATACATATAGAATAATTGAGTGTGGATTGTTTGTATTTAAAGTTGTATATATATATATATATATATATATATATATATATATATATATATATATATATATATATATTTTTTATATTTT
>NW_015505186.1:1303791-1325858 GCF_001515645.1 Sinocyclocheilus grahami | reverse complement strand
ATAATTTATTTATTTTATTAGAAGTTGCTTATGCTCATTTCTAAGGCATTCTTTATTTGATCAAAATACATTAAAAAAACTGTAAATTATTAAGTATTATTGCAATTTAAAACAACGGTTTTCTATTTTTATATATTTTATTCCTGTGATGCAAAGCGGAATTTTTAACATCATTACTCCAGTCTACAATGTCACATGATCCTTCTGAAATCATTCTAATATATGCTGATTTATTATTAATGTTGGAAACAGTTGTGCTGCTTAATATTTTTGATACGTTTTTCAGGATTCTTTTAATAAAAATTCAAAAAGGCCACATTTATTTAAAATGGAAATGTTTTGATTATACATACATATTTAAAAAAATTATATAACAAAAATTGTTAAATAATGTAACATAAATAATATAACAATAATAGTTAATTACACTAGTTAATGTAAGTTTTAAAAATTAAGGTTTTGGAGTGGCCAAATCAAAGTCCGGACTTAAATCCAATTGAGATGCTTAAACAGTCCATTCATGCTCGAAAACCCCCCAATGTGGCTGAATTAAAACAATTCTGCAAAGAAGTGTGGGCCAAAATTCCTCCACAGCGATGTGAAAGACTCATTGCCAGTTATCGCAAACTCTTGATTGCAGTTGTTGCTGCAAAGCGTGGCACAACCAGTTATTAGATTTAGGGGGCAATTACTTTTTCACGTAGGGCCAGGCAGGTTTGGACAGCTTTTTTCCCTTAATAAAATAAATAATAATTTAAAAACTGCATTTTGTATTTACTTGCATTATCTTTGTGTAATATTAAAATTAGTTTGATGATCTGAATCTTTTAAGTGTGACAAATATGCAAAAAATAATGCACGGCACTATATATATTTATATATATATATATATATAGTATTGACTGTATTAACTGACAGAACATCTACATTCCCTCGTACAGGAATGACTGATATGCAACTTTTAAACATCAAAACAGTAGATCACATAAACTTCTTCCACAACCAAATGTTTTCATGAGTTCATTTTTCACACACTCCTATGATTTCTTTCTTCATGCACATTTCGTGCCAGCCACTCTCTCCAATCTCTTATCCTTCTCTCCCTGGAAATAGATTCTGTCCCTAGGAACGGCGAGAGGAGGAGACCCATAAAGAATGAAATAATAATTCTCTGAATGCCCGTGACCTTGTGCGGTCGCCAGCGCCACATTTTGTTGTGGGAAATGGGAAGATAGTGAAAGCAATAGATGTTGAAGAGTTTTTCCCCTTGTCATGCGATAAATGAAATGTGTGACTCTTTGACACCTCAGTTCTGAAGCTTCGAGACACAATATTGAAGAAAGAGAAGGCTGCTGATATTTTAGAAGAAATCAACATGAAGGCACTTCCTCCTTTTATTTAACTCGATAGCTTTGGATGGAGTCCCATGTGGCACGTCTGTAAGTGTTTGTGTATGCGAGAGCATGTGTGTCACATTCACCCTGTGAAGGACAGACGAGTCTTAATAGAGATTATTAATGTTTCATGAGTGTTGCCACTTATTTTTCTCTCGCATACACAAACACTTACAGAGGGAAGTCGTGGCCTAATGGTTAGAGAGTCGGACTCATAACCCAAAGGTTGCGGGTTCGAGTCTCGTACCGGCAGGGATTGTAGGTGGGGGGAGTGAATGTACAGTGCTCTCTCCCACCTTCAATACTACGACTGAGGTGCCCTTGAGCAAGGCACCGAACCCCCAACTGCTCCCCGGGCGCCGCAGCAAAAAAATGGCTGCCCACTGCTCCGGGTGTGTGTTCATGGTTTGTGTGTGTTCACTGCTGTGTGTGTGCACTTTGGATGGGTAAATGCAGAGCACTAATTCTGAGTATGGGTCACCATACTTGGCCACATGTCATGTCACTTTCACTTTTGTCACGTCACTTTTCACTTTCATGTATGTGTGCTTATGAGTTTCGTGGGCTTTTGAGGTGCTGAAGCCACAGGTTCACGGACTTATTGCCATTTGTTAATTTTAACATTTTTCTCTTTCTCTCTCTCTTCCCCCTCTATCTCCCTCTCTCATAGTCCTCTGTCAGAATTGCATCTCTTCCCTCCTCCTCCTTTTCTCCTCTATTTTACCTCTGGTTGTGTACAGAAAGATGAACTCCAGCCGTTTGGAGACATCATAAGGTCATCTGCAATTTAAGACACAAAATCCATACGAGCCAGTGATGTAAGCTGCGAGCTCCTCTATCGCTCCGAATTACATCAGCTGTTTGTTCTCATTCTGTTTACACAGCACTGCTACAAGGTACACATTTGACTGGAATACACTATCCATCGACTGTGGTGTGCAAAACTGCATTCAGTTACAGTCTCAGTTGTGTTTTTATCATTTTATAGAGTTCTTTTGTGGATTTCAGTCCATGTTTGTGATCTTTGAGGTCATGCTATTGTACTCTTACACAAGTAGATTGGGGCTAGTTCTTTACTCCAAGTAGAAGTTTTGAGTAAAAAGAGTTTTACTCATTAAAGCATTGACTATTAAAACATATTTCATAGCACACACTTTTAACTTTTGGTATTGGGGCATGTTGTCACACTTTATATCTTTTGTAGTAAAATAAAATAATTAATGAAACAGCAAACTACAAAAGATACAATATCATTGTTTTGGACAACAAATATTGTAATTAATAAACTGCATACATTTTTAACATGTGAAATTTGAAAATGTTTGCCCTGACCTGATATTTATGGAAAATAGCATCCTGAGAACACAGTTCAACTTTTCAGATAAAATTAACCTTAATTATACAAACGCTTGTGTGCTAGTGTGGTTTTATTGTGTTCACTTGTTGCCCAACAGTAAAAAATAGTAAAATATTGTGATATTGGACATATTTTTGAGGACAGAGTTTACAAAATATCATGTAGTTTATTTAATTTGATTTAGTTTGAAACCATCATGCAAAACCACTGCTTGAGAAACATTTTTCAAACCTGCTGTCATCATAACGTCTCGGTTACGTATGTAACCCTCGTTCCCTGAAGGAGGGAACGGAGACGTCACGTCGTGACCGACGAATTGGGATCTCGCTTCGAGAGACCAATCTACTGCGAGTGTAACTAAATGAGCCAATGCACATTGGCATGCAATTATTGTATCCAGCTGCCACTGATCAAAGCGTGAGCATAAAAAGGCAGCCGGGGCCATGCATACCAGGTTTTCGCTGAGGAGCCGAGCCGGTGACCCGGCTGCTCAGCGGTGGTACAGCAGCCGTGGTGACGGGACGTGACGTCTCCGTTCCCTCCTTCAGGCAACGAGGGTTACATATGTAACTGAGACGTTCCCTTTCAGTCGGCCACTACAAGTCACGTCGTGACCGACGAATTGGGATTCCCTACCAAAGCGCCATGGATGCTGCCACTTCCAGTGCCCTGTGCGAGCCACCTGCACCCCTTTTTGATGTAGGCCGGGGCTCGCAACAAGAAGACCACTCACCGTTGCCGTAGCACTACCCACTATGCTATTGTACTCTTACACAAGTAGATTGGGGCTAGTTCTTTACTCCAAGTAGAAGTTTTGAGTAAAAAGAGTTTTACTCATTAAAGCATTGACTATTAAAACATATTTCATAGCACACACTTTTAACTTTTGGTATTGGGGCATGTTGTCACACTTTATATCTTTTGTAGTAAAATAAAATAATTAATGAAACAGCAAACTACAAAAGATACAATATCATTGTTTTGGACAACAAATATTGTAATTAATAAACTGCATACATTTTTAACATGTGAAATTTGAAAATGTTTGCCCTGACCTGATATTTATGGAAAATAGCATCCTGAGAACACAGTTCAACTTTTCAGATAAAATTAACCTTAATTATACAAACGCTTGTGTGCTAGTGTGGTTTTATTGTGTTCACTTGTTGCCCAACAGTAAAAAATAGTAAAATATTGTGATATTGGACATATTTTTGAGGACAGAGTTTACAAAATATCATGTAGTTTATTTAATTTGATTTAGTTTGAAACCATCATGCAAAACCACTGCTTGAGAAACATTTTTCAAACCTGCTGTCATCATAACGTCTCGGTTACGTATGTAACCCTCGTTCCCTGAAGGAGGGAACGGAGACGTCACGTCGTGACCGACGAATTGGGATCTCGCTTCGAGAGACCAATCTACTGCGAGTGTAACTAAATGAGCCAATGCACATTGGCATGCAATTATTGTATCCAGCTGCCACTGATCAAAGCGTGAGCATAAAAAGGCAGCCGGGGCCATGCATACCAGGTTTTCGCTGAGGAGCCGAGCCGGTGACCCGGCTGCTCAGCGGTGGTACAGCAGCCGTGGTGACGGGACGTGACGTCTCCGTTCCCTCCTTCAGGCAACGAGGGTTACATATGTAACTGAGACGTTCCCTTTCAGTCGGCCACTACAAGTCACGTCGTGACCGACGAATTGGGATTCCCTACCAAAGCGCCATGGATGCTGCCACTTCCAGTGCCCTGTGCGAGCCACCTGCACCCCTTTTTGATGTAGGCCGGGGCTCGCAACAAGAAGACCACTCACCGTTGCCGTAGCACTACCCACTCAGTGAAATTGGATAACACTGGGAAAACGTACCCGTTCCACTTGGTTCTCATGGATTCAGCGAGTGAGGGCCTGGCACCGGACGTTCAGCCACATCTGGCTGCCGAGGAGACGGAGGAGCTCAACAGGGCCTACAGTATGGACACTCAGGATCAGTTTTAGCAAGCCGACACTAAACCGGGGCCTCTCAGTGCCTCTACCCGTTTGAGGTGAGAACACGGGAGATACCAGCTCCACACGAAGGCTATAGAATCTAGCGAACGTGTTGGGGGTCTCCCAACCCGCAGCTCTACAAATATCTGTCAGCGAGGCGCCACGAGCCAGTGCCTAGGAGGATGCAACACTCCTAGTAGAGTAGAGTAGAGCTCGCAACCTGAGCGGGCAGGGCACACCCTGTGCCTGATAAACCAAGGTGATGGCATCCACAATCCAGTTGGCCATCCTCTGCTTAAAGACGGCATTCCCCTTCTGTCTGAGGTCCTAAAGCTTTGTGTCCGGTCTATGTAGCATCTCAAGGCTCGGACGGGACAGAGCAAAGCTAGGGCTGGGTCTGTCTCCTCTGGGGGCAGCACTTGCAGGTTCACCAACTGATCCCTGAAGGGAGTAGTGGGAACCTTGAGCACATAGTCGGGCCGGGGCCTCAGGATTACCTGGGAGTCAGCCGGCATGAATCGTCGACTGAAAATGCGTGCAGGTCCCCTACCCTCTTGATGGAGGCCAGTGCAAGCAGGAGCAGAGTTTTCAATGAAAGAAACTTTAGCTCGACTGACTGCAAAGGCTCAAATGGGCCCTGCTGTAGTGTGTTCACTAGAGACAGGTCCCAAGAGGGTATGGAGGGGGGCTGGGGAGGATTTAACCTTCTCACCCCCCTAAGGAACCTGATGACCAGGTCATGCTTACCTACTGACTTCCCTTCCACGGGGTCATGGTTAGCAGCAATCGCAGTGTCTTTAAGGGTGGAGGGAGACAGCCTTCGCTCCAGCCCTTGCTGCAAAAAGGAAAGCACGACCCTGATCGGGCATCTCCGGGGGTCTTCTCGGTGAGAAGAACACCACTCGACGAACAGGTTCCACTTCAAGGCGTAAGTGTGTCTCGTAGACGGTGCTCTCGCCAAAGTGACGGTGTCAACTACCTCTTGGGGTAGGTCACCTAGAACCTCCGCTTCCCGTCCAGGGACCAGACATGAAGTTTCCAGAGGTCTGGACCCGGGTGCCACAGGATGCCCCATTTCCGAGTCAGTAGATCCTTCCTCAGAGGAATCTGCCAGGGAGGGGCTGTCGCGAGGAGCATTAGTTCGGGGAACCAGGTCCGAGTGGGCCAATTCCCGCATCACAAGCAGGACCTGCTCCTCATCCTCCCTGACCTTGCACAGCGTCTGTACGAGAAGGTTCACTGGGGAAACGCATACTTGCGCAGGCCCCGCGGCCAGCTGTGTGCCAGTGCGTCCATGCCGAGAGTTCCCTCGGTCAGGGAGTAGAACAACTGGCAGTAAGAGGTTTCCTGAGCGGCTCCGAAACGTCTCCAAATCAGCTGGACCGTCTGGAGATGGAGTCTCCATTCTCCTGGGAGCGTAGCTTGTGACAGCTCGTCGGCTGTAGGGTTGAGCAGACCCGGAATGTGAATGGCATGAGGTGGCGGGTGAGTTGCGACATGCGACCACCTTGTCGGTTGATGTACGCAACGGTCACTGTGTTGTCCGTTCGGACCAGAACGTGCTTGCCCCGTAAGCGCCCTTTGAGATGATTCAAGGCAAGGCGCACTGCTAATAACGCTAGGCAATTGATATGCCAGTGCAGATGGGGGCCTGTCCATACCCCCGACACTGCGTGCCCGTTGTACGTGGCCCCCCAGCCGGTGGTGGAGGCATCCATGTAAACCACTGCATGCCTGGAGACCTGTTCTAGGGGCACTCCTGCCCAAAGGAACGTAAGATCTGACCACGGGGTGAAGGCCAGTGTAACTTGGACCTGGTTAGTGCCGCGCTGCCACGCCCACCTTGGGACTTGGCCATGAAGCCAGTGCTGAAGCAGTCTCATATGCAATAGCCCTAGCAGTGTAAGTGCCCTAGCGGTGTAAGCTGCCATATGCCCCAGGAGCCTCTGAAATAGTTTCAGTGGGACCGCTGTCCTGCCCTTGAACGAATTCAAGCAAGTCAACACCAACCGCGCACATTCCTCTGTGAGGCGTGCTGTCTGTTCGACTGAATCCAACTCCATACCGAGAAAAGAGATCCTCTGCGTCGGGGAGAGTTTGCTCTTTTCCCAGTTGACCCGAAGACCCAACTGGATGAGGTGCCGAAGCACCAGACCCCTGTGCTCGCACAACTAAACCCGAGACTGTGCTAGTATAAGCCAATCGTCGAGATAGTTGAGGATGCGAACACCCTGCTCTCTGAGGGGAACAAGAGCCTTTTGTGAAGACACGGGGAGACAGGGACAGCCCGAAGGGCAGGACCTTGTACTGGTATGCACGTCCCTCGAATGCGAACCGCAGAAATAGTCTGTGGCGCGGAAGGATCAACACATGAAAGTACGCGTCCTTCAGGTCGATCGCTGCAAACCAATCTCGGGGACAGATGCACCTGAAGATGCGTTTCTGCGTCAACATCTTGAATGGTAACCGGGGACGGGCCCGGTTCAAGACACGCAGGTCCAAGATTGGCTGTAACCCACCGCCTTTCTTGGGTACAATGAAGTAAGGGCTCTAAAACCCTGTATTCATATCGGCTGGAGGGACTGGCTCTATCGCATACTTCGCCAGTAGGACTGCGATCTCCGCACGTAAGACAGGAGCATCGGCCGCCTTCACTGTCATGAAGCGGATGCTACTGAACTTGGGGGGACGCCGGGCGAACTGAATCGCATTGCCGAGGCTGATGGTCCGCAGAAGCCAGCGAGATGGGCTGGGTAGCGCTAGCCAGGCACCCAGATACCGTGCAAGCGGGACCAACGGAACCACCGCCGTACCCGCAATGGGGCGGCAAGGTGCAACGCAGGGACCCAACTCGGATGGCTTGTGAGCGGACCGAAGAGGGGTCTGAGTGTGCGGTGCAGTTACCTGGTTCCACAGTTTGGCAGAGGGTGCATGAGTAGGGTCTTTGTTGACGCTCTCAAACCGCGGTGAGGCCGACGGTGGGGAAAAACAAAACAAAAGATTCTCCACCCGGCCCTCCTCCAGGGGTGGGAGTGGTGCGTTCACCATCTCCCGAAGAGCAGATCCCTCCATCTCTGGGTCACCCATCTCAGGGCCGGTTGCTCTTCCGCTTGCCGCCACGTTTGGCGGGGGCCTGGACGGGTTGGGCGGCCTGTCTACGCCGGCTCCACGGTGCTGCTTGGGTGGAGGCGGATACTGTGCGGGAGCGGGGGCAGACACAGGGGGCCGCCATCGGCGGCAAGCAGGCTGGGGCACTGCGGCAGCAGCTGCCTGCCGGGGCAGGATGTGTCGAATCACCTCAGTCTGCTTCTGTGCAGCCGTTTCGTACATCGCACGACCCAGAGAACCCGCGGTGACCTTCGTCGCTTGAAGTGCGAGGTCAGTGGCGGTTCGGAGCTCCTTCAGAACTTCCGGATCGTGACCACCCTCGTGCAGGTCCTTCAGTGCCTTGGCTTGATGCATCTGCAGTAATGTCATAGCGTGTAAGGCGGAGGCAGCTTCCCCGCAAGCCGTATAAGCACCGCCGGTCAGACCAGATGAATGCCTACAGGCCCAGGAAGGGAGCAACGGGTCTCCCTGCCAGGAGGCAGTCTTAGGACACAACTGCATCACTACCGACCGCTCCACCGGGGGGATCGACCAATATATCCTTGCCGCACCGCCATCAAGGGTGGTGAGGGAGGAGGAGCTAGAAGGCCGGTTTCTGGCATTAAATGGTGCCATCCACTACCTGGTAAGCTCCTCATGAACTTCCGAGAAGAAAGGCACCGGGGTGGGGCACTGAGAACTAGCGCGAGCCACCCTGAGAAACCAATCATCCAACCTCGAGGGCTTGGGACACGGTGGAGGATTCCACTTGAAAATAAATGCTAATTTAAAAAAATATTAAGAAATGCTCTAATAGTATATAAATAGCAAAATTAAAACCCATATAGTCATTTTATACTTTTGTCACTTTTATTACTTTTTTTAAAATAAAAAAATACATTTTAAAATAATTAATATTATAACTTAAACCTAAACCTATTTCAGTTACAATATTTGCGTTTTTCATGAAATTTCAATTATTTTATGTTTCATTATTACACGTTCATCTAATAGGCCTAGTTATTTTATTTCAGCTTTATTTTAAAGACTTAAAAAGGATTAAAAAAATGTTTTTTAGTTAACAGTAACAACACCGTTGACAGCTAGCCTGATGCTATTTCATCTTGTATTTCAGGGTGTTACATTTTTTTAAATTATTTTTTGTCAAATCAGTTACTCATTAGAATGAATTCCCCTCCTACTATCACTCTTGCAATCGACTATAGCAAGTAGCTAATAATGGTTCCTGACATGTTTAAAGCCAGGGCTGCCAACTCTCACGCATTCAGCGTGAGACTCACATCCATTTTCTCACAGAAAAATGTCCCTGCCAAATTCAATATTTATTTGTGATAAAAAAAAAAACTCCAGACAGCGCTCGTCAATGTCAGAATGATTTAGACAGCCAATCAAATCAAAGAAGGGCGGGGCTTTACTGTTCCAGCGCGACACCATGGCATTTTTTAACAATGAAAGAGTGTGAGGTAAGTAGGAAAACATTTATTATTTGACAGCTATTCTGTGATGCAATCTACTCGACGACCGTTTTGATCATTTACGTGATTCACGTAATTCGTAACCGAATGTGGCAAGGAACATTTTGTTGTTTTGCTTTTACATTTGCACAAATTAACTCCTAATTGTATGTGTATTTTAAAATAAAATATTATTTGTGAATATTTAAACGGATTACGAAAAATTCTTTCCATTTTTCTCATCTTTTTTTAAGATGTTAAGCCTTGTCACACGCTATGCGTATCCGTCGTTTAGGTTAGTAACTAATATGCTGTATGTTCTATGTATACATAAGTTAGCATTATCAAAGTTATTTGTTTTGCAGTATTGCAGTAATTATACATATGTTGTCAGTAAACCTGTTTCATTGTAATGTTTTGACAAATCACAATACACTTCCTGTGATGCAAGGTTTTTTTTTGTTTGTGTGGTGTTTTTTTCTTTTTTTTTACAACCCCCCCTTCTCACTCCAAGCTGAAATCAATTGTTGGCAGCCCTGTTAAAGCTTATTAAAATGGGACAGCTCTGCAACATGTCAAAGCTAAACTTCCTGTTCTAGTAGGAAATGTCAAACACTTGTTGAGCATTTCCTGCTGTAAAAGCCTTGCTTGATCTAAACAGCTTAGCATCTCCATGTAGACAGAACAGACAAATTCCATTTCATTCCACAGCCTTTTCTTTGTTTACTTCTAGCTGTTAGCAATACTTCCCTCATTAGTGTAGCAGTTAGCCTTGCGACACTTCAGCAGCGCATTTTAATCGACTTTTTGTTTATCAAGACTGTGGTTTTCAGACAGTATGCCTGTTGCGAGTAACTGCTAACTTTATTCTTCTATTCTGTCTGTTCTCAGCAGTAATTAGCAAGCCGATTTCAGATGGATAGCTGTGATGGCAGGCAGGCGATGTGCCCAGGCGGGGTGGCAGTGTGCCTGGCGAGGGCTGCTAGGGGAGAAAGCCGCTCTCTGATGTTTACTTTTGCTTTTTGAGGCATGCATTAGGTTTGTTTAGCGTTGCAGAATGGTTGAAAGTGGGGCAGCGTGGTTTGATGAGCTGCAGCACATCAAATTAGCATCAGGAGCAATCAGTGATCAGGAGAGATAGTGCTGATGCGTTGGTGTGTCTCGGGGTGAAACACAAACACACATACATACTCACACTAATGTGTTTGACAGGTCTTATCCTACACACCCCAGACTTTCACGCTGTATACAACCCAGTCTGCATTTGTCAAGAACATACATCTTTCATAGTGTTTTCTTGTTGTGTTAGAAATATTGCTTTTGTGCTAGATGTTTTGAAACCATTGAGGCAGTCAGAATATCATGAGCTCCTCTCATATTTATAATTTAGCAATTTGAAGTCTTGTTTATCAACTACTTTATGTATTATTTTATATATATATATATCTGTCCCTTACAAATAAAAAAATATATATAATTTAGTATATGTTATTTAATGGGTTTAGAGGCATCTACAGTGGAATTATGTCATAGGAGATGCCATATTTAATTTGACGTGAATGAAAACAATGCTGTGTTGAATAGTCTCAAGGTCCCTGGTCACATCTAATATGCACAACTGGGCGTTTCTTCAATCACAAGTTATAATTGGGATCGCAGATTTTTTTTTTTACTATATTAAGCCTTCATCATTTATTCTTTCTTCTGTTTTTTATGGATTTTATTGTTAGCCTTGCCAGAGCCAGACTTTCAATCAGACATTATAAAAATGAATTATGACATTTTTAAAACATAATAATGATCCAAAACAAAGACATTTGTTCACATAAAAATTACAATTGGCGTACTCTTTACCTAGAGGGCACTTGTTTACAAAGGAGATAATGGTATTGGTGAAGAGGTTGACATAAAATATGAGACATGTGATGTGTGAAGATACAAAAAAATTAAGGTAAATATCACTTCTAGTCAGAGCTGGATAGATTAGAAGACTTAGAAGTTGTAGTCCGTTAATGATTCCAAATTACATGACAAAAATTGTAGTTAGTAACCTATTCCATTACATTACACATTTTAGGTAATGTAATCAGACTACTTTTTGATTACTTTAAGTAATTTATCACATTGATTTAAATAGGATAATCCTGTACCATATTTATTTAAAACTACAACGAGTAGGAAAATATATTCCATCATTGTAATTAACAACATGAAGTGCATTAAACATTACGTTACGCCAAGGTTTCCCAAACCGGGGTTAGTAAATGAACTGCAGGGGCTTCGGGAGTTTAATGAAAAGCTAATTATTAATTAAATCATAAAACTGTAAAATTAAAATAAGTAACTTTAGAATAAGTGAAGTGACATGTGGCCAAGTATGGTTACCCATACTAGGAATTAGTGCTCTGCATTTAACCCATCCTAAGTGCACACACACACAGCAGTGAACACACACACACACACAGTGAACACACTGCCCGGGGAGCAGTTGGGGGTTCGGTGCCTTGCTCAAGGGCACCTCAGTCGTGGTATTGAAGGTGGAAGAGATTCACTCCCCCCACCTACAATTCCTGCCGGACCGGAGATTCGAACTCGCAACCTTTGGGATATGAGTTCAACACTCTAACCATTAGGCCACAACTTCCCCACAACTTCCCCACAACTTCCTCTGGCGCAGTTGCTTTTGCATTCTAAACTGTCATTTGGGATGCATTGTAGCGACCGCTTTCCCTTTGGGTGAGCACGAGAGCAGTTTATCTAAGAAGCAGAAAGATTACGCAGGGGGAAAATCTCTCTCTCTCTCTCTCTCTGTCTGTCTGTCTGTCTGTCTGTCTGTCTTTTCCTGAGAAAAGAGGAGAGAGCCGGCAGAGGAGCCGAGAACAGTGAGGAACAGTGAATGAGATAATTGTCACTCTTAATTGAATCCCAAGAGCATAACATCAATCAAAACACAACGCTTACTAAAAAATATTTTCTTTTATTTGTTTACCTGCATGTCATGTGACCATTAACCAACAGAGAACCGTGACCATGCAAATGTGAAATTTAATTATTGAAATATTTATTTTTAAATCTCAGGGTACTTCAAGTAAATATATTAGGTGAAAGATTTTCAGTTGGCAAGAAATTTGTGAATGCCTGCATTACATGAAACAATTGATGTGAATTTGTGCATTTTGATGTGTTTGAAAGACAAAAGCCTTCCAAAGCTATAGTAATACATTAAATAACCTACTGAGTGATAGTTCAAATAAAAATTAATGTGTTCATCAGTAGTTGGAGCAATGTTCAAACACTTCTTAAACCTGAAATGATTTTTTGTAAATCCAGTGGTCAAATGCTCTGTAGCCACCTGACTACTGACTGACCTTTGTTTGAATGTCCACAAAACTGAAAGATTTTCTGAATGTAATATAAGCGGTAGGCTATTTTAGAAAGGACTATTTAAAAGATGAAAAAGAAGAATTAGGGAGAATCAATAAATTATGAATAATTTATTGCCATTGTGTGAATAATATGTAATCATGCAGTCAATAAAACATAACTAGTCTGATTACGAGTGTTTTAAAATGTAATTTAATCTAAGTACAAGTACATATTTTTGGAATCGGATTACATAATCCAGATTGCATGTGGTCGGTTACTATCCATCTCTGCTTGTAGTCATATTTGTGTTTGCCTCATTCCCAGTCAAATTTTGAAATGCCATTCCCATCACAGAATGTTATTAAACACAATACAGAATGTTAGATGTGGTGAAAGCGGTGGGAATTTTCATTACTTTCAGGATGCTGGTTGCTAGGGTGTTGCTAAGGCAGCTACTTACTTGCTCAAGTAGCCCTACCCTCAAGTCTCTTCAATGTGGAGGTATGAAAAGTGAAAAAGTAATAATAATGTTTACAACATTATTGGCTTTAGCAATTAGCATTAAATGGGCTGTACTCTTACACCTCACAGCCTCATTTTCTTACTGAGACTCATTATAATGTGTCATTGTGGTGCTGGAGGAATGACATTTCCTTGTTTTTCTTACTTAGTCTGATATAAGAAGAATTGACTTGACTTGACTTTGATATAGCGGCGTAACTAGGAACGGTTCGATTGTTTCTCTGGCGCAGTTGCTTTTGCATTCTAAACTGTCATTTGGGATGCATTGTAGCGACCGCTTTCCCTTTGGGTGAGCACGAGAGCAGTTTATCTAAGAAGCAGAAAGATTACGCAGGGGGAAAATCTCTCTCTCTCTCTCTCTCTGTCTGTCTTTTCCTGAATCACCGCATTCTGTGCCTGGAGGGGGCAGAGGAGCCGAGAACAGTGAGGAACAGTGAATGAGATAATTGTCACTCTTAATTGAATCCCAAGAGCATTTAAAACCCTGAAGACGATCAGAATCAAATAGTATAGTTTCCTGTTGGTTTTGTTGGTGGCCCTTTAACGCTCCCAGGATGTTGTGTGTCATGTTTTTGCTGAACGACTGCTGTTTTCAACACTTCTCTCTGTCAGAATGATTCTCCCCTCTCTACACCTCCATTCTTCTCTGAACAACAAGTGCGCCTGGTCTCAGCACATACGGCTTTTTTCTTCCTCCACTTTTTCCCTCACTCTCTTTGTCTCCCCTCCCCCTTGTTCCTGCTTTTCTCTCCTCTGGTCTCAAGCTTAATTAGGGAGATGCCTGCCTGATCAATAGGACTCCCTCTCGGGAGAATGTGCGGCTACGGCCGTGGTGTGTATATGGGGATGAAGATTGGAAAGAGGCCAGGGACAATGCACCATAGGGACAGACAACAAGCCAGTGTGCAGTGGCCTCTCTTTGTAATCTGCCCACTTAGAAACAACACACACATGCACAAACACACTCGCTGTGCTATTTTCTCTAAGCATCCCGCCTGCAAATGATCCCCTTAATCGGGAGCTCTCTGCTGAGGCCAGGTGCGGAATGCAAAGCCAACGCGAGATGCTTCCTGTGACAGTGGCGAGAGATTCACAGAGTTTATTTTACAGCACTCTGCAGGTATCTTACACTACAGCTGCCTCCACAAAGACCTGCTGGACAGGAGCTACATGAGAGAAATTGCATTCACATACACTGTCATTGTAGCCTGGCAGATGTATAGGCTTTGATCGCAACTATTGAGAAAATTACTGTGCTGCAAAAAGCCAATATCTTTCCTTTTTGTCTTTGAGAGTGAGGATATCTGAACACCCTGAGAATACATGGCTGCTTGGCGATTTTTACCTTATAGATGGTATAAGGTATCCATGTGTGTTTACATTGAAAATGAGTCATGGACTGGAATATCACAGAGTATTGATGCTCAAGTTTTTCATGCTCTTTTTTGGAAGTGGAAAATCTTTTCCATGTCCAACCTTAGATTCCCTTTATTTTTTGTTTCATTAAATTGGATGTTTTGGCCAAAGCAACTGAATTAAATAAAAATTAATTCATTAATGATTAATGAAATGTTTTTAAAAGGCAATGCACTGCCGTTTTAAAGTTTGAAATCTGTAATATTTTTATTTCATTTTTTTAAAAGAAATTAATAGTTTTATTCAGCAAGGGCACATTAAAATGATCAAAAGTGACAGTAAATAAGAAATATAGTTCAAATAAATGCTGTTGTTTTGAACTGTATATTCATTGAAGAATCACAGTTTCCACGAGAATATTAAGCAATGTTTTTAGCATTGATAATAATGAGTTTCTTGAACATCAGTCGGCATATTAGAAAAATTTCTCAAGGATCGTGTGAGACTGAAGACTGGAGTAATGGCTGCTGAAAAATTCAGCTTTACCACACTTTATATTAAAACAGAAAAGCATTCATATAAATAAAATAACTATTTTACTGTATTTTTGATCTAATAAATCAGCTTAGTGAGCATAAGAAACTTCTTTCGAAATCATAAAATCTTACCGATCCCAAACCTTTGAAGATTAGAGAAGTGTCAATTCTTCTGGAGTCACATAATAGCTTTTGGTGAGACCAAAATGTAAGTTGTTGTATGAGATTTGACAATTAAGAAAGTCTCCTGTTAAGTTTTGTTAGTTAACCACCTAAAAGCCACCCAGAACACCTTAGCAACACCCTTCCAACCATCCAGAATATGCTTAATTTTTTGCACAGGCAAACATTCATAACATTTTCATTAGTAAGATCTCATTAGGTAGTTTATCTTCATGAAATGTACCCGAATAAACCTCACTGATATTAGTGCTTGCAAATACAAGGCCAACTTTTTGTTTTAATGGTCTCAGGTAAAGAAAACTGGCTTGTAAATTAAAATCACATGCCGAGTCAAAAGGGCAGAGAAGAGACGTAAACAAATGCAGCTAATTTGTTCCATCGGCTAGAGAGTCAAATCTGTTTGCTAACAATGCAGGGGTCTGCAGTCCAAGCTGGCACGAATGCAAAGCTCGTTTTGGACTGACTCCGTTTCTCACAGCAGCACTCGCTTCCTCCCAACCACTCAGACTTTCCAGCCCAAGCATCTCTCCTCTCCATTCCCTAAAATCTGCCTCTGAATACAAACACACACCAACCAGATCTGCTGTTTGCACTGGACTCTAATGAGAAACAATGGACACTTATCCGAAAATGTGCCACAATTAGCAAGAGAGCGAGCGAATTGGTGGGTTTTTGTTAAATGTGAGCCAAAATCATCACAATTAAAAGAACCAAAGACTTAAACTACTTCAGTCTGTGTGCATTGAATTTATTTAATACACGAGTTTCACAATTTGAGTTGAATTACTGAAATAAATGAACTTTTCCACGACATTCTAATTTATTGAGATGCACCTGTATATGAACTATTATACATTTTACAAAATATTTATAATACAATATTTTTTAAAATATTTATAATACTTTATAGTAGTATATATTCTAAATATTGTATATATTATCCTATTTCTTTACAAGACATGTGTGTAGTGCGAGAGTCAATGAATTGGAAAGTTCATGGACCGGATTCGTGACAGTATCAGAATCAAGGTGAACAAGTTCATTTACATGCACTGATTCATTTTTAAATCATGTTGTACAACTCTTTCATTTGTTTAGACTTAATGTGAATAGCTGTACTAAAAGGTTTGCTACCACAGTAAACACATGGTTAAATGCACACAGAAAACTGGCTGTGTTTAATTTTTTGTCTCTCATTTGCTGTAAAAACCCACTCTTACAATTCTGGAAAGCAACAGTTGCCAGTTATTGCCCCAGTTGCACAGTTAAATGTGCTCTCTAATGTAGAAATATTTCTCTTTATGCATGTTCGTTTATTCAGAAAGGTTGTAGGAGTGTTACAGATTGATCTCGGACTTGAATTGGCAACATAAAAGAGAGAATTGCAGGAGAACATTGATTCAATCAAGAAAATCCATTTAGGCCCTCAACATCTTTACCTTCGACAAATCGAGTGTATGAATTCAATCAAACCAAAGCCTGCAATCTAAATTTTTTTTAATTCTCAGAGTGCCTTTTAATTCAGTTAAAAATTCAGTTTTTTTCTGTTAAAAAATGTCCAAATGAAAGAAGTTCTTATTTGTACTCTTATGAGGTAATTCGGTTCACCTTTTTTAAATGATTTCCATATAAAGAGGTGTCTGTGCAAGTCTGCTGTTCACAGAGCAGGGGTCAAAGGTCAGGAACGACTAGCTGAGCAAAAGTGGGGGGTTAAACCGAGACAGCTGCCGGTGTGATATCCGTGTTTCGAGCAGAAGCTTGAGTGATTGACAGGAGCAGAGACAAAAGCAGCCTGTGTGAGGCACGTGTCATGTGACAGAAGGCGTCTGTAGATTTGTGCACGTTCATGGTCCAAACTCCACTCCGCAGTGCATAGGATTCATGAGGATTCAGGAGCCATGGGAAAAATAATATGCAGTCTGCTCAATTTGGCTGGGATTTAGGGAACATGCAAATGAGCTCGTTAGGCGAGGGCTTTGTTTGTTGTTTATTCGTGTGGGTGGGACAGACACGTGTAATTTGTAACCCGGCGCATCACCAGATACCCTGATGAGCTAATAGGTTTGGTGAACCTTCTACAGCAAAAGAGGATGTTAGTGTATAAGTGTGTGTGTGTGTGTGTGTGTGTGTGCGTGTGTGTGTTTGAATAAGTGTGTGTTGATACGAGAGACAGTGACGGGCAGTGTACAGCTGGCCTCGGGCCTTTATCTAAGAAGAAGTCACAAGGGTGAAGAGATGGACAGACAGCTGGGTATCTCAGCTATCCCGTAACAGTGCAAACATGGCACTTCCCATGTGTGGATTGGTCAGTCTAAATGCTGATCCATGCAACCTGACATTACACCACACAGCTTTCTCTCGCCCTCCCTGTGTGTCTGTTGTTCCTACGCGTATCTTTCACAGCTAGCAAATTTGTGTTCTAAAACATTTCCAAACATTACATTTTGGTTGAGGGAATGTTAAAATGCCCAGTTCTTATAGTTAGAGTTGAATGTTATTTAATAATGATGAAATATTGCTTGGCTGTAGGTTCAATTGTTCGATTGTTCTGGGTGTCAAAAATAGTCTGATAAATGCTATTTATTGGATGTGAACTACAGTGAAAACAGTAATATTATGAAATATTATTACAATTTATAGTTTTCTATTTAAATATATTTTAAATGTAATTAATTTCTGTGAAGGCAAAGCTGAATTTCCAGCATTATTACTCCAGTCTTCAGTGTCGCGTGTTCCTTCAGAAATCATTCTAATATGTGACCCTGGACCACAAAACCAGTCATGAGGGTCTATTATTTGAAATTGAGATTTATGCATCATCTGAAAGTTTTCCATTGATGTTTGGTTTGTTAGGATTGGACAATATTTGGCTGAGGTACAACTATTTGAAAATCTGGAATCTAACAGTGCAAAAAAATCTAAATATTGAGAAAATCGTCTTTAAAGTTGTCCAAATGAAGTTCTTAGCAATGCATATAACTAATCAAAAATTTAGTTTTTATATATTCATGGTAGGAAACGTGGAAAATATCTTCATGGAACATGATCTTTACTTAATATCCTAATGATTTTTGGCATAAAAGAAAAATCGATAATTTTGACCCATTGTTGGCTATTGCTACAAATATACTTATGACTGGTTTTGTGACTGGGTCACATATACTGATTTTTATTATATATATATATATATATATATATATATATATATATATATATATTTAAAGTTTGGAATTTTTCCAACATTGTTGAATAAAAAGTTAAAAGAACATAATAAAAAAATATTTGAAAAAGTCTTTACTGCCAATTGAATGCATCCTTGCTGAATAAAAGTTTTCATTTATTTAAAAGAAATGCTGACCACAATCTTTTGAATAGAACTGTACTTCCTTCAAAGCAAGAATTGTATGAATTTAATAATTCAGTCTTTTATTCAGCAGCCTCATTTTTTTGTGTGAGTGTTTAAAGATCCCATCTGTTTGAGGACCAATCCCATGCACCCTCTGTCTTTAGAGAACATTTTTTTCCTAAAGCACACTGTTTATTTCTGCACTATAAAAGTCTTTGAGTTATAGGACCATCCAGGTCTCGTCTTCCATTCGTCCTCTGCTCTGAGCCAGACAGGCCATAGCTTCAGATCCTGCCAAATTCTTCCAGGTCAGACACATAATAACTCCAGCACTCTCATTTTCTGTCTGTGACTTTGCTTCCTGGTCTGAAGCTAGTTGTTGATGTGTGTGAGATTCCATTTCACATTTGGTTTTTGATGAAGATGTATTTGGGGTGACTCAAACTAGGTCGTTCTGCCTGATTAGGGAAACTAAACTTGTGTTGGTCTTATAATAAACTCTGCACCAGTGCTGAGGCTGTTACAGCAGAACGAACTCCCAGATACAGTTTATTGTCTCTTTATTAGTCTCCCCTTAAGCTCCCTCTGACATTTGGTTACGTTCTTACTCTAATATGACTCATTAGCACACTTAAAACCATCTGCTGTCTACTGGCCTGGGGAGAGAAGGTGGAGGAAAGACAGATACATAGACACCAATGAAAGTAGAAGATCTGTTTAGAAACAGCACTTTTGTTTTCTGGTCTAGACCTGGCAGAGCACTCAAAGGCCTTGAAGCACACTATTATAGAGTTCAGCTAGATTCGTATCTCTTAAAAGAAAGGGTACTTTGCAAAAAAAAAGTGTATATGTTATATGTTACACTCTTAAGAAAAATGGTTCCCTTTCAGTTGGTCACTCCGAGTCACGTCGGTGACCGACGTATTGGGATCTCGCTTAGAGAGACCAATCCACTTAGAGTGTAAACTAAACGAGCCAATGCACATTGGCATGCGATGATTGCATCCAGCTGCCGCTGGTCACAGCGTGAGCATAAAAAGGCAGCCGGTGCAACGCATACCAGCTTTTCGTTTCGGAGCCGAGCGACAATATTGTACTGCTCCTACCAAACTGCTTTGGGTTACAGTGGTGGCAAACCCCTCAGGGAACCAAACCTCGTGGGACCATCGCTCCTCTAGCGCTTCGCAACCAGTTGAGCCGCCAAAGGAACGTGCTGAGCCCTCTTCAAAGAGCGTACCAGCGGTATCCTTCGGTGCTCCTACCAACGACCAGATGTCGATCACTGCATCGGAGGGAGAGCTCTCTAAAGAGGAAGATTCGGCTGCGCTGCTGCCCTCCGGGACGGTGGCAAGTTCTGAATCGGATCCAGAGATGTCGGCTATGCTTTCCCGGGCCGCCGAGAGGGTAGGGCTCGAGTGGAAACCTCCACCACGTCACAGGCCCTCAAGGTTGGACGATTGGTTTCTTGGGGGTGCATGAGGAGCTCACCAGGTCATGGACGACACCTTTTACTGCTGGAAATGACCTGCTGGTTCCTCCTCCTTCACCACCCTCGACGGTGGTGCAGCTAGGGTGTATACAAGGGTCCACCCGGTCGGTTGCAATGCAATTGTGTCCTAATGCCGCCTCCACCTGGCAGGGCGAACCGTGCCTCCCCTCCCGGGTCTGTAGGTACTCGTCTGGCCTGTCCGGCGATGCTTATACGGCCTGTGGAGGAGCTGCCTCCGCCTTAAACACTACAGCGTTACTGCAGGTTCATCAGTCCAAGGCACTGAGGGACCTGCATGAGAGTGGTCATGATCCGGAAGTTCTGAAAGAGCTCCGAACTGCTACTGACCTCGCGCTCTGAGCGACGAAGATCACCACGAGTTCTCTGGGTAATGCGATGTCCACACTTGTGGTCCAGGAGCGCCATCTCTGGCTGTGTCTGGTTGATATGAGGGACGCCGACAAAGTTTGGTTCCTTAATGCCCGTGTCCCAGACCGGCCTCTTGGCCCAGCAGCTCTCGGCTGCACAGAAGCAGACTGAGGCGGGTCGTCACACTCTGCCCCGGTGGGTAGCTGCTGCCTCCACCCGTCCACCGGCCACAGCGCCCCAGCCTATACCCCTGCTCCCGCGCCGCATCCGCAGCAGCCTCTAGCAAGCGGTGCTGTGGAGCTGGGAGTAGGCAGGCCGCCCCACCCGTCCAGGCCCCGGTCAAACCTGCCGGTGAGCGAAAGAGCAAGAGGCCCCGGGACGGTTGACCCAGAGAGGAAGGAAGCTGCTCTTTGGAGGATGGTGAAGCCACCTCTCCCTCCCCCGGAGGAGGGCCAGGTGGAGAATCTGGAAAATCTCGACAAGAGAGCGATTTTCTCTGTCCCTGGGTCCCAGGAGGGCACGAAGAGTTGCAGATGGACCAGCACCGGACCACACTCATCCTCAGGCAGCATGGTCCAGGAGCGCCATCTCTGGCTGTGTCTGGTTGATATGAGGGACGCCGACAAAGTTTGGTTCCTTAATGCCCGTGTCCCAGACCGGCCTCTTGGCCCAGCAGCTCTCGGCTGCACAGAAGCAGACTGAGGCGGGTCGTCACACTCTGCCCCGGTGGGTAGCTGCTGCCTCCACCCGTCCACCGGCCACAGCGCCCCAGCCTATACCCCTGCTCCCGCGCCGCATCCGCAGCAGCCTCTAGCAAGCGGTGCTGTGGAGCTGGGAGTAGGCAGGCCGCCCCACCCGTCCAGGCCCCGGTCAAACCTGCCGGTGAGCGAAAGAGCAAGAGGCCCCGGGACGGTTGACCCAGAGAGGAAGGAAGCTGCTCTTTGGAGGATGGTGAAGCCACCTCTCCCTCCCCCGGAGGAGGGCCAGGTGGAGAATCTGGAAAATCTCGACAAGAGAGCGATTTTCTCTGTCCCTGGGTCCCAGGAGGGCACGAAGAGTTGCAGATGGACCAGCACCGGACCACACTCATCCTCCTCCATCGCCAGCAGGCAGCAGCGGGTGGTTTGAGAGCACCAACAAAGGCCCTACTCACGCACCCTCTGCCAAACTGTGGAACCAGGTACAGGGTGTTACTGTGGAAGAGGGCGTTCGCATTCCCAACTACCTCAACGACTGGCTCATACAAGCTCAGTCTCAGCATCAGTTGTGTTCACACAGGAACTTGGTGCTTTCGCACCTCAGCCGGTTGGGCCTTCAGGTCATCTGGGAAAAGAGCAAACTCTCCCCGACGCAGAGGATCTCGTTTCTCGGTATGGTGATGGATTCGGTCGAACAGACAGCACGCCTCACATGAGACCGCTCCAGCACTGGCTTCATGGCCGAGTCCCGAGGTGGGTGTGGCAGCGCGACACTCACCGGGTCCAAGTTACACTGGCCTGTCACCAAACCTTCACCCCGTGGTCAGACTTTACTTTCCTCCGGGCAGGAGTGCCCCTAGAACAGGTCTCCAGGCATGCTGTGGTTTACACGGATGCCTCCA
>NW_015505186.1:1286623-1302593 GCF_001515645.1 Sinocyclocheilus grahami | reverse complement strand
GTGGCAGCGCGACACTCACCGGGTCCAAGTTACACTGGCCTGTCACCAAACCTTCACCCCGTGGTCAGACTTTACTTTCCTCCGGGCAGGAGTGCCCCTAGAACAGGTCTCCAGGCATGCTGTGGTTTACACGGATGCCTCCACCACTGGCCGGGGGGCCACGTACAATGGGCACGCAGTGTCGAAGGTATGGACAGGCCCCCAACTGCACTAGCATATCAATTGCCTAGAGTTGTTAGCAGTGTGCCTTGCCTTGAACCGTCTCAAAGGGTGCTTACGAGGCAAGCACATGCTGGTTCGAATGGACAACACAGCGACCGTTGTGTACATCAACCGACAAGGTGGTCAAACTTTATGTCTGGTCCCTGGACTGGACACGGAGGTTCTTGGTGACCTACCCCAAGAGGTAGTTAACACCATCACTTTGGCGAGGGCACCGTCTACGAGACACGCTTACGCCTTGAAGTGGAACCGGCTCATCGAGTGGTGTTCTTCTCATCGGGAAGACCCCCGGAGATGCCCGATCGGGGTCGTGCTTTCCTTTTTGCAGCAAGGTTTGGAGCGAAGGCTGTCTCCCTCCACCCTTAAAGTCTATGTGTTTGCGATTGCTGCTAACCATGACCCCGTGGAAGGGAAGTCGGTAGGGAAGCATGATCTGGTCATCAGGTTCCTTAGGGGGGCGTGAAGGTTAAATCCTCCCCGGTCCTCCTCTATACCCTCTTGGGACCTGTCTCTAGTACTCAAAGCACTACAGCAGGGCCCCTTGAGATGCTATGTAGACCGGACACAAAGCTTTAGGACCTCAGACCAGCTCTTGGCCCACTGGATAGTGGATGCCATCACCCTGGCTTATCAGGCACAGGGTGTGCCCTGCCTGCTCAGGTTGCCAGCTCACTCTACTGGAAGTGTTGCATCCTCCTGGGAGCTGGTTCGTGGTGCCACGCTGACAGATATTTGTAGAGCTGCGGGCTGGGCGACCCCCAGCACGTTCGCTAGATTCTATAGCCTTCGTGTGGAGCCTGTATCCTCCTGTGTTCTCACTTCAAACGGGTAGAGGCGCTGAGAGGCTCCAGTTTAGTGTCAGCTTGCTAAATCTGCTCCGAGTGTCCGTACTGTAGGCCCTGTCGAGCTCCTCTTTCCCCTCGGCAGCCAGATGTGGCGGAACGTCCGGCACCAGGCCCTCTGTCGCTGAATCCTTGAGAACCGGTAGAGGGCTGGGTTCCATATGTAGAGACCTAAGCAGATCCCATATGTGTAAAGTCCACAGTATAGCCTCAGAGCCTGTGTTTCCCTGGCAGACTTCTGCCATTTCCATCAGGGATACAATCACCTCTAGTCTTCCATATGCACCTAAACGGATATCATATGTGTAAGTGCTTCCGAAGCCTCCTTCGGGAAGGATGGGGATTCCGCAACATTCCTGTTCCAAGTGGAACGGGTACATTTTCCCAGTGTTATCCAATCTCACTGAGTGGGTAGGTGCTATGACAACAGTGACTGGTCTTCTTGTTGCTAACTTGCTATCCCCGGCCTACACCACAAAGGGGCACAGGCGGCTCGCACAGGACACTGGAAGGGGCAGCATCCATGGATCTTTGGTAGGGGTCCCAATTCGTCTGTCACCGACGTGACTCGGAGTGACCGACTGAAAGAGAACGTCTCGGTTATGTATGTAACCCTCGTTCCCTGAAGGAGGGAATGGAGACGTCCCGTCGCCACGGCTGCTGTACCACCACTGAGCGGCCGGGTCACCGGCTCGGCTCCTCAGCGAAAACCTGGTATGCGTTGCACCGGCTGCCTTTTATGCTCATGCTGTGATCAGCGGCAGCTGGATGCAATCATCGCATGCCAATGTGCATGAACTCATTTAGTTTACTCTCTTAAATTTAAAAAGGAAATAATTTACCTGTTGAGTGTTGACAGTCTGTATAGCTGGATCACTGAACTCCAGAAAATCAAGCGTAGCGTTAGTTCTGGCAGGTCACGTTAGTCAAGCTTGCATCAGCTGACTCTCAGCTGATCACCATCTACCTATAGGAATACCTATCTAACTATTCATATATAAGGTCCCTCAGTATTATCAGCAGTTTTCGCATAGCTAATTACCCTTCTCCATCCCTAGCTCCTCCTCTGTCAGTCAGGATTCAGCCTTCTGATTATCCTTTGAATCAGACTAATTCTAAAATGTGTACGAGTTCTTGCCCAGAACAGAAACATACTGCCAGTCAAAACTGTATGCTAATTGTCAATCATCTTTGACGATAGTGGTCCTGACAGAAATCACTATGAGGCGCTTTGACAGTTACAGATTTGAAAAACAAAAGGGCGGGAATAAAGAACCCTAAACTCTAACACAAAGAACCATTTCAGCATAAAAGGGTTCTTCAGAATGCTATGGTTCTTAATAAAACCATTACTGCATGTAAAGAACCTTTAAAGAACCATCTTTTTTTAGAGTGTATGTTATATGTTACAGACAGTTGTGGTTAAAAATATTGAGACCCATGCATTTTATTTAAATGCATTATTTTGTGTAACGTGAAGAATATATTACAACATATACATATATAAAATAACATGTTAAGTTATTAACTTACATTTTATTTATTACTGTATATGGTGTACTGTATCAGTTTACACTGATTTCATGGAAGGGTACCAATATTTTTGGTCTTGACTGTAGGTAAGGTTGCATATGTAAGTTTTCAAGAATCAGCACAAAAATGCTTTTCTGCTGGCTTTGCAGTGTAAATGAAACTATAGCTGGTTAAATGGAGGCAAATGAATGCATGCAAGTACACCAATTGCAGTTCATAATGCAAATATTAAAATGAGATGATTTTGAAATTGTGGCAATGGAAAATGTTTTAACTTTATATTTCAGTTACAACTGAATTAATTTTGAAAATCTGGTGAAGGATAGATATGTATTTGCATTTAAATTGTATTTGTATTTAAAATAAAATAAAACGTCATTTTAATATAAATTATTACAAATTAAAAAAATATAAGTATAGTGAATATCAGTACTTTATGAGCAGAGGACACAGTGCATTAGCAGTCTTAATGTTTTGAGAAATATTGTGTGTTATTCACTTCATTTGTGTACAGACAATATTTCCTTTTCCTGTTTGTAACATCTTAGTTCACTAGCTAGTAATTGTGTAGGTGTAAGCTTATTTGAGTAATTATGCATTTCTGAAGGCATAAAAATCTGTTCTTCTATATTTACACAAGCAGATGCGTCATATTAATTGAAGTGTAAACTGTTTTAGCACATCAATATTGCAAATACAGACGGAAGATTGCATTTTTGTAACATAAGATAAACGTTCTGCTACTGTGACAATGTGCATACATTGACCTCGTGATGAAAGATCTGTTACTGAAATGTCTTTTCAGATTGTTTACATTCCTTCCCATCATCCCTTGTGTTTAAACTGTAAGCCTTAACAACAAGTTTAGTGTGACGATAAGGCAATAGAAGTCTCGAAGGGTTCAGCTGTGGTGAAAGCCTTGGCTAAATGTGTGCCCACTGACAAACCAGACAGCTGTACGATACATGCACCCTGTCAGCAGTGTTTTAGACCTGCTGAGCTCCGGTTGCTCAACAGCTTTGTGCTTTTTGGCCCAGTCTGCAGTTTAGCGTCGCCTTTGCGCTTTCGCTCTCAGGGATGTTGAACTCTGAACCCGTAAATGTTAGGTACACCTGCTCCCACAGCGGCCAAAACAGGTGTGGACCAATCAGATGCAGAGTAGTCTATTTAAAACATGGCCTTTTACGACTTTAAAAGCCTGCGATCTAAAGGCTAATTATCCGTAACAGCATCCGTTGTTCCTTTTGTGCTGACCCATATGTTAAAAGAGCTAGAAAATAGAAATTGATATGGCAGTAATGGTAAGAAATAACAATTAAATTACATTTTCTTTGTCTGTTTTTCTTTTCCATCTCCTGTGAAATGAAATGTTTGTTCTTCTTTGTGTCATTACACTAACATTGTTCTTGCGTGAAAGCGTAAGACATGCCTTAAACTTGTTATAACTCCCAGAGGGAGGGTTTCGGGCAGTGCCGTTGTCTGTAACTGAGGTTGAGAGGAGGCCTATATGTCCAGCCATTACCATATATTTCAGAGTAAGAACTATTCACAGCTCTGGGTTGGACCTGAGGCCCAATCTGCCGTGTTTAGCACATCTGACTCCCTGTCGGTGATAGGCATGGGCTATTGTCTCCAAAACAACAACAGCCTTGAATTTGGCCTCTGGTGGCCCAGGGGACGGTCCCCGCCACTTTCACCCTGGCTTGGGACGCTCCCCAAGGCATCACACATTCTCGACAGGGCTCGATGTTCCATAAATAAGAGAGACATCTTTATAGCACACACACAGAGGTAGTCCAGCTTACTTAGGTGCTGTAAATCAAGAGAAAGCTATGTGTGTGTAGGTGACATTACGGCTAGAATAGGCCACCTCTGATTAGGAGAAAGTGTGGTGTACAATGACAAAAAAGGGCACAAACAAGAGAAGGTGACACATATGGTTTAAAAGGGGAAACAATAACCAAAAATTTCTTGAAATGCATTAGGAAAGTAAATAAACTTTTTAAATTTTTTACAATGTGTTTGATCCATGGAAAACCCAGTGACTGATAGCCAAGGTTCTGCTGAGGTATTCTGAATGACGAAAAAGGACAAACTAAAAAGGGAAATAATAGGCAAAAAAACACATTCTCGACAGGGCTCGATGTTCCATAAATAAGAGAGACATCTTTATAGCACACACACAGAGGTAGTCCAGCTTACTTAGGTGCTGTAAATCAAGAGAAAGCTATGTGTGTGTAGGTGACATTACGGCTAGAATAGGCCACCTCTGATTAGGAGAAAGTGTGGTGTACAATGACAAAAAAGGGCACAAACAAGAGAAGGTGACACATATGGTTTAAAAGGGGAAACAATAACCAAAAATTTCTTGAAATGCATTAGGAAAGTAAATAAACTTTTTAAATTTTTTACAATGTGTTTGATCCATCCAGTGACTGATAGCCAAGGTTCTGCTGAGGTATTCTGAATGACGAAAAAGGACAAACTAAAAAGGGAAATAATAGGCAAAAAATTTTTAAAACACAAATAAATCTGATATGAATCGGATACGAGCATTTGTGTCTGCCATGTAAGCAGACAGATCGCATATTTCCATCATTTCAAGTCATATGTCACTGAAAAAGCAATGGTAGTGTGTGACATCATCTCACATGGACGCAAGCGTTGTTGCCAAGTCTGTGGTTTTCCTGTAGAATTCGGCTAGTTTTACACTGTTGTGACGGGTTGTTTTTCAGTCTGCGGGTTAGATGGAGGATACCCCTGACAGAAGGGAAAACTGAAGAAAAAATATCTCTGGTGTAGTTTTAGTCTGTTTTAAATAACAATTTGGCTGGTTTTGTTTCGCAGACCTGGCAACCCTGTTTCCGGGTCTTCCTTGGGTGGTTTCGCCAGGTGTATCCTCCTTATTTTTCCTGTAAGAGTTGGCGCGGCCATTTGGAAATTGAATGTGTCTGGCTTCCGGTGTCATCCGCTTCCAGCTATTTTTAACTGTTCAAAATGGCTTGTTTTGCTGCTTGATATTGCAAACTGGTGTTTCTTACCATTTTATTTTAATGTATTATCTTATTTGTGAACACACTAGTTTGTAGTGCAAACAGTTTTACTGTTTACTGCTCTTTGTTATTCTTCTCGTTATTTCCATACAGTGGCTAAAGAACCAGAAGTCTCGCACATTCACAGAAAACTGATTATTTCTGCATTATATGTGGATAGTGCATTGATAAGGTGTGCATTTCGGGGGAAGGGTCCATAGACCCTCGTAATTGGCCATTTGGTTAGGTGATGGGGAGTTCGATATTATTTGTTAAATATAAAAAAAAGTTGTGTGTCTGATTGGTCCAAATGCTACAATAGTGTAAATGCAGATATCGAATATGGGTCACTTTAAAAAAAAAGATGTAAGCTGGTCGTCAAAAAAAACAAACTGATATAGTCAACAAATCAGAATTTGGCATCAAAACCTGCAGTGTAAATGTGGCCTTAGAAAACTAGTAGTAAATCCTGCATAGTTTGCCTTTTTTGTTTCTTCTATGATTAGGGTTTAGTGAGCAACCATAATAGTGACGCTTACTGTTTTTATCAAAAATGTCATTCTGTACTTGTGCTTCAGTGCTTCTCTAGTTCTCATAATCATACCTCACAATTGAAGGACCCTCTTTCCCGAATCACAAGTGGAATCCCTGTCTGCTCTTGAACAGGAGGAAACAGAATTCTTCACATGGGAGGAAATGTGTATTGGGACAATAGAAAGCCAGCTGGGGGTTATTCTCATCAGAGTCTCTCTGCACAGCAGACCGTGAGAGTTTGTGTCTCTCAGGGCTGGTCTCCATGCATGGTTGCTTTTTACATAAAGTGTGATCAGCGGTACACAACATGGCCTAATGGTGAAAGCTGGCACAGGCTTAATTGGCACAACTGTGGTACACAGTCCCTCTGTGCTTCTGTTTGTGGTCACCAAGCTTGTGTTGCTTATATTTACACTTTTCGTTCAAATTTTTTCCCAGCTCTTTTTCCATTTCTCTCACTGCCTGACTCTCTTTTCATTCCTCCTTACTCTCTTCCCACTGGTGTTTATCCATTGTGTCAGAGTGGGTTTATTCTTTGGGTCCCGGTTTGGTGCAGCGATGTTCTAAGTCCCCCTGGCCAATCTCTCCATGTTGTAAACAGGCTTTAGGAATGTTCTAGTGCTGGATTACTCTCTGCCCACCCTGCCTTCATCTTGAGTTTTACCCCTGAGCAGTTTTCGTCCTGTGCGGACAACCTGAGAGAGCTAAGAGATAAAACAGTAGTGTCACTCTTATACCAACCAGAGCGTTCCAGCTCTGACACACCACTGGACCAAATCACCGGAGGAAGAGTTCACACTGAAATGCCATAAGAACAAAATGAAAAGTTGCCTTATATGTACAGTTTTAAGGCAGCCAATTTATTATGTTTTATACATAAAGTGTTTCTTAAGCGTATAGAGGGATTGACAAAAATGCAAAAATTCATAAGTTGTATGCAACTTTTATCTTTTATTCATGTTCAGTGCCAAACAGATTCTGATTAAGAATTCAGACTTTTTTCCCCAGCTAAATTTCCCCCCCCCCACATCAAATAATAATGCAGTGCACTATATATGGTTAATGCAATAACTAACTGCTATTACTTAAATTACTGTTATGGATGCAAAATATATGCCAAATGTAATATATACATAAAAAACTGTATTGTTGACATGGGTATTAATCAATATTTTTGCATATTTAAACTAATTAGGCCAATATTGATAGTCTATAGTAAAAATCATTTTTAAAATATGTTTTATAGTATACTGTTAATTAAATTTTTTTTGTCATTCATTCATTTGTTGGTACTACTGATTATTGAATTATTTAGAGTTTAGTGGCTAAAAACAAATAATATATTGTAAATCTACTTTATAATTATTTGATTTATTTATATATCATATCATATATACAGTATATCACATCATATTAGTACTGAATGAATGACAAAATAAATTAACAATTTATTATAAAATGTGTGATCTATGATTAAAACAAGTTTTATCCTCTTTCAATACTGGCCTAATTGATCTATACAATTACTAATATTGGCTGATACTAATATGGCGACAATATATTATGCATTCATAATTGTAATTTAAGTAATATTGGAATTTCAATAACATAATTTTCATAGAAAATGATCTAAAGCTGCATTAACTATCAGTTGTGGAGTTAACCACATAGCACATCAACTTTTAATTCATGTAAAAAATAATAATAATAATAATAAGATAAAATTTATTGTTAATTGCATATTGTAAGTTTGAATCTCATTGACATTTAATCAGAATCAGCATGGCGTTGAATATGAATTCCCATCTCCAGATCAGCTATTAATCCCCACCTGCATAAGTGCAATAAGCTGCGAGTTGATAGCATTGATTCCTCACTGTCTCCTCTGTCACCTCCCACACTGAAACTGAGAGCAGAAGCCATGTTGTGATACACTAATTTGCATTTTAGTCAATATGCAATGCAGTCAAATGAGTTACCCTTTGCATATTTAAAAGCGTTTCTGTAGCCCATCCGTGATAGAGATGCCGTTTGTCTATTGTACGTCATTTTCCAGTGCCAACAGCATGTAATTGCCTGTAATGAGTATTCTCAGAGATATAAACATGCATATTGTGAGTCCACTTAAACACATGCATGTAAGCATGCAAACAGCTCATTTCAACTTAATGTATTACACAAAGAGAGAAATGGCCACTCTGATGATATAGCTAGTGTCAAACCAGGCTTCTCCGGACCAGGCTATAGCCAAAAACCGTGTGTCAGAGCATATTTCCCCAGGGCTACTAGCCGTTGAGGACTGTAATTGTTGTCATCTCCCTCCTGAATCTAGCTACAGACTGTGGGAATTGGAAGAGTCATTTCATCTCCAGGGAAACGAAATGATGGGATCTCCAATTTTCCAGCACAAGTTGAAGGCAAAAAGAGGACGTGGAACATATCATTAGTGAGCCGCTAGTACATCTCTAGACTAAATAACTAGCTAACCTGCACAGGTCTTCCTCAAGAGTGTACAAAGGAGTAGCTAGTCAACAATTACTAAAGGTGCGGTCACATTTATCAATGTTTGGCGGATTTTTGCGGGTGAAATCCAAAAGATTTCCCCACACAGATTTTGCAGTGCGTACAAGTACAACAGCGCAGCTCAGCACAATCTCAATGTATTAATGAAAGAAGTTTAGAAATCAGTTTAGACAGTTTTGCAATTGAAATGCTAAAGGTGTGGTCACATTTACCATTGCTCTACAAATTTTTGTGGGCAAAATCCAGTAATTTCAATAGGAATCTACACAACTGTGTGAGGGCGAAAGATTTAAATTGTAACTTAGCGCAGCTCCGCACAATCTCAATGTATTAATGAAATAAGTTTAGAAATCATCAGAAAAATATACTTTTTCACTACAAGCGATCCAGAAGGTTTCAGTGAGCAAAAATATGTGCTATTCTCAGTTTTGGGATTAAAATGCTAAAGGTGTGGTCACATTTACCATTGCTCTGTGAATTTTAATGGACAAAATCCAGTCATTTGAATAGAAATCTACACGATTAGAAATTTTGCGCAAGGTTGAAAGATTTTCCCTCTCAGATTTGCAGTGAATTCAAGTGCAAAATAGCACAGCTCACCACAATCTTAACGTGTTTGATTAAATAAGTTTAGAGTCCTTCGGAAAAATTTACTTCCTCACTTTCTGGCCGTTTACGAGCAATCCAGAGAGTTCCAGTGTACAAAATCATGTGATATTCTCGCAGATTTGCGATTTAAATGCTAAATGTGCGGTCACATTTACCATTGTTCATCCCAGCAAAATCCAGTAATTTCAATAGGAATCTACATAATTGGGAATTTTGCATAAAGCCCTGTTCACACCAAGAATGATAACTATAGAGATAACGATATTATCGTCCACACCAGCGGAAAATATCGTCTGTTTATTCTAAGCATATGCTCATCTGCCACTTTAAATTCTCGTGCTCGTTATAACAGGATGGATTCTGATTAGGTGTCAATTAGAGCCCGACCGATATAGGTTTTTTGGGGGCTGATGCCGATACCGATATTAGGGAGTAAAAAAGACACATACCGATATATCGGCCGATATTCTTTATGTGTAGGCTATATTTTAGTACAGTATAGTCAAAAGTTTGGACACACTTCCCATTCATGTGTCCAAACTTTTGACTGATACTGTATATAGAATACAGTATATAGCCTACATAAACAGAATATATATACATAAACACATTTTTTGCAATGATAACTCAAATGTGGTGCTCAAACACTAGTTATAATGATGTGACAAACAAAGGCCTAGGGAGGCAGGGTATTTAACAGTTTAACAATAAACTTTATTATTCAAAATGAGTCTGACATCAGTGCACTTAACAGTAGGCCTAAACTTCACTTCACTTATTATAAATAACTTTACACAAATATAACTAAATATATATAACTTGAATTAAGAAATTAAACAAGGTAACTGTGTAGGGCAAGCAAGCTACTGCCAAACCAACAGGGGCATGTTTATGCAGGAAGCACAGCTTTTCCAAATGTAAATATATAAAATGAACAAATAATAATAATTAATCTTTTTTTTTCACAAACTACACACACAAAAAAAGTGTTGTTTATTTTATGGTACTCAAATGAACATGCAGAACATTAGTTTTTTTAATTGTCTTTTTGCAGTTTAATATTCACAGACACAGTCTATATATACAGTATATATATATATATATATATGTGTGTGTGTGTGTGTGTGTGTGTGTGTGTGTGTGTACTGACCTGTTTTTTATTTATTCATCAAAAATAAGACAAATTCCATGAAATTCCGCGTTATACAGTAAATTCCGTTTTCATGACTGGATTCCACGATTTCCATCCATGTTTTCTACATCGCGGAAATCATAGGGCCCTACTAATGTAGCAAACGGATATGATAAGCTCATTGTGAGAGTAAAAGATGGGGACATTGTTGTTTATTTACTTAGCATTGAGTCTCTCCAACTAGGTGACAATGTTGCGTTAAATCACCATTCAACAGACTCGAGCCACCACCGCACTGCCGTCTATTGGACTGCATAAAGATACTAACTTTTCAATCTGCTACGTTACTGACTATAGCATATACTGACTATGGTCGACAAAGCGACCGTTGAAAATCATTTGAACTTTGTGTCAGCACGTCATCAATAGAACAAAGCATCAGTTTACTGCATCCAGTGTAGACAACATCACTGATTATAATGGGTTCTATTCTACACCGGACGCAAGCGGCGCGACGCGACAAAATACAATAGAGAATGAGGATTTACGTCACAATATTTTAAGGCGCCGCCATATTAGCAGGATACGCTTTCCGTTGCCATGGTTACTTCGACAGTGAGACCGAAAGAAATAGCAACAGAGAAAGAGCGAGCAGATTAAATTAATAAATACATTTCTGCGATACGGCGCAGTTTTATGGGAATAAATGGAGAAGGAGAAAGCGAAAGGAAAGGGGTTATATCGGGAGAAACTAAATAACACCGCTAAACAGCGTTATTTAGAGAAACTGCTTGGCATTAATAATATCGACCCGTACGACCTGCAAGTTACAGAATGGACAAAAACCCCAGAAACACTACCACCTCTCACATACCCTGACATCGTCAATTACCTGGTTTATGGCATCAGTGCCTACACAATGCAAGAGTTCAGAAGCTTTAAGTCATTAGAAGCTTATCAACAATTCTGCTGCGGCTGGGTGCAAGACTTACAAACCCACAAACCTGTAAACTGCGAGAGCTCAGTCATACTTGCCAAGATTGCACTCCACTTTTATTATACTTTTTACAGTTCTAATGCTTATTATTGTATTATTGTAACAAAATGTTAAATATATTAATATAAAGGTAATACTATATATATGTATATATATATAGATGTGATTAGGCTGAATACCAAGCAGATGGGTAATTGCTGCAGACAAAGGGAAATTGGAAATGTAGCATGGAATGAAATGCAACACGCTCTCCTTCATGCCTTTTCCATGTTGGAAACTTGAAAAACCGAATACAATTGTGGATTTTGTTTCACGAAGGTCGTGTGACCTGCTATGGCAGTTTTTCACACAACAGCAGTTCCCAGGCATCGCGAAAACTAAATCAACGGAGCTCGACAGCAACAAAAATCAACCATAGACTCTAAACAAACTACGGAATCCTGCTAAGATGGCGGCAGCATGCAGGTTACGTCGCCGCCCTATGTACCGTGACGTCACATTCTCATTCTCTATAGAATTCTATTGTATTTTGTCGTGCCGCGCGATGTGATGGACCGATATAGGCCAATATAAACAGCATTAACTGAATGGCCGCGATCAGCTCCGGTGGCCATAACACAGGCTTTAATGCGCCACAGACGCGTGCCGTGATGTGCAGATCAGCTCTAGTCTCTAACGTCACTTAATCTGCTGTTAAAAATGAGCCATCCGTTCATCATATCATCATGCAAAACTAAGAATTAGAATCATTGTAATGTGACGATCAAATATAGGTGCGGGTGAGCGGATAATTTGAAGCAGCGGACTCGGGTGAAGTTTGAGCTCATCCACGCATCGCTACGCTACACTGACCTGGGTCGCCAGTAGCAAACAATGGAGCACGCTCTGCTGGACAAACTAAGTAATTACACCATTCAGAAGCATTTAATCTGCGTTATATATTCTGTAAAAAAAATGTCATATCGGCAGCATATTCGCTGATATATATGGGCAACAGTCTCATATCGGCTGATAATATCAGCTAAACGATATATCGGTCGGGCTCTAGTGTCAATGTTTGTATCATTCATCAGCTGAAAAAAATCGTTCTGAAAAGTGATTCCAATGAAATCGCTTCTCTGTGCTTTTATCGTTATAGCTGTGGTGTGGACTCTGCTATTCTTTAATATTGAGAACAATTTTTAGAACTATGTATGTATCGTTATCTTTATAGTTATCGTCCTTGGTGTGAATGGGCCTTAAAGGGGTCATATGATGCTTTTTTAAAAGATCATTATTTTGTGTATTTGGTGTAACAGAATATGTTGACATGCTTTAATGTTCAAAAAACACATTATTTTTCAAATACTGTACATTGAATGTGGCCGTATTACATAATTAGCTCTTGAAACCAGTTGTCTCCTTTGAAAACCGGACCTGCTAACACATAAGGGGTTAATGTCAGACTTCCTCCCGAGTCTGTGGTGTTGTGCCGCGCATATGATGCTAACAGAAGGGGCTCGGTCGTCTGATACACACCAATTTCAGCCCCTTTCAGGATGGTGGAGGAGAACAGAGGGACCTTCTCGCTTCACAGAGCTACAATTAAGGGGGCCTCAAACAGAGGGGCTCAAAGACAAAGACAGAGGGAGAGCGAGAGCGAGAGAGACAGAAAGAGGGAGAGAGAGAGTGACAGACAGGCAGGCAGAGGTAGGGAAAGTGGAATATTAATGCATTGAAGAGCAACAGGAAATTGGGCGTCTAAATGTGCACCCGTGTCCCCCGGGATGATTAGTAGCAGCCAATCTCATTCAAAAGCAGATCAATGAGGAGATATATTGTCATTTTCCAGTCGCACCCTCTTAATCAATTAATCTATAATAAGATCGGTGCATCTTAAAGGGCCAGTGCTAGAATTAACAGGTTTCAGTTGAGGATCCTAATGTGTGTTTTTTCTGTTCATGCACCTGAGATGGAATACATTTCATAGATTTCTCTCATTGAATGGTTTAAGTTGGCAAAACAGAGCACAGTTGATTGTGTTTGATTTGATGCTCAGGCCACTGTGTATAATCAAGCAATTGTTCTCAATCAAAGGACAGCAAAAAAAAAGACATTGTTGCCAGGTCTTTTGTTTCTTTTTAAGCCTTTGTGCACTTTCTTTTAATTTCATCTGTCTTTTGGCATCCTTCCCTCAACTGTCATATGCAACACTGCTTTGGGTGTGTGGGGGAGTCAGATTATTTTCCGTTACATAAGGACTCGGTGTATTGCTTTTCACATTAAATGTCATTTGGTCTCAGCGTTCTGTCAGTCTCCATGGCGATCGCAGCTTCATGGGCAGTCAATATCTTTCTATGGGGATTTTGGCAGGAACACATGCCGGACACATGTACAAAGCACGTCGATATGTGCTTTAGGTCTTTGTGAATGTCACTAGGATGTGATGCAGCGCATTTTTGTTGTTGTGCCATTACAAAATCCTCTTTTTATTTTGATGTTGTCTGTCTTAGTTTCCTTCAAATAAATATTCTGGGTTTAATACCAAATTTTAAGAAGTTAAGCTGAATCGATAACTCGATTATTTATTTATTTTTACATTTTGTGGATATACTATTGAAACAGTCAGTATTGTAATGTTTACAATATTTACTTACATTGTAAGTACCGCACTATAACCCAGATTTCTTATTTTTCCCCCTTATTTTTCCAAATGGCACCTTTTTTTTTTCTTCCTCCAATAATCAACATCTTCACAAATGCTGTAGTTTAAGCTTAACTTCCACCGACCTCTGAATATTCCTTTAAACACTTGAATATGTCACATTTGTGTGTTCATTTGTTCTTTGGGATGTGCTGAGCTTTAAATTCACAGTGTCAGATGGCTTGGCCCTTGTTCAGTGTGAGTTGTCAGGTGTTCATGGTGCAGCTGATCAGTGTAATAAATCACGTTTTGCTGGCACAGACTCAAGCGGCTGTGTGGTGGATGGGCTAATTACTTATAGTGCTATAGCGTTTTCAGAACGTTTTCTGCTGTCAGTGCTGATTGCTCAACACTGATATGATGTCTGATACCTTGCCACCAAGGTGCATTTCTTTTTTTTATCTCTGCATAGCTTAATTGAGAAATTTGAAGTCAGTTTTGCCGCCACCTTATTTGAGAGGTTAAGTTCATTTCTATTGATAAAGCCTCTGGATTGGCTGTACATAATAGCGACTTTCAATTGGGTGTGTAAATTAGTGGACGTTTCGAAGGGATTGCTTCAGGCATGCTTTTAACTGTAATTTATCTTCTTTGAAGGAAAAACACTGATTTAACACTCTTGTGTTTATTGCATAAAACTCGCTGCAAATATTTTATAGTTCTCAGACGAATAAAGCAGATGTTAAATAACACAACAGCAGAGTGTTTGCGCCCCTCGGTGTGAGAAAGATTGAGCAACTCATTGTTAGCTTTTATAAATTCAATGATAATCTGTCATCTGCAGCGATGTTCTCCGAACTCCCGCTCTTGGCGTACTTCTGCGACTGTTGCTTAATGGCATCATTAAGACGCGATGATGTGATGTCGCCATAACTCTCACGCTAATGTGATTATTCAGCTAAATTCACAGAATGCACGCTCGTCCTGACGCATCCAGCTGATGTTTTATGGTAGCTGGAGCATGCTGCATCAGTCATAAGAGAGATGAAATGTATTTAGGGGAAAACGGAATCATGTTTTATTCAATTACAAGCTGAAGCTCAATTAATCAGTTTTTGCAATTAAGTTAAACTTCCTCATGCATCATACATGAGAACAATATTAAGGGTAGTTGCTCCAGAAGCTCCCTGTGTACTCCAGGCACTGACTGTCCTCCACTGTGAACATAATGGAAGAGAATATATTACGTTAGGAAAATTAAGATAAATACAACCCCTAAATTGCATGTTGAGCTTTCAGTCCTGAAATTAACATGAAATGCAATTTGTTGGTTAATTTTTAACAAATACAGTTTCATTATAGTGGAGAAAATGACTGGGATGGAAAGAGTGAAATGCGGTGAATACAAAACAGCCCTCTTTTCCCTCTTTAGTGATTCATTGCTGTTATTTGCCAGGGCTGAATCCACCGTTATCATCCGCCATCATTACCTGCCGCAGACAGAGGGTCTTCTGTGTCGTGTCTCGTTGTCTGAACCTCATACCACACTGATATACCTCTGATATTGCTTTTCACTTCTGATCTAGTCATTCCCATGAAACAATGGCATTTCTGTGATTGATGATTTGCTTAGAGCCCGGAGTCTTCAGGGGCTGATTGATGCTGCTTTTTTGGAGACGGAACAGAATTCAAAGGTAATAGTGAAATGAATTGCACTGTTTTCTTGCGCCTTGATCTATAAGGCTCTTCATTTTAGTGATGATTAAACTCAAGCCTATATATATATGCATACATACATATACATATACATACATATATATATATATATATACAGTGGGTACGGAAAGTATTCAGACCCCCTTAAATTTTTCACTCTTTGTTATATTGCAGCCATTTGCTAAAATCATTTAAGTTAATTTTTTT
>NW_015505186.1:1278287-1286592 GCF_001515645.1 Sinocyclocheilus grahami | reverse complement strand
TATATATATATATATATATATATATATATATATATAGTGCTGTAGTTGCTCTTAAAGGAACAGTTGAATAGTTTCATTCGGAAATGAAAATCCAGTCATCATTTACTCACCCTTGCGTGGTAAAAACCTGTATGACTTTCTTTGTTCTGTAGAACACAAATGCAGTAATTCTGTAAAATATTCTAGCAACACTTTCCCATACAATGACAGTGAATTGGGTATGAAGGGTTGCCTGCTTCCAAAAATTTCACGATAAAAGGATTATAAAAATGATCCTGAATTCCAAATCTATAACAAATCCATAAAAAAATCAGTACTCATTCATTCATTTAGCTTATATATTTTTACGTTTTAGTTATATCTTAATAAATATATTTAAATTAAATTAAATTATTATTTTAGAAGATTTGTCTGCTTTTATAATACATTTATGGTGCTTTTATTTAGTCAGTTTTGGAGTTCAGCAACCCTTTCTGAATTCATTTCCATTGTAGTATGGAAGAGAGCAGAGTAAACATACTTCAAAATATCTCATTTTGTGTTCCACAGAGAGAGAAAAAACGTGGACATTTCCACAGATTTCTTGTTTTTGAGTGAACTATTCCTTTAAATCAGCAAAAATGCTGTTTTTGGACATATTATTCTCAGAAAACATTTGGTCGACTAAAACTGTCATGTTTTAAAAGGAATTACTTATCTTTTATTCACTCTCAACACAAAAGGAGATGTTAGGCAGAATGACAGCCTCAGTCTCCATTCACTTTTATTGTATGGAATGATACAATGAAAGTCAGTGGTGACTGAGGCTGTCAGCTCTGCCTAACATCTTCTTTTGTGCGCTGAGTGAGAAAGAAAATCATGTACGGCTTTGAAACAACATAAAGTTGAGTAAATAATGACAGATTTTTAATTGCTGGGATTATTATCTCTCACAACTACTCCAGAATTTAATTAATTCACTATTTACAGCGATATCTGCAGGCTGAGCGAAATGAAGCGCCTGGCCCTTTAAGAGCTCTGTTACCCCAGTGTGGGTAACTGCTGAAGGGAGTCAAGGGGTGGGCTTGAGCCACGAGACAGTCGCCTGTAGACGCGAGAGTAGTAAATCCGTTCATTCACAGCGAAGGGAAGAGTGCGGTGCAGCGGCGGAGATGGAAATCTGACTGAAGGGGCTGTTAAAGAACGGATACTTTTTACATACTCAAGCAAAGCGAGAAAAGAAATATGTTTTGCCCGTGAAATGAATCTTGGAGGAAGTAAGAGCGGCTGGGACGGACTGTGAGCATCACATCTTAGTCCGTTACATTGACTCTTTATCTGTACAGATCAGCGCTCGAGCGCACAGGAAGCGCACGGGAATATGGAGTATTTGTGATGCTCAGATTATGTTACCCAGTTTTTGTGTGTTTTGGGTCTAGTTTGTAAAGTTCTTCAATGTGACCGCCTATTCAAACGCGTCTCCTCGCACTTCAACCGGATTGTAGCGCTTTTGGGGTGGTTTTAAGGACTGTTTGTCCGGATAAAGGCGACTGAAGTGGACTTTATATCTGAGGGTGATGGAGTTTCGCAGGACTTCAGATGCGCTGCTCGTTGTGTTGGCCATCATCTCTCAAATCTGCGTGTCTCAAGGTAAACTGGAGAAAATACATCTCGACAGATGACCATATGAGGATTATGATCGCAAAACATTGTGGAATAGTTGTCGACATCTTCGCTGGTGTTTTTAAATGTAAATTTTGTCTTATGGATGGTGGTATTGTATTGTTGTTGCTTCGGTTGTACGGTGATAATAATACACATACAGAACTCATACACAGCAGCAGAACATTTTTAAAAAATTTATTATTTACAGTGTTTTTAATATTCAAACAGTCAATATGTTTTGGTTGAGATATTCTTGATCTTAAATTATAGTAAAGTCAAACCCCTTATTTTTTTATTAAATTACACAGCATCTCACGTGTCCTTAAAAAGACATATATACCTTATATATACAATGCTTTTAATGTAAACAGATGATTTATAGATGTATCATTAATACACAGTGTTTATACATAAACATATGGCCGAAACAGTCCAGCTGACCCAGTTTACAGTAAATACACTCACTTTGAGACAGATCAAAACTTGAATTTGACGAATTCTCTTTTAGAGCGCATAATATGGAGAAACTACACAGAGATATCTTCATTATTTAACTATTTTTATCTATTGCAAACGCTTTTTCTTCTGTATTATTTGTTTTTAACCCTTACAGTCCCAAAGACCCCTCATTCAGACTCAGGGATAAAGGACAGGCCATTAGTTAGAAATGTACAAATTAGCAGAGTTAGAAAAGCCATGAAAATGTAAGCTGTTATTTTGGACCCCCTTGTTTACATTCAAGACCCCTGGCTGCAAACTCTGGCTCTGTAGAGCCACAATCTTGCATAGCTTGAATTGAATCGTGCTTAGATCAGTGGTATTGCTGGCAGTGCTGGCCAACAGAAGCTCTGTTTTATGGGGCAGTAAACATTGCCTCTGAGATATGTCCTCCAATATAACCGCTGACAAAATCTACCACTGAATCAAGGGTAGCACAGCCGCCAGTCGAGAGATGAAATGACATGCAAAGCTTTTATTTGACTAGATCTATAGTCCAATCTAAATTGTGTTGTCAATACTGTGCTCTTCTTTTGTTTCATGAGCAGATCTGGTCAAACCAATTCTGGTTTTAATAACAGGCTCAAAACCATCCAAGAAGTGAGTCTGGATTAGTTCGGTGTAGCTGAATTTATCATTGTCCCATTCTTTTCCCACACCTCTGACTTAATCCAGCTCAGGTATGTGGCGAGGGCCGCTGGCTATCTCCTCTCACCTTCTCACACCTGATAAGGGTTTTGAAAGAAAAGGCATTGAGTTACACTTCAACTTTTCATTTATAGCTGCCTGATCCTTTCTGAGTGTGATTGTTGTGTACTTGTTGTTTGTCTATGTTACGTTTGTAGCTCGAGGAGGACTGTTTGCTCGGCTTCTTTTGAAGTCATTTTAAACAGCCACAAACAGCTGTCGGCTCTTCCCAGATTGTCCCCAAACATGCATTTAACGACTACCGGCCTTTGACTCACTCGGTAATGACACCCTTTAAACCAGATGAACCTTAGTTTAAAATTACTTGTAAGCACATTTATTTTGTATTTTCAATTAACACGCAAGGTTCTGTAGCCGTTACATCTTATACAGTATAAGTGTTTGATTGGCAGCATTTCAAAAGCTCTCCGACTTTTTGTGTAAAGTGTGTCATTTAGGGTTTTCCCTCCATGCACGACAGCTTATTTTGATGTCTTGTGTCTCCAGGACTGTCGTCGCTCCTTAGATCAGAAGCGAAGCATGTTTGCGTGTGTGTGTGTATAAAAGGTGTGACTCAGAGAAGTCTGCGTCTCCCTCTCGATCACACAGTTACTCCCTGTCTCCTCTGTGTAAACAGTGTGCTGTCGAGAGGCTGTCAATAAGGAGGGAGATAAATGCCGCATCCCCTACTGAGCACGCTCTGATGTCTCAGTCTGATTTCTGTCCCGGCACATTCACGCTCTTTACTGGATCCTTGCCGGGAGACAAAACAGCTTGGCAGTATCTTTCCAGCACTCTTTTGTTCTTGCCGAGATCATACTTAAGAATTAATAAAGCTGCACCACAAATGTGCTTTTTAATGTGCTTTAAAAACTGACACCTTTGATTAAAAGCAAATTTTTCAATATGCAAGAGCGTAACTCATCTCCCAAAATAGCAGGATTTAATCACCTCCTCTTTGTGGCAGCTTTTTAATTGGTCAAGTAAGGGAGCCAGAAACACATACGGCTCTGGTTTTATGAGTCTAGCGCTGACAGGAAGTTTGAATTGAACCCTAAAGACATCGACTCTGCTGGCGTTGCTGTGTGGCAGTGAATGGGGACACAACACAATGCCTTGGCATCAATCTGTCCAACCTTGTGTCTCTGGCCGCAGATGAAGACAGTTTAATGACCTTGCGCATTAGTTCCAGTGGCTGTGGTGACCCTCAAAGCCATGTTCCAAATGGGAAGCACTATACAAAGAATCAGAGGCCAAACTAAACCTTCTGAGTGTGTTTATGACTAGTAGTTTCAATTAATTTGTTAGCTATTCAGATTTCTTAAATATGCGTCTGTGATTTGTTTTCTTGAAGTGGTAGCTCGCTTTACATTTGCAGAACTGTTGAACATATCGTGGAAACCTGGATTGAAAAAGTGACACACATACAAGGATTAATTGGTTTAAGTAGAGATATTGTAAGGACATCTGCAAATACATTATTCATTTAGATAGCTGTCGATAGGAAAAGTACATAAAGTAACCCACTTTTGACTCTCTTTGGCTGTTTTTTCATTACTATAGATTGTATCTTTCTTTAATGAATTACTTTTTCTATCTAGCACTCCAACCCAGACTGAGTTCAATATTAAGCCTCCCTGTCAAGAAATATAACTGCCTCTGTATTTAATCAGAAACTTTCTCACCACTTCGATATTGACATGCCCTACAGCAGTGATTCTGTGATTCTCTTTCCCATCCAATAACTCAATAGAAGTCAGTGTGGTTTATATCAACAATAATACAATAAGGGAAGTTCATGGTTGTTTTCTGGGATCTTTCCAGTATGGGGCTTTTCACACATCGGTCTGTAAGAGTAGCAGGTTTTTTTTCTCACCATCTTTTCATCCATCATCCATTTATGTAACTGAAATAGCAAACAGACCAATACCTGCTTAATTTAGGAAGTGTGTATATATAAAAAGTGTTTGAGTTTAAGAAGCACATTTATTTAAAGCCTAAGCTTTTGAAACGCATGCAATAGCTGCATTTGTTTGTTGCTTTCCTAATCCAACAGCAAGGTATCACAGTAATCCTCTTTTTTGGACTAATTTTTTTTTCTCCAAGTTCATCTGGCCCTCAAATGTAGAAGACATTTTAGCTTTTTTTCCTTCTTTTCACAATAATATACTGTTTAAGGAATTGCAGTTAAAACACATACCTTCAAGGTCCAACATGAACTTGTTTCCACACCTTTTGATGGATAGATAATAAAGTTGTTTTACTACCAAGTTACTTTTATTTTAACTTTTATTTACTTGCCATAGCCAGGTTTTTCACACATTTGGTGCTTGCTTTTAACTTTAGACCCTGCATACTCATTCCTCCCCACTCTTTAAACATGTAAATATGCCTATTAAGATAATCTTGTTGAAGACTTTGGATAATTTCAAGTGTGTTCTGCAGTTTATCTGTGTGCTAGTGTGTGGAAAGAAGCTGAGGGGCATTGCAGGGGCCACCTGCATGCCAAGGCGACATACCACTTACATACCCAGACGAAGAATCCTTAGTATCTCCAGGCCTGGAGCACAGTTCCCATGGCATGACTGCTCAACCACTCGTTTAGTTATCGGATCACTTTTGGGCAAAAAATTAAGATATTCCTCTTGATCCATGCCTTCTGACAAACAACACAGCATGACTGCTCATTATCAGGACCTGCTGAGCCTATAGATTACCACACTCTCACACTGAGTAACAACTCACTCCAACTCTTAAACAGCTGGCTTGTGCTTTGAGTGTTTACATGGTGCAACTGTGTTGTCTTTGGAGAAACAGAGACCTCTGGTCTGTGTTTTATTCGCTCTGTTTACTAGTTGATGCAAACAGACCTGGCTAATAGTGTATATAAGTGTGGAAACCTGGATTGAAAAAGTGACACACATACAAGGATTAATTGGTTTAAGTAGAGATATTGTCAGGACATCTGCAAATACATTATTCATTTAGATAGCTGTCGATAGGAAAAGTACATAAAGTAACCCACTTTTGACTCTCTTTGGCTGTTTTTTCATTACTATAGATTGTATTTTCTTTTAATGAATTACTTTTTCTATCTAGCACTCCAACCCAGACTGAGTTCAATATTAAGCCTCCCTGTCAAGAAATATAACTGCCTCTGTATTTAATCAGAAACTTTCTCACCACTTCGATATTGACATGCCCTACAGCAGTGATTCTGTGATTCTCTTTCCCATCCAATAACTCAATAGAAGTCAGTGTGGTTTATATCAACAATAATACAATAAGGGAAGTTCATGGTTGTTTTCTGGGATCTTTCCAGTATGGGGCTTTTCACACATCGGTCTGTAAGAGTAGCAGGTTTTTTTTCTCACCATCTTTTCATCCATCATCCATTTATGTAACTGAAATAGCAAACAGACCAATACCTGCTTAATTTAGGAAGTGTGTATATATAAAAAGTGTTTGAGTTTAAGAAGCACATTTATTTAAAGCCTAAGCTTTTGAAACGCATGCAATAGCTGCATTTGTTTGTTGCTTTCCTAATCCAACAGCAAGGTATCACAGTAATCCTCTTTTTTGGACTAATTTTTTTTTCTCCAAGTTCATCTGGCCCTCAAATGTAGAAGACATTTTAGCTTTTTTTCCTTCTTTTCACAATAATATACTGTTTAAGGAATTGCAGTTAAAACACATACCTTCAAGGTCCAACATGAACTTGTTTCCACACCTTTTGATGGATAGATAATAAAGTTGTTTTACTACCAAGTTACTTTTATTTTAACTTTTATTTACTTGCCATAGCCAGGTTTTTCACACATTTGGTGCTTGCTTTTAACTTTAGACCCTGCATACTCATTCCTCCCCACTCTTTAAACATGTAAATATGCCTATTAAGATAATCTTGTTGAAGACTTTGGATAATTTCAAGTGTGTTCTGCAGTTTATCTGTGTGCTAGTGTGTGGAAAGAAGCTGAGGGGCATTGCAGGGGCCACCTGCATGCCAAGGCGACATACCACTTACATACCCAGACGAAGAATCCTTAGTATCTCCAGGCCTGGAGCACAGTTCCCATGGCATGACTGCTCAACCACTCGTTTAGTTATCGGATCACTTTTGGGCAAAAAATTAAGATATTCCTCTTGATCCATGCCTTCTGACAAACAACACAGCATGACTGCTCATTATCAGGACCTGCTGAGCCTATAGATTACCACACTCTCACACTGAGTAACAACTCACTCCAACTCTTAAACAGCTGGCTTGTGCTTTGAGTGTTTACATGGTGCAACTGTGTTGTCCTTGGAGAAACAGAGACCTCTGGTCTGTGTTTTATTCGCTCTGTTTACTAGTTGATGCAAACAGACCTGGCTAATAGTGTATATAAGTGTGTGTTTGGGCACACTGTAAACAAAAGGGCCCGGGGCCGTGTGTGCTCTCTCATCAGGAGCTCCAATTTAATGACTCAGTCTGCATGGGCACTGCTATTAGATTACATTCATTAACACACACTTCTTTCTCGTTCTCTTCCCTCCTGGCGCCTATGTTTACACACTTTCATGCTGTTCAACTTCGTTCCTGTGCTCCTACTTAGCTTTGAGTCCCCGTTATCCTCATCAGTCGTGATCTTTGTGTTGTTTCAGTAAATAACAGTTGCTGGGTTCAGATGGGTATTAGACATGGACATTACGTGCGCGGTTGTTGTTTAATGGCCGTGTAGATCAAAATCGCAGCTTGGCAGAGCTGGAATTTGTCCTTGAGTGCGATGCAAAGAATGTTGTGAATGTTTTTCTGTGGTGTCAATATTCTTTGTCTTTGTCTCTGTCAGAGCGATTGAACTGTTAACAGGCTGTTGTTCGTGTCTCCATAGACGTGTGGCAAGACTTTGATATTATCAGCTCTATTCTATGCCAAATAGTTTCTCTTACTGCAGGAATCTGCTGCTTTCCTTGCTGAAAATACCATGACTTATGCTTTTTGCCGGCTTGTACTGAAGGACCAACAAACTAGAGAGTTTTTCGCTGTATGTTTTATACTATGATATGTTACTTGATATTTTATATATTTTAATATTTAATATCAATATATATATATATAAGTGCTGTGTTCAAAATATCGATATGACGATGTATCGTCACAGAGATTTGATGATACGAGTATCGATACAGCTGGCCCTGTATCGATACTGTGGCACGTGTGCAGCAGTGGACCACGCTTAATTTTACAATGTTTAAAATTTAGTAGAAAAGTGCGAGGTTTCTAAAAAAGAATGAATAGAGCATCTGTTAATAATCTGGCCGCAGAGGATCACAACGGGGTTGCCTGATATAAAGAGACATAATCCCCAAAACAGAGCTTTACACTTGCACAATACAGAAATATCTGCTAAACGTGCTACTTATCTTTGTCAACCTGGTAACCCTGTGCTCACGCGCTCTCTCTCCACTGGATAAACGCGCTTGCTTTCTGAAAACA
>NW_015505186.1:1267643-1278047 GCF_001515645.1 Sinocyclocheilus grahami | reverse complement strand
GTTTAATAAACAGCTGTTTTTCTAAATTCTGCTGAGGTGAAATTCAGTGCAGTCGTGTATCGTGATACGTATCGTATCGTGGCCTCTGTATCGTGATACGTATCGTACCGTATCGTGACTTTGCTGGTGATACACAGCCCTAATACATATATCATTTTACTGTTTTGAGTTCATATTTAAACTTTTTTTATTTTACATTACAAATAGTTTTAGTTAATATACAGCTTTTAAATTTTTTTAGATATCTTGTCTGTTGAAGTTTTCTCGTAAACGATTTGTGCAGTATAGAGACTAAGAAGGCAAATTAACTCTTAAATTTAGAATTTTCAGTCTCTAGCTCTCAGACTGGAGTCAGAAATGAACCAGTGCTTGGGCAAAACTGCCACCAATAGTGACAGAAATGCCCCAGTTACCCAAAATAGGGCTAAAGTGCTCACTGAGGGAGTTATCTTTTATCTCAAACATTTGATATATTTTATATATAAATTAAAACATTTTACACTACCAAAGCATGAAAGTCTGAAACTGCCATTGCACTCCCTAGCAGTGTATTATAGCATTCAGTTGAACTCATCTGATATTTGTCGTAATATTATATTCTGTTTTAAATCTAAAAATGGAAAGTAGTCATTAATTTGGCTGCTAAAGCTATGCATTCACTTTGTCAGCATATTCTTCATAATGCAGAGGTCAACTGCCTGCTCTGCCAATAGTTAGAAATGGCACTATAGTAAGCAGTGTTTAATAAATTCAGTGCAGTCGTGTATCGTGATACGTATCGTATCGTGGCCTCTGTATCGTGGCCTCTGTATCGTGATACGTATCGTATCGTGACTTTGCTGGTGATACACAGCCCTAATACATATATCATTTTACTGTTTTGAGTTCATATTTAAACTTTTTTTATTTTACATTACAAATAGTTTTAGTTAATATACAGCTTTTAAATTTTTTTAGATATCTTGTCTGTTGAAGTTTTCTCGTAAACGATTTGTGCAGTATAGAGACTAAGAAGGCAAATTAACTCTTAAATTTAGAATTTTCAGTCTCTAGCTCTCAGACTGGAGTCAGAAATGAACCAGTGCTTGGGCAAAACTGCCACCAATAGTGACAGAAATGCCCCAGTTACCCAAAATAGGGCTAAAGTGCTCACTGAGGGAGTTCTCTTTTATCTCAAACATTTGATATATTTTATATATAAATTAAAACATTTTACACTACCAAAGCATGAAAGTCTGAAACTGCCATTGCACTCCCTAACAGTGTATTATAGCATTCAGTTGAACTCATCTGATATTTGTCGTAATATTATATTCTGTTTTAAATCTAAAAATGGAAAGTAGTCATTAATTTGGCTGCTAAAGCTATGCATTCACTTTGTCAGCATATGAATGCACAGCATTATTATGCAGTCCATTAATTAGTCTTTTATCTCATATGCCTTTCTCAAGAAGAAAATTCTTCCCTCCCTACATGTCAGTCTTGTATCCAGCCATGCCAGGACTGCTCATGTTTATGACCGACCCAGTGAGTCATTCTTATGCAAAACACCCACCATCTCGACGAGCACCACTCGACTTAAATGTTAAACCTGTTAAATGCGTGAGTCACTAATTGAAAGCAATTCAGCTGTGTATTTCACCAACGCAGTGCCATATGTTGCAGATCTTCAGAAACATTCACAGGTTAAGTCCAGCGCTAAGGGAAGCCTAGGGGTTTTCCTACCCCTCTTTTTGGTAATTTCCTCCTGCAATCATCAGCCATCAAAGCAACAAGAACACATCCTGAATGTGATATGTTATCTTCTGGACCTTAGGGGGAGATATGCAGAGTTCCCGCTGTTCTGGGAGCAGACAAATGTTGAATATAGGCCTAATCATCGTCCCTTTCGATGCATGCTTTCCCCGAGCATGTATTTAACATGAAGCCCATCCGTACAGTGCCAACTACGCCCTAGTCCTTTTCATCTCTTTCTGTTTGACTTTCAAAGATCCAGTTCATGAATAGTCAGGTCGGCTCTCGATTGAAGGCCCCGACCATTGAAGATTGAAAGAATTTTAAAGCGGCTGTATAATTTTTGATGAGAAGAAAGTGACTTCAAAGCCCGCTTACACTTTGTTTTACCTTTTCACTGGAATTTGACCTGAAGCTGAAAAAATGGCAGTCTTAAGGGATCAGGAGACGAGGTGGTCTTCTGAGGGAACTTTGCTTGTGCTTAAAAGCGACTGGTGTGAATAGCAGAAAAAAGATCAGGTTTGACAAAACATCTAGATCTTCTGTACAGTCAGATTCCTCAGCCTGGAATTTCACATCCTTCTAAATTTGTGGTTCTGTGTGGGCCTCACCTAGCAATGCTGGGGTCAAGCGGAAAGTGCCTCTTGGGATTAATCCAGCGGAACATGATGCACCACTAGGAGGACCAGGAAGCTGATGCTATCTCAATCGCGGTATGCTGGTCGCCCCAACCGGGCCACTTCCATTAACGGGGCACTGAAGAGGTCCAGACAACACCGAGCAGCTGGGATGGAGCTCCACTGTCGCCACCATGCACAATTTATCTTTTATTCCCTACTTCTTCCTCTATGGGACACGTCGACGCCCCCTTGAGATATGCAATATGCCATTGACATGTATTCCAGATGTGTTTTTCTTTGGTGAGGAGAGTTTGAATTACAGGAGGTCAGGGAAAACAGACTGTGGTATTATTGTACCGCCTTCGGAGAGGGTTCGCAGAATCTGAATGAACCCGGGCGAATGTGTCTCAGAGTACTGATACATATCTGAGTATATGGCAACACAAAAAGACAGCTATTCCCAGAGAAAAGCAAAGGATTCCTCACAGCCTCTACTAAAAATACCCCACACTAAAGGAATGAGCTAGTTTAGCAAGTCCAGGGTGACCAGGAGGTTATTTTTTTTACGCCTCAATGGCTTGATCACCTGAGGCAACTCCGAGCTCAGTGTTGTTAGAGATCGCAGGGTTTAGGGTCAGTACTTAAAGAGAACCACTGAAAGAACCGTATTTACTCCCCTCCTCTTTTCCGCCAAGTCTTCTCTCGGGAATCCACAGAGGGATCAATACCTTCAGCTGGATGTTGCCACTGCCCAGCAAGAAGGTTCGTTTCAAGTACTGTTTATTTTGTGAAGTGAGAAGGTTCTCAAAGCAATGGAGTGGCCAGATGAGCCTTTGTGTGAAGATAAAATCTGATGTGTCAGGAAGTCCCATTTGCACCACTCTAAAGATTAAGGATTTGGGATTGGGTTGGGTTATATATCACAAAGTGTTTTGTGCAGTAAGTAGGAATGTCTATCTATCTACTAACCAGTACCCTTTGCATTCATGTTAAATCCCCTATATACAAGTATACTATTTTAACAAAGAGAGTATTTCATCCCTTTGAACAACATCAAAGCTCATGTAATGGACACACAGCCCCTGAACCCACAATGGTACATAGACTTTGTTTTGCTAAGGCTCCGTGACTCGATGCTGTCTCTTCCTGTTAGAATGAGAAATCCTCTTCATCCCCTGCAGTAAACACAACATATTTTGCTGTTTCTTAAGCAGGAAGCACATAAGCAGCTCTTGCCACAACCCCTAAAGGTGTCAGGTTGCTCTGTAGAAGCTGTCATGTAATTTCTGCACTTGCCACTGCACTTAATCCATCCCGGTTCCCACCTCGCAGGGTTGATCCAGGCAGAAACACTCTCATCCCAGAGGAAAACAGCAGCCCTCCTGTGTAATTTCCTTTTTGCATGTGACCAGCTTCACTTTGTCCTCTCACCATCAGGAGCCGCAGGAGTAAAGAGCATAGCTTTATGACCCCGGGTTTGTGTTCTTTCTCAAGAGCCCCTTTGTTGTTTGTAAATGCAAAAAAACAGATCGGTTAAGAAAGAGTGTCGAAAGGAACGCCCCCCCACTTCTTAATTTAACTTAGGGTAATGAATGCACATTTGCAAATCAATTCCCAGATTCCAGTGAAAAAAGGAGGGGTGAGGTTGTAAAATAATCAACTATTTAAGGGGGGCGGGAAGCCACTCAAAAGAATTGCAGATGAGGATTGGAAGAAATAAAGTTGGCCATTTTTGTCTTTGGTGTTAAGCTTTGTGCTTTTATGTAATACTGAAGCTTGACATGCTGCAAAATTGTTTTAGATGTCAAAGTTCTTCTGGATCTTGTCTTATTCATGTAAGTAAAAAAATGCTTTTGTTCAAGATTTGATACTAATTTTGTCCCACGCTGATAATTCCTCCTGCATTTTAATTTGCGCTTCTTTAGAACTACTTTATTCATCTTTCTTCTTGTGACCTCCAGGTTTTCACACATACTTCAAGGGATGGAGACAATTATTAGATCGACATCTGACCTTTCCTTGTATGGTTGTCATGGAGATCCTTTGGCATTGACACCTTCTCTTGGAAAATTCTGAATATTTGCATATGTCGCTGCACTTGCTGTTTGTGAAAATTTCCCAGAGCATGTCTTGCTACTGCAACATGGCTTCCATCATCCGTCTTTGTTTAGCTGGGCTGTGTTTAGAGATCTTATTTCCTCCCCCAACACTGGAGATAAATATTCTTAGTGCTAAAAGCCCCTTGGGATTGATCAGAAGGATAGCCAAATGCATGTATTTCCTCCAAGAGCCGGCTCACCTCCCCCCCTCTTCCTTCACATAACAAGGTCAAACCCCTATTACAGTACAAGGGCTTGATACCTTTAAGAGCAGATGAGTTGTAGTTGCAGCACCTCCCTTTATCCCCGAATCAATCTAACTGCTGGAACCATTACTAGCATGTCACACAGTGAGATTGCCACTTGTATGGGTTCTTCCAGATAGGACATGCTCTAAATTCAGCAGCATTTATTGGATGTAATCCTTAACAGCTGGACTGAAGTTGTGCTACTGTTGTAGCAAAGAAATAGCCTAGATTTTTGTGCTTGAAGTATTTTGAAAAATTCAAAATTGAAGAATGCTCTATCTATCTATCTATCTATCTATCTATCTATCTATCTATCTATCTATCTACCTAGTAAGATATATTTCTTTTTTAGTTAAACTAATAGTTATATTATTTTTTGTGAATTGTAATTGTATTTTACTCAAATTTGAATATCTTTTTTGATTCTACTTCAATTAAAATTCTATTCAAATTTTGGAACTAGCCAGATCTAAAACTAAATTGGAATCTAAAAGGCATAATAACAAAAAACATGTTTCTGAATCATTGTTGACAATTTGCTATGGTTGCTAGGGCATTCTGTTTGGTTGCTAGGTGGTTACTTACTGGCCAAGGTTAAAAGTTAAAGGTCTATATGAGATTCCCATCATATGACTCAAGTTCCTCCTGGAACTTTATGGTCTGCTATGTGAAAATCGTAAGTCTGATCACTTAGAAATGTAATCCTTAACAAGCCGCATGGTTTGAAGTATCATTCATGTCATTCATTCAGAGCGACTTGCCTTGGCGAGCACATTAATAATTAATGCAGGCAAGATTGTCTCAGTTTTATTTTACTTAGCGACCAGAAATCAAAGCACTTCCCACAATTCACAGTGGAGCCAAGCAGCCTTTTGTGATGAGGTTATTAAAATTATATCACCTTAGTTCTGCCTTATTCACTTCCTTATTTGATCACTTCTTTCCTACCTTGTCAGTACCAGAGACATTTTAATGTTCGTTTTCGAGAGTTGTTGTATAAAAGATGCTCTTGGAGATGTGTTATCTGCCTAAGAAGGCCCTTAAAGTGCACTGTTTCCCAGAGGGTTGCTTTTCTCTGACAGGGTGTGAGACCACAGAGTTCCTTAGAGTCATCAAAATCCCCCAAACGCCCATCATGGGACTTGTTTTTTTTAAGTAGCAGTTCTAGCACCTCATAATGGGCGACTCGTTGGTCTAGAAGACTCAGAAAGCTCAGGGCGCACGATTAATCAGCTTTTCCAGATGTTGTTTTCCACTTCTACACTCTTAAAAATAAAGGTGCTTCACGATGCCATAGAATAACCTTTTTGTCTAAATAGTTCCATAAAGAACCTTTAACATCTGAAGAACCTTTCTGTTTCACAAAAGGTTCTTTGTGGTGAAAAAAGGTTCTTCAGATTATAAAAAGGTAAGAAAGAGATGGTTCTTTAAAGAACCTTTGACTGAGTGGTTCTTTGTGGAACCAAAAATGGTTCTTCTATGGCATCGCTGTGAAGAATCGTTTGAAGCACCTTTATTTTTAAGAGTGTATATGCACAGTTGGTCGCTCTCTTAGACTGTCCCAAGTCCCCCTGGTCTTCTCGAGGTCACATTTAGGTGAGATAGCTTCTACTTTTGTAGGCGTTTAGCTCAGTCTTTACTTTCCATCTCTTTCCCTGCCTTACATCTCCTCTGTGGCAGGTCGGGAGAGTTTGGTCTGTTTTATTTATAAGCCTGTTCTTGGATTCTTACCCCACTGTTTCTCCTCCACCCCCTGCCAACCACAGTCTGTTCGTCAGTCCATAAGTGTCCGCTAAAAGCTATTAGCCAAACCCTGGCGGTCTCCGCTCCCTTAACCCAGCGGGGCCATGGGGCTTTTTGTTTTGAAAGACTGGAAGGGCAACAGTTCTGGGGATTCGGAGGTGAACACAAAGCTTGCGGTTTGGTCTTTGCCATCTCTTGTGGATGAAGTCCAATGTACTACAACTGTAAGGTCATTGTGTCATGTTATTCATGGCTGGGGTAAAGTGGTTGGGAAATGGGTTTGTTTTAAGTTGCATTAGTCTTTGGCCCAGGGGTGTTTATCCACTCAACTGAATATGAAGTAATAAAGCAAAGTAAAGCTTTGCAGATCTGAATGGCAAGAAATAATCCTTAAAAGCACTGTTTTTTAATGCCATGTTGCTAGTTTATCTCCATGTGCGTGAAATGCATTACTGTGTTTTTCTCATAATCCTGTGTAATTTTTGTGTATTTTCAGGTTCTGATGGACGTTTCCCTAGGGGGATGTCTGTAGCTTTTTGTTAGAGCTATCACACGTGATTCATTTCCAACTGAAAGATATTTTCACCATCCCTCACTCTGACTGCTGGAAATCACAGTCTCTCTCCTGTCACAAATTTTAAACCCCAGTATAATTGTTGCCGCCGGGATCGGTAATTATTAAAAAAAAACAACAAAAAAAAACACCATGCACAATGACTCACTTTCATCCCCAGATATCTCCCGATGGCTGAAATTCCCCGGTCTTGTTGAGAATCAGTTTGTGGTGTTGTTATTCATCCGTAATTGTCCTACCACCACACTGTCATTCAAATTGGGAGAGAGAAAAGCAATTTCAAAGCTTTCTGAAAGCCTACCTGAATTACCATACCACCGGTTTCTCCTTCCTCCCCCCCTCAACAACTGTGTGAAACAAAAAACCCTTGGCAGTCAGCATGAATTCATATGCGCCTTAAAACAGAAGACAAATTATATATACATATCCCAGTATTCCAGCTACTGCGGGATTGAAATTAATTTCTGTTTTCTTTGATAGCTGTTGAATTTAGAGCGTGTAATTTTCATGCTGCTAGTTTATGACATGCATATGAGCAATACATATGCATAACTTCTTAATTTTACCTAGTCGAGTGTTGGTGGAAATTGTATTTTACATCCTTGTCAACAGTGAGGTGAATAATCAACTTGTAAAGATTGCATTGGTAAAAGCAGGTGCTGAATCCAAGACTGTGCATCTTATTGACTAACCTCCAACTGGAATTAGGCTAAGAGCAGTTTTTTGGTGTAAAGTGAGAATTAATGCTCTTTGTTTGGAATAATTAAATTTTTTGGGCAGATTATTATCAAATAACTGTATTTATACAGATTTTGTACATCACATGTGAAGTTTCTGACGACCATGTCATGTCCACACTCAAAGCAACAATTTTGCATGGAACATCACAAGCACAAAACTTGTTTAATGTCTAATTGACAATTATGTGGAACTTGATGAGAGGAAGTATATAAAGAATCATACAAATATAAAATGTAAAAAAATGCTGAATGAAATTGCTGTTAATAAAATGTAATCGAATTGTATATTGAATTTGCAAAAACTGTCAAATTAGAAAGCTGTGAATCATGGATCAAAAAGATTCACAACTAGGGCTGGGTATCGTTCAAAAATGTTCGATATATATATTTTTTTTAGATTAGATTAAACTTTATTGTCACTGTGCAGAGTACAAGTACAGAGCCAATGAAATGCAGTTAGCATCTAACCAGAAGTGCAAATAACAGAGTATATAAATAAATATAGATTATGTGTATATACATTAAGCTTTATGACATATGGTGCAAGTTATGAGGTAGGAGGGCAGAGACCAGCTCAATGCAAATGACTGTACATACAACATAGGTTGCAAGGAAAGTATAAACAGAAGGTGTATTATACAGTGAGGTACGTAAATAGCATATGTTTATATATATGGCCAATGACCGTAACAGTGCAAAACGGCATCCGGAGGTAGAAATGTGCACGGGAATGTGCAAAATATCAGAGAAATGTGCAAAATAACAGAGGGAATAATAAGAACATTGTGAGTGAGGAGTACAGACAGGTTATTGTTCTGTACCCTTTCTGTAGCATTTATATATCGATACCGATACCTTGACTTCGATAACGGTTCCTGAACGATACTTCTTTCGATACCAATTTTATGAAAACAATTTTAACAAGATTACATTATCTAAAAAGAAAAACTTTGGTTTTTATCTAGCATGATGCTACAGTTTGCATGAATGGCCACATAACACGCACTTTTGGTCGTGTAGTATGAACGGACATGAACTCCACGCAGCTCCCGCGCTACTCTCCATTGGAAATGAATGACTGAATGACCGGTCTGTCGCTTGTCGGAGATAGTGGAAAGCCGGCTTGAAACGCAGTGGAAACGCCACTATGACAAGGATCGTTTTCATTTTAAAACATAAACGCACCAGTGTAAATGTAGCTTTACATCTAAGGGGGCTGGGACGCATTCGCACTACAGCCTCACGTGAGCGCCACCTCTCTGAGTGTAACCGGTGTAAACTAGTAGGTAGGGCTGCAACTAACGATTATTTTGATAATCGATTAGTTGGTCGATTATTTTTTCGATTAATCGGATTAAAAACAAACAATTTTCTTTTTTTATTTTATTGGGAAAAACACATTATTCCACATTCTGCCCAATGTCCTTAAAACAAACGTTCTAACTGAATGCTATGAAAACTTACAGTGCTTAACAATTTATTAGATCACCTGCCATAATAAAGAGAAAACACATTTTAGGAATTTTAGGACTCTGTCACATAACAAAAATGGCCTCCTATGCCCTTCATAGCTTGCATTCTTGCTGGCATTGTTTAAGTACTTTTTGACTGTAATTGGGTATTTGAAAAAAAACACTATAAAGCTCTCTGCCTTTCTTTCATAGATAACAGCAATAATTATATTATAGCATTAGAATCAGCCTACTACTGTTACTAAAGAGCTTATGCATATTGGAGGACTAACCCATACAGAAAGCTAAAAAATTATTTTGGTAATCACCAGTACTGTTAGTTTAGAGCAGCAGTTGCACAAACCATAATTTGTTAAAAACCTTACATAAATTTGTTTTAATAAATTTGTTAAGCATTGTATATAGTGAATATAGTTTAAATCTCTGCATTAAAAATTTAAATAGTAATAAAGATGATAAAGACGAATAAAATCACAAACCCAGTGGTAACCAATAGGTAAGAGTTATGTTCTGCAGGAACGCATTTCACTTTGATCATAGTCACGTCAGATTCGGACGGTAATTGTTTCTCATATGGACGTCTGTAAAAATAAATGTATTTATCACTTCAGTGATAAAACTCATGGATTCCGAATAGGGCTTAGTGTCATTTCTTCATCCTGTTAAAGGCGGTTTTGAAGCGTCTGCTATTTATATTCAGACAATTACACACTGTTATCCCCTTACAGTTCCGACTCTCATAAAATATGCGCAATGCATGTTGACCTTTAAACCTTTATTTAACTTTCAACAACAGATATTTCAGCACAATTAATGTTTTTGCTCTGATTATTAATTGTCTCTGTTTTCCGTCTGTCTGACGCGCGTGCACACACCCGCCGCGCTGCCGCTCATTCAGTAAAGATTCAAATTTAACACAGACTGTCAGGACGGACCTTTATGCAAAAATGGAAATGCTCGCGTGAATTTGTGACATTTATACATAAGGATATGACTGTTAACTGAAAGTTTTTTTGTACTGAGAACGCACACACATCTGTTAAAGCGCCTGACAGGGAAAGCCATTACGCTAATGCATTAGCTTAAAATAAAGAATTCTCATGTTTGGGATAGCTTGGATCACGTAACTCTCCTGCAGCATCTCATTCTGTTTCCTCCACTATTTTAGATGCAT
>NW_015505186.1:1169730-1267179 GCF_001515645.1 Sinocyclocheilus grahami | reverse complement strand
CATTCGAAAAAGCCCCGGACAGGACAAGCCATTACGCTAATGCATTAGCTTAAAATAAAGAATTCTCATGTTTGGGATAGCTTGGATCACGTAACTCTCCTGCAGCATCTCATTCTGTTTCCTCCACTATTTTAGATGCATTTTGTCCATAGAAATAAGTAATTCAGTGCTTTAATTTGACGCGACTGGCTGAAGTTGGACGAGTATGTAAACTCCATTGGACGTGCACTGTGGGCAGACCCGATTAATCGATAATGAGAATCGTTGCCGATAATTTTCATAATCGATTTTATCGATTAGTTGTTGCAGCCTTACTAGTAGGTGTGTTCGACTTGACGCGGACTGACTGTGCAGACCGATCGGTGTATTACAGTACCACGAGAGCTAAAGAGAGCAGACTGCTTCGTGCGCTTTCGAATCGCTCTCGCGGATGTCAAACACTGATCGATCTGCGCCGCACCTCTTCTAGTCGAACACACCGGCTAGTGCTGCAGGCTTAAGGCCAAAGTATTATACAGTATCCACATTACGTAATTTTCGTCATCAGGAGGGCTGGCAGACAGCCGCGCACCCCGTCCGTGTAAAACAGCGCATGGCGAGGTGAAAGTTGAGACAGAGCGCAAGTCAAACTGCCTTTGTCGAGCTCGTCCGTCCGCACTCATCCGCGGTTGAGTATACTTTGAAAGCTCTGCGGACGTGGCTGAGCGTGAGACGGAACGGAACGCGGAAAGTGAAGTATACCCGGGCCTTTATTGGCTCACTGACGCTGATGAGATTAACCCCTTAGGTATCGGCAATTCGGTGGGTGCCTAAAAAGTATTGAACTTGATACCCAGCCCTATTCACAACTGTACTTGTATTGCATGTTGCACTGTATCGCATCTGGGGTTACACTTTATTTTAAGGTGTATTTGTTACAGTGTAATTATATATTTAATTACGACGTAATATTAATTAACTACATGTACTTACTATATGGTTAGGGTTAGGATTAGCGTCTGGCTTAGGGTTGCTTGCATGTAATTATGCTTAATTTATTGTTATTATAATAGTAAGTACATGTAACATGTAACAAGGACACCTTAAAATAAAGTGTTACCGCATTTAAGACACTCTGTTATTGTAGTTGTTTTTATACCAAATTCTCTCAATTGCATGTAATGCAAATAATGACCACCGATTCTCTCTCGCTTACAGGATCTCGGCCGAGGTTGGAAGATGCTGCGCCACGGGTTGTCGAACACCCCTCAGACCTCATTGTTTCCAAGGGTGAGCCCGCCACGTTGAACTGTAAGGCCGAAGGTCGGCCGACCCCTATGGTGGAGTGGTACAAAGATGGTGAGAAAGTCGAAACGGACCGCGAGGATCCACGCTCGCACCGCATGCTCCTCCCTAGCGGTTCCCTCTTCTTCCTCCGAATCGTTCACGGAAGACGCAGCAAGCCTGACGAAGGAGTGTACGTGTGCGTAGCGAGGAATTACTTGGGCGAAGCCGTCAGCCGTAATGCCTCTTTGGAGGTCGCAAGTAAGTCGGCTCATTTGTACTCTGATCCTTGCCTCGCGCTCTCTTCCTCAATCTCTCCGACTGCAAATTTCTGCAGTGCTCATTTTTTTCCCACCACTTCTATAAAGCTTTCCCATTTTGTCCTGCTCTCCTCATCTTTTTCTCTTCTCCTCCATCTCCACTCGATCTTGTTTAGTCTTCCACTCGCTGTGGCGGCCCATAACCATCGTCCCTGGTGGAGTGAAGCACTGAGGTCATTGTTAGTTTTAGAGGAGGTAATCTGATTTGTGGTATTAATGTAGATGGATGATAGCTGGTATTCGAGATAAATTCAACCCCCAGAAATAGCCAAGAGAGGAGCGTAATGCTGGCAGCTTCCAGGTGACAGATGTTAGCTTAAAAAAATCCACTAGCATCTCAGTGTTTCTCATGGAATGGCTCCAGGTTTTAACAGCAGGGCTTCCCATATCCAATACGCGCTAATTAAATGCTGATGACACTATTTGATTTCGGTCATTAGATTATTGCCAATTTCATTATGCTTCCGTAACATTATGTTTTTGTCACGCGACCTCAGAGCTTTCTGATACAGAATTATTTCTAGGTGGCCTGCAGACCTTAAATGGTTTTGTCAAAGGACAGATCCCTCACCTGCTTGAGTATTTCACCATCTGCTCCGAGATATCAGCGAGACGTAATGGTCCCCATGTTCTGGCACCGCTTGGAAAGAATAGCACCATTCTCACACAATTCAAAGCCAGAACGCAGATTCAGTCTCCAGCTACTCATAAATCCTGTCTATTAAATTCCTCTTCCATGCATTCTTATTGCAAAACGCTTCAAAACCCAAAGCATTTACAATTCACTCACACTCTGCTATCTAATTAGGATCTGAACCTCCCCGTTGAGCTGCAATATCTTTATTTAAAAGGGAAAGCAAAGAAACTGTAATACTTTTGATGTCTTCAGGATTAATTGAAGTTGGTGCAGCTCTCCAAAGCTGGAAATAACGGTTATTTGCTGCATGATGATATTTATTCTCATTCTCGAGGAGTGTTTTCAGATTGGATTTCTTTTCAGTTTGATTTTTATTTCTTCTTTCTAATCAGCAGTGAAAGTTATATTTCTCTCATATTTCCGTATCAAATATTTTTGAGTTTTCAGATTGAATTTGAACAATAACTCCATTCAATTATAGGACTGACTGTTGGATGCTGTTACCAAAACCATTAACCTACATTTCAGATTAATTTATTAGTGATATCCCACGCCTAAAAGACACTGTACTGTTTCAAAACTCCAAGTTCATTGTAAGTTCGTGATCCATGAGGGTTACAGAACAGATGGTCTGTTAAATAAAACATTTTTTATTGTTGCTGAGAAAATTAGTTTTCCAAAGTTGCATTAAAGATGGTGTTTTTCATCCAGAATACAATAGTGACTCTCAATTTAATGCTTGGAAATTTGTATGTCTTGGTAACTCCTTTTACAGCAGCGTCTAAAAAATATGTTTTTACCTCAGTGAACCGAAAACAAGCTAAACACATAATCAAGCATCTGAAATTCCCAAGCTTACCCCTACAAATGAAAGATGATTTTTGGATGAGTTCTTCTCACACTGAGCAGAAACGTTTGCAGTCTATGTTCCTCAAACGAGACTGTCATTATCATTAACTGTAGACTGAATGTGCGCAGTGGAAAGAATTCTGGTACACAAATAGTTCTAGAACCCCACAGGAGTTGATTCTAGGTCTAGATTCCTAAACCGCACATCCTTGCCAATTGTCTGTCCTGTCCTTTATCCATGCCCCCATCATCCAGGTGGCCTATATCATTAGTTATGATATGTTTGGCTCTCCTGTGAGATGACAGTGCAGCATTTCCTCTCTAGGGAATGGTGGCCAAAAACAAGAAAAAAATCACATAGATAAAAATATACATTGATAGTATAGCTTAGTCAGTTGTCAGTCTAAAATATGATATATATTCATTATATACTTCCTTTTACAATGCAAATTTCCCTAATTAGTTCATTGAGGCTATTTATACAAGACTAAATTGATTGTGAAATCATAGCGGGTATATTAACATATGAAAGCCCACATTTACACCCCAACTCGTTGTTTCAATCCTGACTTCTGTGGAACAAAAAATAATATAGTTTGACAAATGTTTTAACTGTTTTTGTCCATTTAATGCAAGTCAGTGGGGTTCAAAACTACAGTGATTTTCAGAATAGCTTCTTTGGTGTTCCACGGTAGAAAAAAATCCATACTGGTTGGAACAACATGAGGGTGAATAAATGTTGACAGAATTTCCATTTTTGGTTGATCTATTCCTTTAATATCCCTTTAATGCAATAAAAGTTCAGAATAGCTTTATTTTGATGGAATAAGCTCTGTGGGCATTGTGGTGATGAGATTTGGGCACATAGTGCCAGCTCTCTGCATGGAGATCATCTTTCTCCATCGTGGCATGGATCCATCAGCCAGGTGGTGGGCGGGAGATGGGGCTGAGAGGTCTGCTGCCAGCCATAGAGCTTGTCTGGTTCACAGGTTTTGGGGGTTTGGCAGAGAGAGGTATATATGTATATAGCGAGAAAGGGAGGTAGAAAGATAAATAGAAAAGAGAAGGAGGGAACCCATATGCCAGGCATGTTGATCTGCCACCAGCAGGCAGCATGTCGTACATTAGGAGGGCATAGATCTTCGGTCAAACGCGAGATGTTCTGGTGAGAATAAACAGGCTCTTGGCCCGGTATGCGTGGGAGGGACCGAATTCCCAGAGAGTGTTTTAACAGCATGTTTATATACGCTGCTTTTGAAGGCGGTATTTATGGTCGAGGAGATGAGTTATGTCAGTACAGTTACATTACTCAGATGATGAAGCCGGAGCTGGGATGATTTACACTGACAGAACTCTCACACGTTAAATGATAGATAAAAGGGAATGGATCTGTGATAGTTCATCTGTGGTTTGTGGTTTATTACTTTTTAAATGATGCACAGCATTTGGTGTCACCCCTCTTTATACTTTTGCATGGCTTATGGGTAAACATCAGCCATTTGGAGCTTCTAATGAAAGTTGTTTTGGGGGGTCAGGACTGTTTCCAGGAGAACAGGTGAAGACGGAAAAGCAGCTGTTCTATGGAATGTTGGTGAAAGGAAGATATGATACTCTTGTTTTTGATTAGCTGTGTAAATGTAATATTAAAATAAAAAAAAATAACAGTAAGGTCTGCAGAAAGCCTGAATTGGGCCATTCTGCTGGTGATAGTAGGGTTAAGCTGGAGACATCCTGACAGATAAGCCTATTTATGTGAAGCCCCTCAGTCCAGGACAAAACTAAAGTAATAGTGGCTTATGTTCAGCAGGGCATGCTGTCCCCCTCTGGGCCGCCTGCCCTCTGTGCTATTAACCTTATTGCCTTGGATCTAGACTCGTGTGGGTGCTGAAGGGTGGCCTGGAGCAGTTAAGACTTTGAAACTCCTCAGTATAAATTGATTATGAAACCAGCAGAAAAGAGCATTGTAAAAAACATTATAAAGGTTTTTAATTAGATTTGAGCAGTCTTTTACTGCAGCTCTGATGCATCGACACACCCTACATAAATCAGATTTCTGTGATCCGACTTCCCGTTTCGTCTTGACACAGAAGACAATTTCAGTCCCGCAAAGCTGCTAAAACTTCATTCAGACGTAGATTTATTATTCCAGAGCCTTCGTTGTGAATATGTGAGCTATTAATCTTCCTGAATTTGCCAAAGAGGTGCCAAGTTGCAAATGCATTTTTCTAGCAAATGCATATTAACCAGCAAAGCCGACCTAGGTCTGTCCAGACGGGCATGTGGCTGCGTGTGTGTCCGTGCAGTAATAATGAGATCACTTAGCCCGTCGAACTCCAGGGGTCAGGGAGACTGCTGACAGGATGGGGTCATTTGGACACGGGGCGACACAGGCCTTCTGTCCCCTGGCTATTTAACTCTCTCACTACCTAATGAATGTTTTAAAGCCAGCCACGAGTAACACAGATCAGACATATGAACACAAGGCCACCTCGGAGGGAGAGAAAGAGAGATATGCAGTAAAGATAGTCATAATAAACTGTGTGGGGGGGCGGGGGGGTATTAATGGAAATGAGAGAAAGAGAGAGAGTGCTTAGCTGAATGAGCAACAGGTGGTGCAAGGAGGAGTTTAGACTAAACCCCCACTCAACTTGATAAGCAGGGGTGCATCTGTGAGCTTTTGTATAGTCAGGGTTATGACCAGAGCAGACAGGACCCTAGGGACAATGCAGCCCACCCCTGACACCCTAGGGAGCCACCATCCACTTTCAGTCATTGCCACCAACTCTGAGACATCAACAACTCTCATTTGTCTCTCTGTAGTTACACCTCCGTTTAATTGGTTTGAATGTAGAATTAGTAGTTACATTTATTATTAGTATGTTTAATCATCATCATCTAAATAAATATAATCTAAATATACTGTAATAATAAAAACAGCAATAATAATAATTAGGCCTGTTATTACATCTAAATACAATTCAATAATAATAATAAATAATAAATAAGTAATTCTTCTGCCAAGTAATATAGTTTATAATGATAATAATAGTTGCATATACATTGCGGCTCATCCAATTAGATTTTAGAGTCTGAAGAGTCTTTAGAGTCTCTTTTAGAGAACTTTCTGGTTTATAACATTTAATTTGCACTTTTTGCTCAGTCGTTTCACTCTGTGGTTGTGGTTAAATGAATGTGTAATCATTGTTGTTGACTTAGGGAGAGCCTGACCACCATAGGGACTGTTTAATTGCATCTATTCATTGTCTTAACAGAGATCATAAAATTGTAATTGTCCATTTTAATGGCATACTAAATTGCAAGGTGAGTTTAAGAGCTTCCTGTAGGACGGCATATTTAAAAAAAAAAATAAAAAAACTTTAGCCTTATTTTTAAAACACCTCAGATCTTTAGAGTGGGGAAACAACATTTAACCTTAAAATGAAGTTAGTAAGCCTGTTTAAGTGCTGTGATTGATGGGAACCGGTCGTCAGTATGCTAAATTATTTTCCTTCTGAGACATCAACAACTCTCATTTGTCTCTCTGTAGTTACACCTCCGTTTAATTGGTTTGAATGTAGAATTAGTAGTTACATTTATTATTAGTATGTTTAATCATCATCATCTAAATAAATATAATCTAAATATACTGTAATAATAAAAACAGCAATAATAATAATTAGGCCTGTTATTACATCTAAATACAATTCAATAATAATAATAAATAATAAATAAGTAATTCTTCTGCCAAGTAATATAGTTTATAATGATAATAATAGTTGCATATACATTGCGGCTCATCCAATTAGATTTTAGAGTCTGAAGAGTCTTTAGAGTCTCTTTTAGAGAACTTTCTGGTTTATAACATTTAATTTGCACTTTTTGCTCAGTCGTTTCACTCTGTGGTTGTGGTTAAATGAATGTGTAATCATTGTTGTTGACTTAGGGAGAGCCTGACCACCATAGGGACTGTTTAATTGCATCTATTCATTGTCTTAACAGAGATCATAAAATTGTATTTTAATATTTTAATGGCATACTAAATTGCAAGGTGAGTTTAAGAGCTTCCTGTAGGACGGCATATTTAAAAAAAAAAAAAAAAAAAAAGAAAAAAAAACTTTAGCCTTATTTTTAAAACACCTCAGATCTTTAGAGTGGGGAAACAACATTTAACCTTAAAATGAAGTTAGTAAGCCTGTTTAAGTGCTGTGATTGATGGGAACCGATCGTCAGTATGCTAAATTATTTTCCTTCCAATGCATATGTGGCTGTGCAATCCATATACCCTGAGAGTTTGTGCAGGCACCAGCCCTGGAATGATTGATTGCCTCTCTCTCGTTGGCATTGCCAGCTGGCATCGGAGAGATGGGAGAGAGCAATGAGCCAGGATATTGGTCTGTGTTTAGAATGTAGGAGAGCATAGAAACATACACTTCCAGCAAAAGCAATACTTGCTTAAGCTGTTGCATTTCTGTTGGCCTTTACTTCCTTTTACCGGTTTTGGCCCCTTAGAGTAGTGGTTCTCAAACCTCTCCATGAAGTACCCCCAGCACTGCACATTTTGTATTTCTCCCTATATCTGACACACCCACTTCAGGTCTTGCAGTCTCCACTAATGAGCTGATGAGTTGAATCAGGTGTGATAGATGAGGGAGACACAAAATGTGCAGGGCTGGGGGTATAGGTTTGAGAACCACTGCCTTAGAGTATCACAAATCCAAGCCAGGTCTTTTCCTGTAAATTTTTTAATTCAAGGTCTTTTGAACAAAAACTGATTCCGGAACAAATGATGACAGTTACATTTCATCAAGCAATGTCAACCAATCTAATCAAAAAAGCCTGCGCACGTTTGTGACGTCTGTTTCAAAAGCATATAATGTTCTTCCTAGCTCCTTTTAGCAGACGGGCTCACCTTGAAGGATCAGAGGATTTCGGCTGAACAAGAATCCTTGCCCAAACCCCTGCGAGGAAAAGCTTCAACGTCAAGCCTTATCCCGAGACCTGTCCCGCTGATACGCACTGTCGCATCATGCAGAGCGCGCTCAGAATTTGACTGCTCCGCTGAGTTTGAGCCCTGTCTCCTCTTATGATTTCAGTACCACGTGTGGAGTGGTAAAAGAGCACTGTACTTGCCTCGTAGGCTCATACTCCATTCGATTTCTGCAGTCTATTGAGAATCCATTAAAGAAGTAACTGGTGTGCTGGTGGCACATTGATTATTTCAGACATTGTTCTCATGATTGTTGAATTCCATTTACAAGCTCTCTACTTGTTTTTGTACAACAGCTTGAAAGCTTTTGACAGTATATTTGATGCAGTTTCATGCCGTTTAACTCCTCCAAAAGCAGCGTCAAGTACAAATTTGTGTTTCTCTGTGTATTACGTTGGTTAATCTTTTGTTATATGCGCATTCCTGTTGGAAGTACCTCTGCTAAAATCAATAAATTTAGTTGGCATCAGCTTTCCTACCTCAAGCCATCCTCAGGCAAGAACTGGCTGTGTTTAACAAATAAAATTATATTTTTTTCCAGAGCTCCCAGCAACAGCGCAACCTCGTCTTGCTCGTCTTTGCGTCTCCTCTAGTCTGACTCACACCTGAAGCGCGCGCTCAAGCCGCATCTCGCACAGCGTATCTTCCGTAATGCCGCACACGTGCAAAGCACGCACACACACACAGATACGCGTTTCAGACGGCGTGCGAACACCGAGTTGATTCGTCTTTTGCATCTCCTCATGTTTGAACAGACACATACACACAGAATTATGTCAATAGTACCCGTCTCGACGATCATTCTCGTAAACGCAGTCGGTTATGTTTTAAATGAATGTAAATAGCTGAGAAAGAAATCGGATGTGTATCATTATACTGGATCCGTGCAGTCGGTTTTAAAGGGACAGCAGCCTATAAAAATACGTGCTGCTGAATATGTCACTAATGTTAACAAAACAACTATATGAAACAAATTGGTTATATAATTTTCATTTTTAAATATTTTAAAATATAATTGAAATAGATTTTACACTCTTTAAGCAATATCGTATCGCATATCAAATATCGCATTTTTAACAAGGTATCGCATATCGCATTTTTCTTCAATATCGCACAGCCCTAATATATATATATGTATATATATATGTATATGTATGTACAGTATATATACATACATATACATATACATATCTACTGTTCCACCAAATAAAGAAAGTTGTATAGGTTTGGAATGACATGAGGGTGAATACATTTTTATTTTTAGGTGAAGTACCCCTTTAAAGATCTCATCTACTATCAGACGAGAGAGTCTGCGATTAACTTATAGATAGAGCTGAATCTTGTGAACTTCCTATAGAGAGCTCTGAAGGGCTTTGACATGAACACATCTCTAAACATTTTTCAGAAGAAAGATTATGTGATACACGTAACGCATTGAAATATTCTCATAAAACCATTTACTGAATCTTTATGCAGTCTGAGTGCACATTTGAAATGACTAGATTTTTTCCCTCCCTGATGACCATCTCTTCATTAGTCTCCTCTGTATAAAACATCACCTCTCTGTCATTTAAATGAGGCTGATGTACCCTGATGTAGCTAGCATGGGCTGCTTCAGGCAGCTGCTGGTGGGACAGTGATTAACAGTGAATGGGGGAGAGGTTAGAGTCGATTCCTCTGGCTCTTTGCCTCTGGATCCCACCGTCGGTCAAACGCCCCCTCTTCCTCCTTTTTTTTCTGGATAATGACACCCACCTCTAGCACTGCACATGCGGCCTTGCCCATAAAGAATACTCATTTATAACTTCAATTTGTCGTCCTGACATGGCAAGGGCTAAAATGTTTTGGGGAAGACCAGACGGGCCTGTTTATGGGCAGTTAAGAGCCTTGAAATTATGTACCTTGGCAGCTCATACATCTCTCCGTCTCTCATTCTTCCCGTGCCTCATATAGAATGCATATCATTTCATCAGGCTGGATAGGGGTGCTGGGGAGCACTTTTGGGTGGTAAAAAGATGAAATATCACAGTTTTTTCTTGACACGGTGTCTGCCGCCGCAAACTAAGGGTTTATGAGCATTGTAAAGCTGACTTGTGTCCCAGAACATGCAACCCAAAGATTGCAGCCTTACAAACATTTATTTATTTAGAAAGTTTTTTTCTTTCTTGCGTATTTACTTACAAGTTACTTATTTATTATTTACTTGTTTTTGTATCTTTTTATTGCAGATATTATATATATATATATATATATACACACAACAAATAAGTGCTTTCTTTTTTGTTTGTTTAGTTAAGTATTTTGTCATTTTATTATTTTGCTAATTATATTTATTAAGTTGCTTGTTTGTTTGCTTATACAGCAGATACTATTTATGTAGAAAATTTTTCAACTGCTTATTTGTGTTTAGCTTTACGTCAATTTTTTCAATTTATACTAAAATTCTCAGAAATTGTTCATCTTTTTGGGCTGATCAATGAAGCCGCACAAAATTGGTAATTTAGCTTTAAACCTTTTCACTTGGGTTGTTTGTCCTGTTTAATATACTTTTAGCCATTAAGCTGTGACGGTACCTGAATAGCCTGGTGGGTCAGAGCGTTACTCACACATGGAGGAAATTATTTTTCGTACATAGTCACCACATCAGTGCTTCCAGATGCTTTTCATCAATCAGCTGTGAAAGAGAGAGACGGAGAGAGTGAGGCATCCCAGCTGTTGTGTTCTAACAGGACTCAGGTGATGGCTAAGCAGCAGAGACAGCATCTAAATGAACGTCAAGATGATGACAAACACGCACATGCTAATGCCACTGCAAACAAAAGCCGAAAGAGACTGAAAAAAGTGAGTATGGTGTACAAGCAGCGTTGATTTCCCACTGTCCCCAAGGCAATATCAGTCTGGGCTTCTCCCCTATGCTCGCACCGGACTCATTATATCTGGAGAGGCCTTTTTGATCCTATCGGGGTTTGGGATGATGAAACGTCGAAGGCAGCAGTTCGCTGTGTGTGTGTGCGCGCACACTACAGTGTGTATTTTTGGGGATGTTAGCTGGTGGGGGTAGGAAAGAGGGACAGATGTCCAAGCTGCACGTGCCTCGAGCATCAGATCCAACCCCCAACTCCCCTGTTACCTCTCCACCCCTCTTCGCGCCCCCCCGTCACGAGCCGGTCCAGCCCGTGGGTCCATCGACCGCAACAGATGTGTTCGGCAACGGGCCATACTGATGCTAACGTGACTGCAGAAGACCTCTGAAATCCAACCTCTTCCAAGCTGCCATGGCATCTCATAGCCAGAAGATGTGAAACCTGATCTAGATCCTCTTATCCTCTGAAGTGTCATTGATGGCAGAAAAGATTAGAGTTTAAATTCCTCAAAATGTCACAAGTTCTTTGGGTTCTTTTGCTTGCAGTTTTGGGCTGGTCTGATATATTGTTTCCTGCCATAACTGACTGCAGGGCAGAGGCTTAGCCGCATCTATCCAGAGATTTGGAGGAAGGTATTGAGATGTCCTTTCATGTGGGCCAGAGGCAGGTGTATTCAAGAGAAGTACTCTTTCTCAAAGCTGCTGTGATTGTGTTGACTCCACAAGGGAACTCTTAGTGGCGTCCACAAATCACTACAGAGAACAGAAGGAAATCACTCATACACTCATACATGAGAAACTTACAGCTTAAATATCTCACTATAATATTTTCAGCCAATACTTGGCTGCCCTTGAGGACCCATCTTTTTCCCAGGACATATTTTTATGAATATGTTTGCATGTTTCTTCAGGTTCCTTGTAAAAAAGTCTGTACAATTTTATGCACCAAATGCAGCATTTCAAGCTCTTAGTCTATCTATAACTGCATCCCAATTTACACACTAAAAAGTATTCTCGTAGCTTTGTAAAATTACGGTTGAACCCCTGACTATTTTACCGATGTCCTTGCTACGTTTCTGTGCGTTGATCGTGGTAACATTGCCATCTATGGAGGGTCAGAGAGCTCTCAGATTCCATCAAAAATATCTTAATTTGTGTTCCAAAGTTGAACAGAGGTCTTACGGGTTTGGAACGACATAAGGGTGAGTAATTAATGACAGAATTTTAATTTTTGGGTGAACTAACCCTTTAAAGCTGCGATAGTTGAGTGCACGAATAACATTCCACACTTAATTGTTTTGGTTATTTAATGGCGCTTTTCCACTGCATGGTATGGCACGGTACGGTTTGGTACAGTTCACTTTTGGGGGGTTTTCCACTGGGTACAGTACCTGGTACCTGGTACTTTTTTTAGTACCACCTCGGTTGAGGTCCCAAGTGAACCGTACCGTTACCAAAACGTGACGTGTAAACTCTGCTGATCACTGATTGGCCGGAGAGAATCGTCACTACCTGCGTCACTGAACTTGCGACACAAACACAACAGAACCGCTAGATTTAAATCAGCACAGCCGGAAGGATCAAACGCAACTGTTTTGAACGAGTGCACATTTTTTTAAAAACCAAAAAATGGCTGTTTCGTGGTCTGTTGAGGAAGTACAGACGTTCCTCTCGTTGATAGCAGAGGAGTGGGTCCAGCTAGAGCTTGATGGGGCAACGTGAAATTAAAGTTTTTTCAGGAGTCGCGGCAGTAGACTATAACGACATGTGAATAATCCCATCCACTCTAAAGAGGTACTAAACTGCAGTGGAAACGCAAACTGAGTCAAGCCGTGCCGTACTGAGCCGTGCCGAGCCGAGTCATACCACGTAGTGGAAAAGTGCCATAAGTTCGTCATCCGGGTATTTAAAGTACACTTTTTCTTTTTGGAATTTTCAGTGTGAACGCACAACTCACACTATTAATACTACAAAAAGTCATAGAGTAGTGCATTAGTACGCGATTTGGGACGCACCTTATGTGATCTATACATACACTACAGATCAAAAGTTTGGCATCAGTAAGATTAAATAATGGGCAAATAATACTTTTTTTGCCCAAGAAGCGGTACATTTATCAAATGTGACATTAAATAAATTTATATTAGGCCCTTTCGCACCGCTTTAGTTCCAGAACTAAATGTACGGTACTAAAGTACTGGGGCGATTTTGCGTGAACTATTTCCCAGTACCATTTAAAGGGTTGCTTTCGCACCGAGAGTGTTTACTAAGAAGTGACGTAAGCCGGTCGACAGCGACATCATTTGCGCGCGGTGTTCAACAACAGAAACAGAACTACGTTAACAACAGGAGGATGGAGGACACTGTGTTCGGAGCTATGTGTTTGTTGTGTCTCGTGGGTTTCACAATAATGGACATGGAAAGTCGACGTATACGTAAAGCGATTGAAAGAACGGAAAGGAGGACTAAGAATCTCCAACGACAACTGGCAGTGCTACATTTGCTACAAGTGCCTGCACTTCAGCGTCCGTCCATCTATCGCTGTTCTCCATACTTGAGAAATAAGTTGACAATGTTTACAGTATGTTTACACGGCGTTTTAAATCATGGCGGGTGAGGGTGTTTTCGTACGCGTTTGGCCAATCAATGTCTACTTACGTCACGATTAGTACCAGTTGTGCGGGTTAGACCATGCTCTGGAGTAGGAGCTAATTTGGTTCTCGAAAAAGGCAGTCCGGTACTAAAATCGCTCCCAGTTCCGGCGGTGCGAACACGCCGAAAAGTGGGTAGTTCCACAATTAGTTCTGGTACTATGAAAAGGTTCCTGCGGTGCGAAAGGCCCTAATGTTATAAAACATTTCTGTTTCAAATAAATGCTTTTCTTGTCTACTTATCAAAAAATACTGAAAAAAGGTGTCACAGTTTCAACAAAATTAAGCACAACTGTTTTCAACATTGATGATAGTAAGAAATGTTTCTTAAAAACCAAATCAGCATGACATGTGACATTAAAAACTAGAGTAATGGCTGCTAAAAATTCCGCTTTGTCATCACAGGAATAAATTACATTTAAAAAATATTAATATCGAAAATGGCTATTTTAAATTGTAATAATTTTTCAAAATATTGTTTTTACAGTATAAAAGATTTCTTTCAAATCCCGAAAGTCCCTGAGGGCTTTTCTTAGTGGTGGTGGGTGTCTGTCTGAGTGGAAGATTTTTTCCCTTTTCCTGCCTCAGGTCTGCCCTGGTGTGGGGTGGTCTGTTGTGGATAAGTGGACATCCAGGGGGCTGGAGGACAAATGTGGCCATTTAAAGAAGATGAGAGGATTGAGGGGCCAGCGGACAGGCCTAAAGCTCTCCATATGTCCACACACACAGATAATGATTAGCATTATACCTCATCAATCAGATAAATCAATAGCCTGCCAGTCAACTACCACCTGTTCACCTGATTACGCATGCTAAACAGACATAGCTCGAATGGAGTGAGATTAATTAAATAGTATGTAATCATAAACATGTAAGATGCATCATTGGGCACCTGTGCATCCGTAAATCAAATTCACCTTGGACGGAGCGGTGCAGATTTTTAATATCGAGGCACGTGGATTAGCACTTGTAAAACTGATATTGACACGATTCGTGATTTCCTGACCCGAATTTAATAAGATTAATGCATCGCAACGATCACGCGCTGAGATTACAGCCCATGTCTGCTTCGATGAAGCCATCTTCAGCATGCACTTTACACGGCGTTTTAAATCATGGCGGGTGAGGGTGTTTTCGTACGCGTTTGGCCAATCAATGTCTACTTACGTCACGATTAGTACCAGTTGTGCGGGTTAGACCATGCTCTGGAGTAGGAGCTAATTTGGTTCTCGAAAAAGGCAGTCCGGTACTAAAATCGCTCCCAGTTCCGGCGGTGCGAACACGCCGAAAAGTGGGTAGTTCCACAATTAGTTCTGGTACTATGAAAAGGTTCCTGCGGTGCGAAAGGCCCTAATGTTATAAAACATTTCTGTTTCAAATAAATGCTTTTCTTGTCTACTTATCAAAAAATACTGAAAAAAGGTGTCACAGTTTCAACAAAATTAAGCACAACTGTTTTCAACATTGATGATAGTAAGAAATGTTTCTTAAAAACCAAATCAGCATGACATGTGACATTAAAAACTAGAGTAATGGCTGCTAAAAATTCCGCTTTGTCATCACAGGAATAAATTACATTTAAAAAATATTAATATCGAAAATGGCTATTTTAAATTGTAATAATTTTTCAAAATATTGTTTTTACAGTATAAAAGATTTCTTTCAAATCCCGAGAGTCCCTGAGGGCTTTTCTTAGTGGTGGTGGGTGTCTGTCTGAGTGGAAGATTTTTTCCCTTTTCCTGCCTCAGGTCTGCCCTGGTGTGGGGTGGTCTGTTGTGGATAAGTGGACATCCAGGGGGCTGGAGGACAAATGTGGTCATTTAAAGAAGATGAGAGGATTGAGGGGCCAGCGGACAGGCCTAAAGCTCTCCATATGTCCACACACACAGATAATGATTAGCATTATACCTCATCAATCAGATAAATCAATAGCCTGCCAGTCAACTACCACCTGTTCACCTGATTACGCATGCTAAACAGACATAGCTCGAATGGAGTGAGATTAATTAAATAGTATGTAATCATAAACATGTAAGATGCATCATTGGGCACCTGTGCATCCGTAAATCAAATTCACCTTGGAAGGAGCGGTGCAGATTTTTAATATCGAGGCACGTGGATTAGCACTTGTAAAACTGATATTGACACGATTTGTGATTTCCTGACCCGAATTTAATAAGATTAATGCATCGCAACGATCAAGCCATCTTCAGCATGCACTTGTCTATGTGTATGTCTGAGCATGTGACGGATCGCTTCATGCGGACAGGACAGATTGACAGATGACCAACTCAAATGCTGAAAGCGCCCCTGCGAACATAAACCTTTCATCACTGAGAGAGAGCCATTTGTCATTTCTCCTCGTACATTTGAATATTAGATTTTATTCATGAGGGCTCGTAAAACACACGCTTTCAGGCAACAAAGTAACATGCTTTTGAGTGCCTGATCACGCTTGACGGTAAACCGTTTCATTAGGTGTGAATGATTGCTAATTGGATGCATTCGTGCGTTTAGTCTAAACTTCTGCTTTTTTAAAGCTAAAAAAGGTCTCGGAAAAACATAAAAACAACCTGTGGTCATATTGGATTGCACATTTCAGCAATCCAAACTGGTTGTAATGCTGAAAAAGACCTCAAACAAACCAGTCTCTGCTTTTGAATTGATTTCGTAAAGCCTTTCACTTGCCGCTTAGTGACTCAAACAAACAGACTCATTACTGAATAGACAGCTGCGCTGGATGCAAGTGAAAGCCCCCAGCAGAGTCGTATGCTGGCGGTTTTAAGGGATACATTACAGTGTCAGAGATCCGACTTTAAAATTAATGAAGGACCGGGGATGAAGAATTGATTTTTGAGAGGGGAAAGGTTGCAGGTCTGGGGATTCATTAGCCATGCCCCACAGAATGCAACTATAGTGGCAGCCGAGGGAGGTAATTGAAGTGGACTGCAGTGCGTTTACATCTATTGGATATGCACTTAATACATGTAATCTTATCTAAATTTATTATAAAAGCTGAGGTTTGTTATTCACTGAAAAGTTATATTTTAGCTGGTGTCAATGATCTATTGATATTGCTTTACTTAAGTATATTATATTTTCCTTTTACAGCTGCAGGCTGAGGAAGATCATGAAACACACCAGCAAACTCTAAAACAGACAACAGTTGTTTTTCAGCAGCAGCAGAAATATGACAAAAACTTTTGGATGAAACTTGTTTACTTTTTTCATACTTTTATTATTTGTGGAAAAACTTGAAACACAATTTTAAATAAGTATAAAGAATGGCATTGATTTTGTGCGTTTTATTTTTGTTTAACGTTATTAATAAAAAATAATGTTGTTTCAATTAGCATGTTTTTGTGTTTAGCTTTGGTACCGAAATTGGTACCGAGAACCGTGGATTTTCACTGATATTGGTACCGAATACTGAAATTGTGGTACCGTGACAACACTAATATATACAGTGTATATATATATATATATATATATATATTTATATATTTATATAATGTCATTAATTACTCACCCTCAAGTCGTTCCAAACACTTAAGACCTTCGTTCATCTTCGTAAGAAATCCGAGAGCTTTCTGACCCTGCATAGACAGCAACGCAACTGACACGTTCAAGGCCCAGAAAGGTAATAAGAATTGTTAAAATAGGAATCTGCATTCTGACGTAGAACCCGGATGCGCTGCGCCTTGTTTACAAGCAGAAGACGATGCACACTGAACATAAAACAGTCTTCGTAAACATGTCTGAAGATTTTGACATGTGGAAGTGGAAGACTTGCAACTTTTTGAAGTTTTACTTTCATGAACACGTGTTGAAGACTGACGTGGGAGAGAATTGGTACCGAGAACCGTGGATTTTCACTGATATTGGTACCGAATACTGAAATTGAGGTACCGTGACAACACTAATATATACAGTATATATATATATATATATATATATATATATATATATATTTATATATTTATATAATGTCATTAATTACTCACCCTCAAGTCGTTCCAAACACTTAAGACCTTCGTTCATCTTCGTAAGAAATCCGAGAGCTTTCTGACCCTGCATAGACAGCAACGCAACTGACACGTTCAAGGCCCAGAAAGGAAATAAGAATTGTTAAAATAGGAATCTGCATTCTGACGTAGAACCCGGATGCGCTGCGCCTTGTTTAAAAGCAGAAGACGATGCACACTGAACATAAAACAGTCTTCGTAAACATGTCTGAAGATTTTGACATGTGGAAGTGGAAGACTTGCAACTTTTTGAAGTTTTACTTTCATGAACACGTGTCGAAGACTGACGTGGGAGAGAATAAATTGTTGAATAAAGTCATTATTTTTGTTTTCTTTGCATACAAAAATTATTCTCTTAGCTTCAGAAAATTACAGTTGAACCACTGATGTCACATGGACTATTTTAATGATGTCCTTACTACCTTTCTGGGCCTTGAACGTGGTGGTTGCGTTGCTGTTTATGCAGAGTCAGAAAGCTCTCAGATTTTATCAAAAATATCCTAATTTGTGTTCCAAAGATGAACAAAGGTCTTACGGGTTTGGAACAACAAGAGGGTGGGGAATTAATGACAGAATTATTATTTTTATGTGAACTATCCCTTTAATGAAATGTGATTGCCACAACTGGCTTTGGTTTTTCCTATTTCAAAATGCGACATCAGTAGACATCCAATTACACTCATGTTTGTCAAGCAGGAATGCCGCCATCATTCACCATGACATCCTCATGAAGTGTAATGTATATTCAAGCCTGACGCCACTCCATCGCATACATTTGAAGGGAAGGAAATTAAAACAGCAGCAGCTGACAGACATCCATTAGAGGTGCAAAGAGGGGCGCCCCAATAGCTAACACTAATATCTGCCTGTTCTGTTGTCCTGCTTTGGATTCATCAACAATATATATTCACTAGCACACACTCGGAGAGCTTCATTCATCAAACCCAACTCTCCCGCCCGCCGCGATGACATTGTAGTGACATTAACGCAGTAATTTAGACGTAATGGCCGTACATTATCCATCCTAAAGTAAAAGCGTACACGCTGATTCATTTACACCCACGTAAACACATCCTATGCACCAATTAATTCTCACCCATAATTAATAGTCAGAAACAAATTTGATTCCAGCTGGTGCCCGGCTGTTTTTTTGTCCATCCGTGGCTTTTCAGTCTGTTTGGCTATATTAAATCTCGCATTATATCGATCCATAGCGCCTCTAAAGATTTGTGACTCTAATCTCGAGGACCCACCGCAGAAACACTCCGGTTCCTCTGCTCATCGAGAGGGATTAGGGACCTTGAGATAGCATCAAACTCGCACTAACCGCTCGTGGTGCTGAAGGACAGCCGGTGTCCCCAAGCCGCAAACCTTGACTGTGGTGCCGTCAATCTATTATGTGCATGACAATGATAGATTTTGTACTTTGTACTCATAACACTCATACGCGTTTATCTTAAAATGCTAAGGTGTAATGGGATCATTTTAAGGACAGTGGGATTGTGAAAGTGTAATTTATTATATACAATATATATGGACCTGAATCACTTGTGGATATTTTCGTTAATTTTCAAAAATTAAAAACATTTAATAAAATTTAAATATTTATAATATCAATAAATAATTCATAATATTAATATTTGTAAGATAGTATTATTTATGTTGACTTTAGATACAAACTGCTTCTAAATGAATTTAATATACTGGAACTAAACCCACAAGTGCTTTCTAGAATGTTTTGAGAACATTTTTGAAAGAATCATTGATACCACCACTTGGACTATTTTAATATGCTAAATTTTTACCCCATCATCTCTCTATAATTAATGAATCATCTTTAGGGCTTGATGTGCAAATTATGGCGTAAAGCTCAACCTCCGCAGCTTCTGAAATCTTGTCTTTATGCTCTGAATGTTTATGTAACACTTCTGATATGTCAGTTTCAACTAAAACAAAAAAGTTCTCTAAGTCTTCAAATTTTTCATATTGTGTGATTTTGAGGAGACGTGTGAAGTGGTCTGGTCGAGAGAGAGTGTGAAAAAGCTGGATGGGAAGAGAGAGAAATGACTGCCTTCGGACTGTTATCAGACCTCTGTCAGTTCGGTTGGATTACAGAATTTGGAGAGGTTCAGGTCAGTCAAGAGAAAAGGACAAAACCAGAAAGGGGGCAGATAGGAGAAACAGTGTCAAAAAGAGAGTGAATTAGGCAGTGAATAGAGATTCTTGTTTGTGAAGGTACATTAATTAAATATAAGAGAACTGTACTGCTGACCTGGGACCTGTATTGCCTGATCATAGAGCATAATGTGTAGAATTATTTGTTTATTTATTTATTTATTTATCCCAGTGTTTGAGTCTGTTCTTTTTTCAATAAGAAATAATTTATACAGTATGTCTTTGTTAGCATATCTGAGTTAGATTCTGTGTGGATAGATTCTGCAACAAAATGTTCTGTATGAAAATGCTCTGTTGTTTTTCTATTGGCCTTGAGCATCCTTGGGCCTTGGATAAATTTGAAGAGTTATTGTACTTCAGAGGTTGTATGGTATACCCTGTATGGAATTGTGAGATGTAAACTCAGAATGAACTTAGAATTCTGACTTTTTTGTGAGGAAAAAAATTATTTATTTTTTATTCTGAAACAGGCTTCTATTAATTTCTCATTTTGTGAAACTGACTGAAATTGAAATGGAAACTATTTTTATGTGAATAAGCAGTGAGCAATTATTAGTGAATGAAAAGGAGAAATTGCTGATTTATCAAGATAAGAAAAAAATACAATATGATTTTGCAAGCAGAATTTCTTCAGGCACTATTTAGTGTCTGCTGCCTGTTTTAGTGTTCGAGTTCAGTCTGTTCCCTCTGGCTATAAAGGGAACTTTTAAATTTCCTTCTCTCATGGCTTGCCGATTAAAACAGGGTCCTATTTAAGTGGATTTATTTGCTGTCTGTTGAGAGTCGTAGTTTGGTTCACTTTTGGATCTGATCCAGTGCAATATCGAAAGCCTTCCACTTCATGCGCTCTATATCTGAATGCAAACCTTTCGCTCTGGGCCACAAACACCAATTGGAAACGTGCAGCTGCAGAACGATTTAGAGGGGTTGATAGAGCACTGGTCAGATTAAAGTATTGGCTTTACACTAAGGAATCTGATAAATGGCAATAAAATGGAAATTCAGATCGAGAGGGGAACTGATTTCATCAGCCCCAAAGGTGCAGGAAGGTTGATTGAAGGATATTTGTGTTGCTGGTTATTGCCTATGTTGCCGTTTTTGCGTTTGCATGTGCTGTAGTCTGTGTTTTGGCGCACACTGTCATTTTTGTGTTCTGTTTGCGAAATTTTTTGCCAGTATCAGTAACAAAAGAAGGGTGATTTTTGCCAGTGTCTAACTGATTTAATTATTCATAGTCATGTGTTAGAGGAAACAATGCATTATTTATTAGGCCAACATGGACAGTGAGCAAATTAAGACCAGGGGGAGAACAGGACAACATTGCAAACAAATTAAACCAGGAAAGCCAACTAACAAAATGATTGCATGGCACTAAACTAATATCCCAAAATCCTGCTGCATAGCACTGCAAAGTGTAGCTGTTTGTGGAGTTATGTTTATACTGATTACCAGTCCCAGTTGCTGATTATTTCTGTCTTTTCTCCCTGTTTCTTCAGTTCTCCGTGATGATTTTCGACAGACCCCCAGTGATGTGGTGGTAGCAGCAGGGGAGCCGGCAGTGATGGAGTGCATCCCTCCACGGGGCCACCCAGAACCCACTATCTCCTGGAAGAGGAACAATGTGAAAGTGAATGACAAGGACGAGAGGATAACGGTGAATTTCTTCCTTTCCTTTCCTCTCCTTTCCTTTCCTCTCCTCTCCTCTCCTCTCCTCTCCTCTGCACTCCTTGTAACTACAGAAGAGTCAAGTTTTAAATAGGAAAAATATAGAAACTCTTTGGTCATTTTTGAGCGAGATGCTAACGGTCTAATCAGATTCAATGATCTATGCTAAGCTACAGCTAAAAGTGCTACCGCCAGACCCGGAGATCGGCTGAATGGATTCGAAAATGGTAAAACTCAACTGTTTAACTCTAGGGGAGTTGGAAAATGAGCCTATTTTCAAAAATAGTGGAGTGTTCCTTTAATAACTTGCACAAACATGCACAAACTAGCAAATAGGAAAATATATTTATATATCTCTCTGTTCTCTCAACATTACAACTCTGTCCCTTTGTTTGTGTCTCTCTCTCTCTCATTGTCTGTCTAGGACTCTCTTATCAGCCACTCAACTAAATGGGCTATTAAAGCACTTTTACTAAATGTATCAGTTTGGTCGTGCTCTTTGTGTCAAGTGTTTCATAAACTACCAAACTGGCTTTTGCTTTAGTATTTATGTTTTTCTGGAGCCCAGAAACCATGTTCATAAAATATCACAACATATTTGGCTTCCTGTGGGGACCAACTCAGATTTTAGTGTCTTTTTCTCTTAGGTGTTTTATAAATGCATACTCCTGACGGATCATCGTGTGCTTTTCCTTACAGATCCGTGGAGGGAAGCTGATGATCTCAAACACAAGGAAGAGCGATGCAGGAATGTATGTGTGTGTCGGCACTAATATGGTTGGAGAGAAGGACAGTGACCCTGCTGAGCTTGTAGTGTTTGGTAGGTTTGTAATTCTACTTTATCCTATAGATTTTTTCTCTAAATTCAATTCAATTCAATTCAATTCAATTCAATTCAATTCAATTCAATTAAGCTTTATTAGCATGACTGTGTAACACAATGTTGCCAAAGCATTAACATATACAGTATATAACAACAACATAAATAACAACATAAATAATAATAAATAAAATACATCTAAACAAATGAAAAGATAAAGTAAGTCAGTATTGATTTAATCATGTTTAACACCTAACATTGTGAATGGTTAATACATATTTAGCAGCTAGTGCAGCTGTGTTGTCATCTTCTCCAAGTAAAAAGGGCATTTTCTCAGTATCACTAAGTTCAGTAAATGATGGGATCAGGGCTTCAAATCTGGGGCGAAATGTTCCCCTCATATTGTGATATTTAGGACAGATCAGCAGAAAGTATTTCTCGTTCTCTATTTGCTGTAGATCACAGTGTCTACAGATCCTCTGCTCTTGCTCTGTCCATGTTTGTCTATGTCTTCCTCTCTCTATTTCTAAATCATGGTTACTTAATCTGTATTTGGAGAGGATGTATGGAGAGAATAGATGTGGTCGAATGTATGTTGTTTTGGTAAAAAGCCAATCTGTGATTTATTTAGGATGTTGTGTCTTGTGAGGAATGTCACTATGCGGCTGTTTATTATATTGCAGAAAAGCTTTGCTAGGTTACTGCCCACACTAATGCCGTGGTAATTACTGGGATCAAATTTATCTCCTTTTTTGTATATAGGTGTGATCAGTCCTTCAGACCAGGCCTCAGGGAAGTCACCAGAGGATAAGATCAGATTGAATAATTTTGCCAGAGCTTGAATTATGTAAGGGCTGCTGATTTTGAGCATTTCATTGCTGATGTTGTCTTGTCCACATGCCTTCTTTAAGTTGAGATTTTTTATGTGCTCTGTTATTTCTGATGTTGTTATAATCATGTCCAGTGGGTTTTGGTAATTTTTTATTGTTTTCTTTAAATCTTCTAGTTTTCTCTTTGTTTTTGTTTGGGGCTGGTTGAGGTCTGGTTCAAGTTTTTGGTAAAGAGTTTTAAAGTAAGACCTCCAGACTGTGCCGCTCTGGAGGAATGTGTCTGATTTGGGGCTTTCAATTTTTTTAAATAGATTCCAGAAATTGTTTTGGTCTCTTCCTCTCTCACATTGATCTCTCTGGGAATCTTTCTGGGAATTCTTTCTCCTGTAGAGCGGCCCATGTTTGTACGCAGACCTGTGAATCAGGTGGTCCTAGCTGATGATGCAGTGGATTTTCAGTGTGAGGTTCAGGGAGACCCCACTCCCACCATACGCTGGAGGAAAGAGGAAGGAGAACTGCCTCGGGGAAGGTGAGACTCAATTAGAAGCAATAAAATGGTGGCATTAGCAAAGACAAAAGTTAATGAATTAAAAATTTAAAACAAAATTAATAATTTTATATTGAAAGTATGAATAAGACTCCTAGTAGTAATAATAATAATTATTATTATTATTATTATTATGTATTATATAAATAAATATAATTGCAATTATTATAATAAAGCATTAAAGTAATAAAATGCATATAAATTATAACATTTTTATAATAACAATATGTATTCTATAAATAAATATAATTTTAATAAAATAATTCCATTTCAAATTTCAATATTGTTTATATGTATGTATACATGTATGTGTGTGTGTGTGTATATACAGTATATATATAAATATATATATATAAGGACTGTCAGTTTAACGCGTTAACTTAATTAATTAGTTATGAAAAAATAACGTGATTAAAATATTTTAACGCAGTTAATGCACTGGCCCCGCCCCAGACCTGTACGTCATCTTATATTTTATATAGTTGACTGTTGACAAATATGATGCAGGGCAACAACTTGCCCTAAAATTCAAGATATTGGTGCAAAAATATGCCCCTGTATAAGTTTTGTCTCATATTTATATATATATATATCACATATCACATGATATCACATGAGCAGCGAGAGCAATATCACAGGAGTGCTGATTTTGTCCTGAATATCACGAGCTTAAATGTGATTTTATACATTTCAGTTCAGTAAATAAGAAGTTAATATTGTGTTATATTTTAAACACAATATTATGTGTTTTTGCTCAATTTTGCAGAGAACATATTATCTTTAAAGCCACGTCTCCAAGCAGCATAGTGTTTAGTTTCTGAATGAATTGGCGTTTTGAAAGAATCGTGTGAATCAATGATTCAAAGGCCCATTCATAAAGAGAGCCGTTTACTTCATTCTTGAATGAATCAGCCGTTTGAACGAATCGAATGAAAGACTCATAAAGACATTTTGAGTCACCGCCACCTGCTGGCAGATTTAGTTTGTTAGTTAGTGAATCATTTCATTAAAAAGTTTTTTTAATAATAATAACCAAAATAAAAACTTTTTTATTTTATTCTGTCATCGTTTACTCACCCACATGTTGTTTCAAACCTTTCTTTTGTGGTACATAAAATAAGGTATTTTGAAGGCTGTTGGTACAAAGCTGTTTTGGTTACCAGTGTAATATTAACTTCTTTTATGTTCCATAGTTTATGTTAGGCCGTTGCAGCCTAAATGTTTATGTGTAATACATTTTATGCTGAATCAAGTAAAATATTTCTTTCTAAAGCTAAAATTTGTAATGTCTACTTGATACTTTCTCATTTAACACAAAAATAGCTTTAAATAATCTTTTGTGGGTATTTTCACAGTCAAATTTATTTTGCGATTAGTTAATCGAAACATCATGTAATTAATTAGATTAAACATTTTAATCGACTGACAGCCCTTATATATATATATATATATTAGTACTATCAATCGATTAAAATAATTAACTAATTAATCACACATTTTTTAATCGAAATTAATTAATTAATCGAACTTTAATTTAATTCACTAATTTAAGTGAACTTAAAACAATCTTCACATAAACCCATGTTGTTTCAAACCTTTCTTTTGTGGTACATAAAATAAGGTATTTTGAAGGCTGTTGGTACAAAGCTGTTTTGGTTACCAGTGTAATATTAACTTCTTTTATGTTCCATAGTTTATGTTAGGCCGTTGCAGCCTAAATGTTTATGTGTAATACATTTTATGCTGAATCAAGTAAAATATTTCTTTCTAAAGCTAAAATTTGTAATGTCTACTTGATACTTTCTCATTTAACACAAAAATAGCTTTAAATAATCTTTTGTGGGTATTTTCACAGTCAAATTTATTTTGCGATTAGTTAATCGAAACATCATGTAATTAATTAGATTAAACATTTTAATCGACTGACAGCCCTTATATATATATATATATTAGTACTATCAATCGATTAAAATAATTAACTAATTAATCACACATTTTTTAATCGAAATTAATTAATTAATCGAACTTTAATTTAATTTACTAATTTAAGTGAACTTAAAACAATCTTCACATAAACCCATTTTGATAAATTTCATATTTACCTGTGCCCTTCAGCAGAAATATACAGAAATTGGAATTCAAGTTATCAAACACTAAACTGCTCTTACTAATGAACTGACGAGTTGAATCAAGGGTGAATGAGGGAGACAGTGCTGGGCTGCTCCAGGAAAACCATTTCAGAGACATGTTCTTTAAATATAACATATATAACAAATATAACATATTACATGCGTGCACAGTTTTACAGACTTAACTGACCACGACATTGCATGCTCATAGTTTATTTCCTGCTTTGATATGAAATGATACAGGCAGGCTACAGCGCGCACCGGCGCCTTTGTGCATGCAACTGAAGAGCACGAGCTCCGAGCGCAGTACTGTTTCCTGGCGAAGTGAAGTGGAGTGCGCATCTGAATCGTCTATCATTTGAAGTGATCGTAAAGACATTCTGCGACTGAATAAATGCACTTCTTGTCAAAAAAGTGACAGAAACAGCATGTTGTGAGTGGGGTGGCCAACCCTAGCTCCGCCCCTGCGTTAATTGCATTAAATATTTGTAATGCTTTAAACTGAAAAAAATAATAGAAGAATTTTAGAATTAAAAATTAATTTTAATGTACTATATTAATAAATATTATTTTAAATGATAAAATAATTACATTTTAATTTGAAATATTATTTATATGTATCAAAACAGTACTTAATATATTTTGCAGATATATTTTTTTATATTTTTTTATATATATTTTAAATTATTTAGGTAAATAATATACTGCAATTTAAAAAATATATGTCTGTCAAAGTTAAAAACTCATTGAACACTGTTAGCAGCAGATGTTAATCACACTGAAGCATTACAGTGTTAAAATCCAATGTAGCGTAACTTTGCTGATACAGCTGGCAGAGAACAGTGGGACTCTGTTTATAGGCAAACTAGAGAGTAACTTCATTGCCTGTGTGTGTTTCCTGGCAGGTTTGAGATCCGTGCCGACAACAGCCTGCGTCTTACTCAGGTGAAGGCTGAAGATGAAGGCTCATACACCTGTTTATCTGAGAACAGTGTGGGCAAAGCCGAAGCATCCGGAACACTTCAGGTCCACGGTGAGTTACAACAACTCTGCAGACGCACAGAGACTGCTTAGCTCAGTAACTCTCTCAAACACACACACATACGCATACACGTCCACACAGCAGCACATCTGACAGATTTGACATTAATTCTATTATATTCTTCTCTCTGACTTTAGCATCTTTCTCACACACACTCAACCGAGTCTGAATTGTATTAGCCGTAGCCCACACACACACACACATACACGTGCTGGCCTTGCATTTTGCTGATTACAGGAGTGAAGTGCAATGGCAACAGCCATTTATTTAAAGCTGCCAGATGCAATTAACATAATTCCATCTGGTTAGAGGCACATCTTGCTTCATAAAACATGACTGTGGGCTTGAGAACATGCACGCATTAAGAATATTCGACACACTTAATAGATGTTTATAGCAGCACACTTGCTATGAATGATTTCACCTGACAGCTGATGGACGATGATTCAACGTGTGAGTGAAACTGAAATATTATTAGTAGAGCTTTGTAGAAACATTGTAGGCTTCTCTGTCAGGCCTAAGGAATCTATAACATGAGTTTATTCCTGTTCATGTCATGTTGGAATTAGCATAGTTATGAGTTTTCCAACTTGACTCTGTTGTTGTTTTTTCGAAACCTGAAATTGCTAGTTGTTATCTTGTTTTGAAAGCACTGACTTCTACAACTAGTTTATTCTAATATCATGTAGAAACAACTAAAATAGCTGTATCATCACTCGAAAGTGCTTGCACATATCTGTAGTTTTTAAATCAAAACCAGCTGCTTAGTATAGGCGTAGCTTGACGTTTGAGTTTGGGGGGGCCAAACCGAACCGGTGGATTTGGTCAGACGTACTTTTAAACACATTTTTGTTTTGCTATAGTAAATCTACATATTCACATTCACATAGAGCAGTGGCAAGTGCGTGAGGTTGTCATGGTAACCACATACATTGCCCACGAATTACAGCTGCGCTTCTATTTTGCCACACTAAACTTAGCAATAAACACGTTTAAAATGCACAATAAACATGTCTGTCAAAACGATCTCAAAGGAGGCTTTTATTAAGCAAATCAAGGAGTGAATTACTCATCCACTGTTTTTAAAACAGACATTTGTTGGGCTTGATTCAAGTTAATGCACAATCAGGTGCTCACTTTTTATTTAGTCTCATTCTAGAATCTATTTAAATGTTGTGTTCTGTGAAAATTAAATAACATTTGGATGTAAATGGTCGGCATAAAAGTAGTGTGCGGCTAGACCGGCTGCGTCCTGTGGATCACCTTTATCTGATTGTCTGAGTCCAGAATCATTAAGCACGGCATTAATATCTTCATCGGGAGTTTTTCATTGTCTCCAGATTTCTCTGCAGTTCGTGTATGTTGTTAAAAACGCGGAACATAATTTTATTCCACACAACAGGCAAGCATTACCGTTAAGTCTATTATCCACCAAAATGCAGATTCGTCACGTGACAATTCTTACGCAAATGAGATTGAGGGAGACGTTAAATTTGTTTTGATTTATTAATTTACTTACAACAACAATTTAAAATATATTAACTTTTATGTATTCACTTTTACATGTAATATTAACTGCATTATATACATTTTTACTTCATAGAAAAAACTTTATAAATAAATGTCATTTTTTGCCCACTTAAAGGGACAGTTCACAAATATGAAAATTGTCATTTATTCACCCTCATGGCATGTTGTATATTTCTTCTCCAAAACACAAAAGAAGGTATTTTGAAGAAACTGATTTTGTCCATTCAGTGAAAATAAATTAACCCCACTGACTTTCATTGTATGGACAAAAAAAGCACAGAGAAATTTGTGAAAATGTCGTCTTCTGTGTTTTTTGCAAAACAAAGAAAGACATACAGGTTTGGAATGATGACAGAATTCTTATTTTTGGTTGAACTATCCCTTCTACACTCAGAAGTAATGAGTCTCTATTCTAGTCCAGCTCATTAATTTGGATATGCAGAGCTGGTTTTCACTGTTAAAAACTACAGAAAACGCAGGTATTTGAAACTTCAGAGGCTTTTGAAATGTGACTGGGTTTTGACTGCTCTGGATGTTCTTTACTGAGGAGAGTTACAAAAGGTCATTATCCAGCGCTGTGCAGGAGTGACCTCTGTCCTTTCACTCCAGACTATGAGAAAAACGTGATCAAATTACAGAGACACTGAAAGAGAGCTCCTCTGCTCCAAAGCTTGACCAGTACCTCTGCAGTGCCCATAATGCCTCAGTGGATGTGAGTTCTAGAAGATCAGAGGGATCTGGAACAGATTTTTTTCCCACAATGGTTTTGTGCAGTGTGGCCCACTCAGTTAGCTAGAACAACTCCGTATTGTCAGCAGAAACCTCTTGGGTTTGGCTTTGAAGCTTTGCGGAGTCACCAAGCCTACAAACGTTTTACCCTTGAAAGTGTTCATAAATAGCATAAAATAAATACTTGCACTTTTGGCTTTTTTAGAATTCAAATTTTATACCACTTGCTTTGTTTTTGTTGTCAGAACTGTATTTAACTTAAAGCACAATAAGGAGTACATATGACCGAGAAGTCATTTCCAGATATGTTATTTCTGTCTAGGAAAAACACTGATTTTTCACAAGTGGAAACAACTATATCTGATGCTGACGGAGCACTTCAGTGTTAGCCAGACTGACTGACAGACAGACAGAATGAAAGAAAGAACATGTTTTCAGAGGCAAGCAAGAGCGTACTGCTCCTTTTTAAGGGGTAAAAAGAAACCATTCCCTGCAGGGTGGTAGTTTTCATACAACCCAACTTGGGTCTTTGGTGCTTTTATTTTTTCTTTTGTTATTTGTGTCTTGGATAAGTTACATTTAATTGAAAGTTCGGGAAATGTACTTTCAGAGCTACTCAAACTGTTTTTGAAGTATTTTTTTTTTAGCTTGACAAAGAATATCATCCAAAACCTTGTTAGCTGCCCACCTAGGCGCATTTTTAGGCACAGAAGCCAGTGTCAAAGCTGTTGCAAATATTACCTAAAGGAAGATTTTATTGCTCACAGGTTTGTTATAAACAGCTCAAGGCAAATCTCAGTTATTTCAGTTGTTTTACGAAGATGTTATAATCTTTTAAAAATGCTGGAGGTTTATGCAAGTATCTCAATATGATCTACATTTAATTGCATTGCTCTATAGGGAAAACAATGGAGATATTAAAGCGATCTAATTGTGATTTTGTTCTTTCACATGGGAAGGAAGCAGCTTTTTAAGAAATCTTGTTTTGTTCATCTCGCCTATCTTTTATGCTCACCAAGACTGCATTTTTTTGTGAGTAAAAACAGCAATTTCCAACTTGGGTCTTTGGTGCTTTTATTTTTTCTTTTGTTATTTGTGTCTTGGATAAGTTACATTTAATTGAAAGTTCGGGAAATGTACTTTCAGAGCTACTCAAACTGTTTTTGAAGTATTTTTTTTTTAGCTTGACAAAGAATATCATCCAAAACCTTGTTAGCTGCCCACCTAGGCGCATTTTTAGGCACAGAAGCCAGTGTCAAAGCTGTTGCAAATATTACCTAAAGGAAGATTTTATTGCTCACAGGTTTGTTATAAACAGCTCAAGGCAAATCTCAGTTATTTCCAGTTTTACGAAGATGTTATAATCTTTTAAAAATCCAAAATGCTGGAGGTTTATGCAAGTATCTCAATATGATCTACATTTAATTGCATTGCTCTATAGGGAAAACAATGGAGATATTAAAGCGATCTAATTGTGATTTTGTTCTTTCACATGGGAAGGAAGCAGCTTTTTAAGAAATCTTGTTTTGTTCATCTCTCCTGTCTTTTATGCTCACCAAGACTGCATTTTTTTTGTGAGTAAAAACAGCAATTCTGTGAACTATTATTACAATTTCAGTTGGTGTTTTCTATTTCAAAATATTTTAAAATGCAGTTTATTCTTTTATTTGAAAATGCTGAATTTTCAGCATCATTACTCCAATCTTCAGTGTCACATGATCCTTCCGAAATCATTCTAAGATGCTGATTTGCTGCTCATTAAATGTATCTTATTTTAATAAGTGCTGAACATATTGAAAAATGCTGTTTAATAATTTAGTGAAAACCATCATAAACGTATTCATTTTGATTAATAGAATGAATATAATAAAAAGAACAGCAGTTATTTCAAATATATATCTATATATCTATATATATCTATATAGATATAAATAAATCGCGACAATGTTTTATGTCCTTGTTTAAAAAAAAAAGCTAAACTAAACTTTTGAACAGTAGTGTACAAGGCTACACATTGCAATTAGCCTTTTCAAGTGTATTTTATTCAGTACTGAAAAATATCAATACAAAACAGGTTATCTAATTGAAAATACAATACTTAATATTTGTGTCTGTGTAATTTCTGTGTGCTTATTAGAGACTCAAGTTGTTAATAACATGCTAATTTTAGACTCTTGAAATCAACTTTGTTGTTTTTCACAGTAGGTGCCTATGTAGACAGTGCAAAGCTAGATTTTGGATTTTGCAACATAGTTATAAAATTAAAGTTTTAGACTTCTAAGACAGATAAGTGTGTCAGAACATTCTGTATTCAGTGGAAAAGCCAGACGTTTAATACACACCGGGTTAGATAATCCCAGAAAGCATTGTAATTAGCCTTTTCAAGTGTATTTTATTCAGTACTGAAAAATATCAATACAAAACAGGTTATCTAATTGAAAATACAATACTTAATATTTGTGTCTGTGTAATTTCTGTGTGCTTATTAGAGACTCAAGTTGTTAATAACATGCTAATTTTAGACTCTTGAAATCAACTTTGTTGTTTTTCACAGTAGGTGCCTATGTAGACAGTGCAAAGCTAGATTTTGGATTTTGCAACATAGTTATAAAATTAAAGTTTTAGACTTCTAAGCCAGATAAGTGTGTCAGAACATTCTGTATTCAGTGGAAAAGCCAGACGTTTAATACACACCGGGTTAGATTAGTCAGACTTTGTGTGAGGGAGAAACAGGAAGAGATTCTGTCTTCTTTCCACCAAAGATGACGGATTCGTTTCATCATTCGCACAGCGTCGTGAAATAATCCACGGCATGTTTCCTCAACTGCCCTCTTCATTTGCATGTCTAAGAGCTGAGACAATAAATATGAAATAAACCCATGTAGCAGCGATTTACACCAGATTAATCCCGATGCACTGAGGCGCTTCTCCAACTGTGCTCATTTTAAGCTGTCCTAAAAAAAAGTAGGTCCTATTGCAAACTCTAAAAGGACTGATCTTAACCCATGCATATTACTGTATCCTCATGGGGGAGTATTTAAAACAGCACAAACTCTCTGAGAAACCACATTTATGCAGATGACGCTCTCGTTTTGATTATGCAGTAAATATACAGCTTATGAATTTGGCAGGTACTGCTGGACAGAGACGGCTGCTCAGCTAGGCACTGTAAACATATGCCCTGTATTAGTGTAGATAACCTGCAATGCTGTAAAGCGTTTAATCGGTTACACTCTGAAGACTGTATTAATTGCATGTAGGGAGTTTTAATTGCGGCGCTGAGCACTGAAGCATAGCCCTTCCACACTTTCTGTCCGCATCACTGTTCGACGCTGACAACTGCCTGTCATGGCGAGGCCCTGTGGGGATAGATGCAATGTTTGAAGACACGTTTTGTTGACGGACAATCTGCATACGAGTTTGTGGCTGTGTATTCACTAACCACTAACTCTCCCAGAGGGAGCGTGAAGGTGTTGGATCCTTGCATGTGTTGTGGTCTGTCTTGGGAGGAAACGAAGTTCCATGAATAATTTGTAGTTTCAGCACTTTTGTTTAGCCTATGTGAGTGGGTGACACTTTTGACCTGTCACTAGCCAGACAGCCAGCCTGGCACCTTCACAGCTCTGTCTACTGTTATTCCGTTAAATACACCATCTGTGATACTTCGAGGAAGAGATGTCCAGAAAGACTTATAGATATCTTAACAGATGGCATTCTATCTATAACTTGGTAGTTATGGGTTTTTTTACCCTCCATAGATTACTTTACAAGATAAATGCATGTTTATCTCTGATAATAATTTAATAATAAAATACAATAGAAAATATACAATTATTATTATTGTTGTTGTTATATTATTATTATTGTTGTTGTTGTAGTAGTAGTAAATATTTTATGTTATTGTTTGTATTATCAAGTTACAGTTGTCTATGAATTCTTATCTGGAAAAATATTAACAACAACCAATTTTATTACTATTATTCAGTTAACATTTATTTATTTATTACTTTTTTTATTAATTTATTGTGCCCTTAATTAAAGTATTATTTTCTGTGTATTTTATTCAGAACTTGAAAGTATACTTAAATTACTTTATACTCAAAGTACAATTGTTTTAATTTATTTTTGTCATTTTTTTATTTAACTGAAAATATGTTATTTCTGTTATTTTAGTAGTAGTAGTAGTAGTAGTAGTAACATTAGTGTTAATAGTAATCATCATCATCATTTATTTTATTGATATTATATACATACTATAGTGTAAAACATACACACATACATATACATATATATATATATATATATATATATATATATATTATTTTTATTATATTAATTTATTTGATTTATTTGGCCCATATTTCAAAGAGCTGGCACTGTCATCCATTTGATTTGTCTTCGAACAGCTTGGTCTGTTTGGTGCTGGTAGAGGTATTATGTATTTTTTAAATCCTTTCCCTAAATCTTCTCCCTGTCATACCACATTAGCATGCATCTGACACCTCCATTCTCTCAAAATGCCATGCTGTTTCTGTAATGTTGTTTTAACTGGTAATTATTTTTCACAGCCCAAGGCACATTCTGTTAGTTGCATTCACTTCTTGTTGCTACATATTTTTAGAGTGAAATCTCTTGAGACAGTGTGTGTTTCAGTAACATCTCCTTTTCGCCATATATATTCACTGTCATATATAGTCATTTTTGTATATTCAGATAGAAGGCTCATTAGATTTGTGGTATTACATAGCATTAAGTCAATATTTCAGTCCTTGCATCAGCCCAGGTGAGAAATACAGTCAATAATAGAGGGGGAATAGGAAATTGGTATCATTACCTCTCCAGTTTGCTCTGAGGTCTCTCTAGACTAGTGTCCCAAATTATAGCTACAGGGGATGTGTTTCAGATTTGACCTCCAGGGTCAGCGATATGGCTTTTGCTTGACCTCTGGACAGTGACCTCATTGACCCCTGTGACCAGGCTCCCTATTGGGCCTTGTTCTGTTTCAACATGCTTGTCGCCTCCAAGCTGTGATGCAGCCTACGCTCAACGACAAAGTCTACGAGAAAAAGCCAGCAGGCAGGCAGGGAGCTAATCGAAAAAATTAATCTGAGGCAGCTGCATTGATGCAGATTGCATCTTTTGGATTGTTTTTGACTTTTGTAATGAAAGAGACAAAAGGAAATAGAAAAAGGAGAGACTAAGCCAATGGTGGGGTGAAATAAAAGAGTAATTGTGGTAGATCGTGAGACAAATAGAGTGCAGTTTGTTAGGCGCATTAGTAGGGAGGGTGCAAACGCTATCAGCCCTTCAGCTTGATGAATTAGTTGGACATTTAAGGTGAGCTAAAGGAGAAAGACCTTCCTCAGTATAAATGCGTGTTGTCAGAGCTGACGCGTGACTCTAATCGTGTGTGAAACGCTACAAAAAAATTGCACAGGAGTGGGAAGGAGGATGAGAAATCAATTAGCCGGTGAAGGTTAAAGGTGACAGCGTTGCACATTCACAGGCGCCTGATAAAGGGCAATAGCACGGAAATAATCAATACCCATCAGCCCAGCCGAGCTCCGACAACTGAAGGCCGATCATCAATTTAGTTTATATTCCACCCTTGACGCTAAAATTCCAAAACCCGTCTATCACGCAGCATCCTCTACTAATATGGGAATTTGTTCCTGTAAAAGACCTATCAGGCTTGGGTACAATTCAAAATGGAAGAATTGGCTCCCTTTCAATTCATGAGTAAGAATTTGAATTGAATTGGCCACACCTGACGTGAAGTTGAGTTAGAATTGAAATGATGGGAAGTGGAATTTACTGTACATCCATCCATCCAGCCACCCACCCATCCGTCGTCCATCCATCCATCCATCCATCCATTCATTCATCCGTCCGTCCGTCCGTCCATCCATCTATCCACATATTTTTGATTACAGTTAATCGAGTAAGTCTTAACTCTTTTAAGTTCATCTGACCTCATTCGGGTACATTTCTTGTGTATGAAAACATATTCAGAATGAAACCAAACACAAGTCTCAACCAACATTTTAAAAATTGCATAAATTTTTATAAATTTTTACAGAATTTAAGTGATTTGGAAAAATGTGTTGGGTCTGGGTTGAAACTGTTCAAGGCCTCGTAATGTTGCTGGGTAGAAAGATGGCTGCAGGGCAGATAAAACCAGCAGATTAGCATCCATCACGAACAACCATTGATCAAACTCACACTAAGGTCAAGAACCAAGTAGCCGCGGCAGAAAGAAAGCCAAAAAGGTCTCATCAAAGAGATTGAGAGAGAGAAAGTGAACGAGATGTAAGAATGGATCCGCCGAGAGATAGATGACATGAACCCAGTGGCCGCCCAATGATGCTCTAGGGAGTTTGAGAGGTCCTCATTTATATCCAGACACTCATTAGTGGACAGAAAATGTACATTAGGCGAAAGAGGCCAGATTACTGATATATAAATGTATATTTGCTCTCGATACGCCCACATATCCCCGACAAGATAAGGGCTCTTCAGCACTGCATCATGTGCTTTAAAGTATCTCTACAGGCGCAGAAAAGGTTTCCATAATAATTAAGCTCTTTATATCCATCTCTCTCTGCTCAGAAAGACCAGCACTGAAACCTCTGCCTTCAGTAATTATGTGTATTTGGCTATAACCCTACTTGAGTTTTCAAAAGCCCTGCTTTGTGTCAAAACAGTCCTGAAATATGATGTGGATTAGTTTTGGTCGTGATTTTCAGAGCAAATCCTAACGGTTTATGGGTAAAAGTGTCAGTGTTGGTTTTGTTACATATATACAGCTAGGGTTACTGTATGACCTTTGACTCAGTTTAAATAGAATTCATAGCTCAGAGTGCTGTTTGCATAGTAATGACACTCTACACTAACCTTATCTTCTTGTGCAGAACTGGTACCAGAATGTGGCACCATGTACAATATCAGCTATGACAGCTTTACTACATGCCACCAACAGTACTAACACACACACACAGTTCATCTCTTTGGGAGACTCAAGTTTAGACTAAACAAAACTGGCACTGTGTAACTGTATATAAATTGCCGAACATTCCAGAAGCTCATATAGACTCTATAGGGGCCTTGATTTGTTGTGTGTGGATCTGCAGCTTCATAAGTTTCTTTTCTTCTCTTCAGTTCCTCCTCAGATCGTGGTGCGTCCGCGGGATCAGATCTCTGCCCAAGGCCGTACTGTCACCTTTCTTTGTGGAACGAAGGGAAATCCCCCTCCTGCTGTGTTCTGGCAGAAAGAAGGCAGTCAGGTAAGAGAAAACAGCACACAGATGCACGCCAGGGAACCCTTACAGTGTCAGTGTCAAAACACATCAAGGTATGTGGCGAATACTTTCATTGTGCTTGCTTAAAGAAAGGGTCGAACTGTAGGGCAGTGACCGAGTATATTAGTAAAAAGCAAAGCACAGTTTTGGAAGGATTTCAACTAAATCTAAAAGACTAAAAGATTAAACTGAATTTCTTATTTCTTATAGAGATAGTATAAAGAAAAATAATCATCTTGACACCAGTTGGTTATGCAAAATAAATTTTCATGCTTCATTTTTTAAAGTATATAATGCTAGTACATTTTTAAAGTGTGACCAGAGTGACCAAATTCTTTTTGAGGTCACTCGATATGTATATCATGCAAGATGTTAGCACACTGTGGATCTATGAGTGACACTTCTAAGATTGTGAGTGGGAAGGCAAGTCTAGTGCCCATATAGGCTGGGAATCCGATGGATTTATTTTTCATTATCTAGCTGATCTCAGGATGGAGGATGAGTTTCTCTAGAAGCACTTTTGCTTTGAAAACAAATTGTGTGGCTGTCAGTTTTTGAATCATATGTGTTGTCACTTGTAATCATGTATTTGCTGACATAACAGCAAACATATGATTACATGGGACAATACATGTAATGTATTTGACAGCTGATCATGCATAATTGGCACTCTGAAATCAAATCAGTGTTGTGTGTGTTTATGAAATCTGTAAATCATAAACAAATAATGTGTTTTATATATATATCAATAAATGAATTTATTTATTATTAATAATTAATGACTTTAATCAGTGTAAAAATAGTATTTAAAAAATAATGATTGTTTTAATTAAATATGAGCTGAGCATTTTATGTTTGGTTTTCATGATTATAAGAAGCAAGAAGAATTACAAAGGTTTTTTTATCAGTCCAAGGAGTTTCAGAGTCAAAGAGACAAAGAGAATAAAATAGAGAGAGGATGCCTTGCAGCCAGTTTGGATGCTGGTGACAGGCCATTCACCGGGGTAGAAGGAACTCTGGGATTTCTGCAGGAGCTTGTTCACGTTCATGTCTCCTCATTGGGTCAGAGGAGGATAGAACATGTCCCTGGGCCCAGCTAGATAACACGCTCATGTCTCTATTAATAAAGCACAGCAGAAGAAATGAAGATGTAAGCCTCTGGTTGTTCTAAAGCACTTGGAGGAAGGAAGCCAGTTCCCATATATCTCCCTCCATCCTTTCTTAGATCCCTTCATCCTTCTTTTTTTGTCGAGCAGAGTGTGTCATAGGCCAGAGGTGATCAAATATCCGCTGTACGTCGGGCCATGAACTCTTCTCCGGTTAATCTCTCATCTATTCTTGGTTTTTCTGTGTGTGTATGTGTGGCCGATCTTTGAGGTCAGTAGATATAGAACAGAACTGAGGATGAGGGTGAGTCCGGTCTGAGCCAGAGGGCTGGGGTGAGCGGGTCACTGGATTATCCCCAAAAATGAAACAGTGACACACACACACGGCCAAGTAGGAACAATAGGGCAGCTGTCAGTGTTGCAGCCTCATGCTAAAGGAGGAAGACTCCTTAAAATCCTTTGGCCTTGTCTTTTGTGTATCTGGCATTTTTCCTAACCCCCCTCTCTAAAACACCAGCTGAGATAACGCAGCTATTGTTCGGCAGTGAATCTCAGCGGTCAACTAAATTTATACCTGAGTATCACATTGAATGCACAGTGATGTTCTATTAATGTAAATGCAAATCAGCCATTTCATCCAAGCTCTTAAATCTAAGTGATTGGGATGAGTCATAAATTATATCAGCGGACCGATTATCCCATATCCTTTTTTAATATATTTGTAATTTGTATTAGTCACAAACAGTAATGCAACATGCATTAACTTATAAAGCAATATGCCACAAGAGGCTGCATGTTAAAATGATTTTACTGTGATTAAGGGTGTTGAACATGGTAAAAACATGTTTGCACATAGTCTATAATGTGCTATTGTTTTTATAAGATAACGGCAATATAATGTTTATTTGATAAGTGAATGCATATTGGTTTACAATATTTTATATGATGATAAATTTAACACATTTTAATAAATTGTATTATTAATATACACTAATATCAATTAACTGTACTGTATTGTAATTATAATCTAATCAAAATCTAGCCTGTTTATAGTTGATGCATTAATATAGAGTTTTACTTATGTGCAGTGTTGGGGGTGACACAAGTTATGCAACGCGAGTTGCGTAATCAGATTACTTTAAGTCACTAGTAAAGTAAAGCATTACTTTTTAATTTAGAAGGAAATATCTAAGTTATTATTTCAAATACGTAACGCCAGTTACTTTGTTTCCCATGTCTTGACTGACAGCTCTCGTGTTGCCATGTTGAGAGAAATCGGGAGTAAGTGCAGAGGCGTTGTGTGTGAACATGATGATACTGTAGTTCTAGACTAAATATGAACATGTATTTACTCATCTCACTGCACAAAAACAGATTCAGTATTCCTCAAAATGAATAAAAACAGTCGAATGCAAACTCAGAATATTATACAAACCTGCAATAATTCAATGTTAAATAAGACAAATATAATTTATGTATTTAATCCCATTTTATGAAACCAATGTCTTTGCTACTGACCTTCGGTGATCCAATTCAACCATACTAAACATAAATGACACATTTGTGTTTCATTTTTGTTATTGCTGAATAGTGTTGAACTTTCATCATATTCTTCATGCAATTTGTTTTAGCCGTGCCCTCTACTGTACAGTCGTGAATTTACATTTCCTTCAGCCTGAGGCGTATTCAATTCACTTTTGGTGTGAAAGGGCTTTTTACATTTGTTTGTTAAATTTTTTACAAAAGAAAAACTTTTTTATATTAAAAACAAACAATCAAGCCCTGCCCAGATTTATAAAGTAACTCAAAAGTAACGTAACGCATTACTTTCCATAAAAAGTAACTAACGTAATTAGTTACTTTTTTAGGGAGTAACGCAATATTGTAATGCATTACTTTTAAAAGTAACTTTGCCCAACACTGCTGATGTGTGCTGGTGATTCATCTGCTATTCAAATCACTTTAGATTTAGGTGGAACTGTGATTATTTTTTTGGAAAAAAGACAGCAATTAATAAGTTTTATAATGGTCATTTGTGAGTTAAGCTATTCCTGAGTTATCTGAGCTAGATAGCCAAAAAGCATCAACTGAAAATGTGATTTATCATGCTTAGTCTTTTAATAGCGTTTAACAGTGTTTCTGTGGTTTGAACAGGTCCTGCTGTTTCCCAGTCAGCCACCTTCACAGTCAGGCCGTTTTTCTGTGTCGTTAAGTGGAGAGCTGACCATTATAGATGTGCACAGCGAGGATTCTGGGTACTACATCTGCCAGGCCATCAGTGTGGCAGGCAGCATCTTGACCAAAGCCCTGCTGGAGGTGGAAAGTAGTGAGTAAATACTTCAAACTACCTTTGGACACACACACACACACACACACACACACACACACACACACACACACACATACATACAGTTGCCCTTTCATACACCCCCGCCAGCTCCATCAAACACCGGCGGTTGGCTTGTATTGATAATTTAATATCAATCTAACTACATTAAAGGTCCGGAACTGTACATGTAATTGAATTGCTTGTGTGAGGCCTTATCACAAAGATTTGAGTAATATTTTTGTTTGCGTTTGAACAAATTGCCGCTTCGCCCCACCATAGCCATTTTGCTCTAAACCAAAATAAATAAAAAAGTCTTCAAAGCCGCCCCAAATTAAAATTTCTGCTTCTGCAAATGAGAGAACAGCAGGAAGCTCTGGAGACGTAATCAGAAAGGACAGGGCACAATCGAGCTATGCAAATAACCCCAGGAACATATGCCGCCTCCGTCATGCTCCCTGGTAACAGGATAAACTGTTTGTGTACTCCACGTGTGTGCGCGTGTACCAAACTGAGTCTAGGCACATCACATGAAAAATCTTCACCAAGAGTCCAATATCTGCACAGTCTGCTGTAGGTTTGCTAAAAAATCAGGCTTATAAAATATAATTGCATTTCCCAGAAACCCCTGTGCCTGCTGTGGCCTCTAAAGACGATGTCCCTGGCATGTTGGCATCATCTGACTGATGTTTGCTGTAATGTACTTACCTGATACATGATGAAATGATCTATGGAAGGACATATGTATGTGCAGCGCAGGGTCACTGCACCCAAGGATGGTTCTCGTGCCTATGAATTTCACATCATGTAGAAGCACAACTCGGTTTTGTTTGAGCGATACAGTCCTCGTCTTCTTTCTGACCTTATGGTCTTTTCTTTTTCTTACCGCTGTGGAGGGAAAATGTCAGAGATGCAGGCTGCCTTTCCCAGGTCCTTGTTTTTTCAAATGAGAATGCTAAAGTAACCGAATTGCCAATTATTTATCTATGGACTTTTCTCCTCGCTTAGGTCAATAGACAGTAGGTTTTACAGCTCTAGTCAAACAAATAATAAATTATTCATGGAAACACGGCCGTGTTAAGCCATCACATTGGTCTATAGAAAGAGATGCAGCTGAATGAGAGGAAATGGAAGAATAAATTGTAGAAGAACACAGGTACTGTAATTATTCTAGAGTGCCGTGTTGAAATGTATCATCATGCATTTTACATGCTATATTGCTGCATACCTTTCAACTTGGAAAAAATTCACCTGTGTAGAAAAGTGCAGTAAAATGCTTTTTTTTCACTCAGTGCTGTAAGAGGTATATGTACATGGTCACATAAATATGCTAAGAGAGTGGAAATAATCTTACATAAATGTTTGTAGGTCTGAGATCTCAAGTAGCAATTTGTAATCCCACATCGTCATATTTGAATTGAGCACAAATTACTGACGAATTACTGATCGTTTTTGTTTGGCAGTCTGTAAGAGTACAAAACAAATGGCCAGTTAAATTCAGTGATTCCCCCCCCCCCCCCCCCTTTACTTTTACCTTTTGCTGAATGTTTCAGTGCACATATGAATTTTGCACTGGACATTTGATACTTTTTTAGTAATTGTATTTGTTTTTGTCATTATATGTCATATTGCATGATAATATTGTATTTTACCATCATGTTACTCTCAAAATATCAATTAGCATAATTCACAGTGTGTGTTTTTCAACAATCTCTTGTGTATAATTTGAACGAGGTGGATGATATGGTGGTATTACATGTAAATATGGTTCTTGTAGCCCACGCATCTCTCATTCTCTTCACCCTTAGCCCCATCCGACCGGATCCCTCCCATCATCCGCCAAGGACCAGCCAACCAGACACTCACTCCGGGGACCACGGCCCAATTGCAGTGCCACGTGATGGGCAACCCTCTTCCGAGCATCCAATGGGAACGCGACGGCCAGAGAATCCTGGGCAACGACGAGCGCATTAGCCTAATGGAAAACGGCACTTTACAAATCACAGCCCTGCAGGTACTTCAGTCAAGATAGTGTTTAAGTGTGCTCACAAGGGTCTGTTTTTCAGCATCTATGGCATCTATGGCTTTTATTTTAAAAAATGCTAATCCCCAGGGGATGCTAACGTATGTTTTTTTTTTCTTCAAATCGAGCCCTCTTCAGTGCATGTCCCGTCACAGGCAGCTCTTTTCATTGACAGACACCATATGCTATCATGGAATATTCCATATGAATAGTTTTCACTTGCCATGCATTTTCAGACACGCTGATGTAACGTTTAGACACAGACGATTTCTGTAAAATGTCATTACCTCTGTCCGATCAATGGCGGGGGCATAAAACGCGCAATCGAGTTTACAGCAAACAGGCAGTCTTAATTAGCAGATCGATTTTAATACTTGCTCCGTGGACAGTTTCGGGGTGACCCAGCCACTCATGCGAGAGTTGTGCACAGCGATAAAACCGGTAATTATGATTGTAATGGGAGTGTGTGCCGTCGTTAGTATTAGCGCATGCTAGCCTAATGAAATCCATTCCTCAAGGCCTCAGGGGTGTGTGCGATTGCAGGTTTTACCTGAGGTCGCTGCACTGCCGTGAACAGACCTGATGTGTTAATTGATTGTTCCTGGGAATGATTAACAGTCACTCATGCCTTAATTAAATGCTCATTCTGGGATATAGAAAGGTGGGGAGGCTAGCAATCTTTATGTGCTACTCTCAGCAACCTTGTACTCTCTGCAATGTTTGCATCACATTAAACATGCCCTTGATATTCAGTGCAGTGACTTTACGGACAGCTCACGCCAAAAATTTGTGTGAATTTAAGTAGCAGCCTCATTTATCAGTGATAATTTAAGCTTTTGTGTTGAGTTGTGTTTATTTGGCTTGTTAAATGTTGCATGCTTTGTTCAGATGGGCATCTTTGGCTCTGGTGTTGGCCCTGTCCTCTCTGGTCTGGTGCCTCTGTTGGCCCCCTTTAGTCCACGATTACCCCGGCATGATGGGAGAGCACAAGGGGGCACGGAGAGTGGGGTTTGCACAGATGGTAGCATGCGAGTGTGTGAGGGAAGGGAGAAAGTAAGGGGGAGCGCTGTGAAAAGGTGCCATTATACCGGGAGAATGGCCAGAAACTGCCTGCTCTCGACTGTGCCAGGGGAGTGAGGAAAAAGAATGAGTGTGTGTCTGTTGGACAGAGAAAAACTAATAGCTTGGAATAGTTCACCCCAAAATTCGGTCATTATTTCTTCTCCTGCACATTGTTTCAAACCTCTGTTTTTTATTGTAAAGGGAGATTTTTTGGAAAAATATCCTGGGCCAGTATTTTTAGTATAGTGAAAAGTCAATGAGGATGGGACTGTCAAGCTCTAAAATGACAAAAGCAAAAGCATATCATATGACTTTTGCACAATATTTCAAGACTTCTGAAGCCATATGATAGCATTGTCTGAGGAACAGGCCAGTGTTTTTTATATATATTATTTATATGCTATTTAGTATTTATTCATATTTTATATGAGCTTTTATTTGTTGTTTTTCCAGTTTTTATTTTAATTATAGTTTAGTAATTTTGTTAATGTGCTTTTGTCAATTTTGTTCATTTTTTCAATTTTTTTACTAAATTTCCTAAAACATTTTAATACATTTGGTTTTAGTTAACAATAGCAACAGTTGCTCTTGTCACCTTTATAGGAGTTCATGAAAGTAGTGGTGCCTGATACATGACAAATCTTTTCAATTAATCAGTTGATTCAGTTCACAATTCACAAAATGTTTCCTTTTCCACTCATGCATTTTTAAGTGTGTGTTTAGCACTGAACCCAGAGCTGCCATCTATGATTAATCAGTCGATGCCCAGTTGCTTACCTCTCTGAGCTCTTCCAGCTTTCCACCAATGACTAGCCAGCACAGCAGAGGTCTAACCAATGAGGTTATCCACTAAAAGAGGAAGAGGTCACAGAGAAAACTGTTTCTACACCTTGTGTTTCCTCTTCTCCTCCTCCCAAGAGAGATTCATAAGTGACCAAAATAACACTCTCAACAACACACTCCTGTACTGCCTGAGGATATAAAGCTACTCTTCAGTACATGGGTTCAGTTTCAGACGAGACTTTTTCTGGCTTTTCTACTAATATCTGTTGTTTACTGCTGTTTAATTCATGCTAACATGCATTATGCTACATACAAATGAGATTAAGATGAAACAGACACATCACAAGTAAGCAGACAGCAATTCGAGGTCATGGTGTGTGGATGTATGTGTGCATCACAGATACAAGGTGTCATTGGTGCCCCTGAGCTGTCAGCACTATTAGATCGCTGTCAGAGAAAGAGAAAAGCTTTACTACATCTCTCACTGTCGTAAGCTATTTCTGCCGGACTTCTCCCCTCGGCCCTGTGGTAAAAATTTAATGCCCCTCGCCCTCCCCACTGCTCACCAGTTTGTCTTTGTATTTCCTGTTTCTTCCTGCACATTCAGTTCACCCATGCTAACTCAGATGATAGATAAAAAATATGTTAAATCAAACGGACAGATGAAAATTCACTTGGGTTCCCACAATGGAAAGATTTTTATAGACTTACGGAGACACTAGTATGAAATCAATCTCAAACTCTGATGGATTCATCTGATTAAGCTGTTCAGCGTGATTTGCTATTTTAAAGTGTTTAATGGGTTAGACAGTTGCATATTGATTTCTATCTAAAGTTATTTGCATACACTACCATTCAAAAGCTTGAAGTCAGTAAGATTTATTTATTGATTTAATTATAATGCATCACATTGATAAAATGTCACAATAAAGACATTTATAAAGTTTTCTATTTCAAATAAATGCTGTTCTTTTGAACTGTCTATTCATCAAAGAATCCAGAAAAAAATTATGAACTATAAACATTTCCACAAAACACAACTGTCTTCAACATTGATGATAAGAAATGTTTCTTGAGCACCAGATCAGCATATTAGTATTATTTCCGAAAGATCGCGTGACACTGAAGACTGGAGTAATGAAGACTGGAGTGATGGTGAAAATTTAGCTTCGCTATCACAAAAATAAATTACATTTAAGATATATTAAAATATAAAAATATTATTTAAAAAAACATTTCACTATATATATATATATATATATATATATATATATATATAAAATCAAAAACACACACACACGGAACGATATTCTGGATGAACTATAAACATTTCCACAAAACACAACTGTCTTCAACATTGATGATAAGAAATGTTTCTTGAGCACCAGATCAGCATATTAGTATTATTTCCGAAAGATCGCGTGACACTGAAGACTGGAGTAATGAAGACTGGAGTGATGGTGAAAATTTAGCTTCGCTATCACAAAAATAAATTACATTTAAGATATATTAAAATATAAAAATATTATTTAAAAAAACATTTCTCTATATATATATATATATATATATATATATATATATATATAATTTAAAAAACACACACACAAGTGTATGGAACGATATTCTGGACTATTTTCAAAAGGAATTGTAAATTGTGTTTTCCAATTGCAATTGGCAGCTTTCCATGTAGACATCGGAAATTCAAATGCAAAAGGAATTGCGATTCCATTTGAGTTTTGGCAGGTTACATGCGTGACGCAGCGAGAGTGAAAAAGCAGACATGGTAATTAATATTGCTATTTAAATATGACAGGCTCGTAACTCCTAAGACATGGGAAATACAGTTGCAAATGGACTTTGCCTTTTCATTTGAAATTTGGCCATAGCTGTGTGTGCGCGAAAGCAAAAATGCAAACGCTAATGCAGGATTTGCAATTGCATTTGGATTATGTCACAATTTATGCGTCCACATATTGAAAACGCAATTGAAAATACAATTTGCAATTCCTTTTGAAAATAGTCCGGAATATCGTTCCATACAAGTGCTCCATCATCACCTTTATGTGTCTTTATCCTTATATATATATATATATATATATATATATATATAATAATAATTAAAAAAACTGACTTTTTAAATGGTAGTGTATATTAGTGTAGTAATGGGGTTCGACTATTAAACTGACAATTGATTTCAATGGAATTTGCTGTTAGCATGTTGCTAAACTAATTATGTCATACTCTAATAAGCATAGAAATACATTATGCACACAAATATTGAATAAAACACTACTATAATTAGATTTAACTATTTCTTTCATACTTTTCAGCATTGAATGAATTACACATATTTGTATTAGAAATAAGGAGATTTTCTCAACACGTCCACAGTTTTGAATGTATTTTTTATGCATGTGTCGCAATGCACTGCGGGTCTTCATTCTTTGTGAAAGATACAGTTTATAGTTTGCCTGTTATAGAAGTAATTATTTTGTCTCTGCATTTGGGTACATACCTATGATGCTGTAAAAAATATGCCAACATACAAGCTCGCTTGGTTTCACAATAGCACATTATTTTCTTCCTGTCTCTAACTTCAATAGTAATAGGAAAAAATAACTGTTGATCCTGTATTACTGCGAAATAATAGGCAATTTTGAGGAATTTTTGTCAAGATTTCCACGCTGCTCCAAGCGGAGTGAGCCAGTGCATTGTGCTCGAGTTTATCCATACAAATGCTGACCCTGAGCCTGCTGTTGCTAGGAAACGGACTCCGGGGCCTACACCTGTGTTGCCTCCAGTTTGAGTGGAGAGACGAGCTGGAGTGGTGTACTCACAGTAAAAGGTAAAAAAGCACACACAAGTGCTCCATCATCACCTTTATGTGTCTTTATCCTTGACAAACTGCATCATATCATCTTCAAATTGAGGGAGCCGCTCCCATTGCAAGTTTGCTCAGTAGATACATGAGTCCATTTACTAGAGTAGTGCTGACCTGAGATCAGATTTTTCCTGTTTAGTATTGATTTCTGTTATAATGTCCTATAAATCTAGACTAATATGGAAACAGCAAGAGTTTTCTGATATATTCTGCAAACAGAACCAAAGCTCACAGAATGATAAGTAGAACCATTGCTTATATTTCTAATCTTATCTTTACAGAGAGTGGCGGTCTCTCTGTATCCCCGGTTTCAGAGCCCTACCAGCTGCCTGGTCCACCCCAGAAGCCTGTAGTAACTGATGTGACCCGTAACAGCGTGACCCTGACCTGGCAACCGAACGCACATGAAGGCGGAGCGGCTGTCACCTCTTACATCATTGAGGCTTTCAGGTGAGCTGGTACACTCTGTAAGCATCTCCATTCTGCTCCCTTCCTGTTTGTTTTCCTTCCTAGCCAAGATAATATTGTTTCTTGCCAGAGGCTACTACAGGGGTCTATTCTTCATTTTTTATTAATTCACTGTCACTATCTTAGCGTTGCTGGTCAGCCGTGACAGATGGGCTAATACCACCGCATGGTTGCCCTGTCCCCGACCCCTTTCCCCCGCTCTACTGCTCCTCACAGTCATGCGAGGGCAGCTACATCCTGTGCTTACATATCACATCCTGCCTCCTACAAGAATCACTCCCCTCAGGCGGCAACCTACTGCCAGAAAGATCTAAATTAATTGCAACTGTATTGGTGTTCTACAATTGAATTTCAGACATAGACTGGAGAACTCTGGCTTATTTAAAGGGGATATAGTTTATGAATTACTGAATTATTCTATACATTTAGGTTTCTTGTGGCAGTTTAGTAATCTAGCTTTATTTGAGCAGTTAGGGCAGAGGGCAGTTATGAGGACATAGTTTTGTATGGAAGCCTGTTTCCGCCACTGAATAAAAAAAAAAAAAAAGTTAATTGTTCGTTTTTATTTCACAATTCTGACTTTTTTTTTCTAAGAATTGCATGATATGAACTCGCATATGTGAGTTATAAAGTCAGAATTGTGAGATATAATTCTGAGTTTATATCTTGCAAATCAGATTTTTCTCTCTCGCTATTCTGACTTTGTGAGTTATAAAGTCCAATTCTGATGGGGGAAAAAAACTGATATGTTGCAATTCTGAGAAATAAACTCAGAATTGTGAGATATAAACTCACAATTCTGAGTGTATTTCTCAGAATTGCAACTTTATATCATGCAATTCTGACTGACTTTCTAAGAATTTCTGTTTAAATCTCGCATTTTTTACTTTTTTCTCAAATTGCCAGTTTATATCTCGCAATTCTGACTTTATAGCTCGCAGTTGCATGTTTATATCTCAAAATTCGGAGAAAAAAGTCAGAATTTTTAGATGTAAACTCACAATTGCGAGAAAAAAGTCAGAATTATGAGATAAAAAGTCACAATTACCTTGTATTTGTATAATAATTTTTATAAGTTGCAGAAACGGGCTTCCTTAGTTTTGGCATAATAACAATTTCTGAATTATTTTATTTCAACATAGTTTTTATAAATATATATATATATATAAATATCGTCTGATAAATGACTAAATAAATAAAATAAATGTGCTTGGTGAACCCGGTTATACACAATAATGGAGCTTCAATGTGTGTGACAGTCATGGCAAAATAATTAACATGGTGTCAGAATAATTGGAGCAGTGAGATTATTTTAAAAAGCATTTGCTTGGAAAAACTGAAAAGAAATAAAAACAACTATCAATGAAATATAATATAATTAAAATATATGTTAATTCAGTCATTTTTAACACATTTTCTGAATTAGATTTTGCTTTCTAGACTAATCGATTAATCGTGCTTATTTTATTCTCTTGGCAGTTCTAATAGGATACATATATAAAAAAAATCTTCTGTTTTTACTTTCATACAATGAGTAAAAAAATATATGCTTTCAACTTTAAAATATTTGTCAGTAAAACATGGAAACTATTTATTTTGTAATGATTTGCTTTAATATTATCAAAAAAACAATTATATAATTAGTAATTAGTTTAATCTCACACATTATAAATGGGTTTGTAATGCATAAAAAACAAGCTTTTTTATTTTCTAAAAGAGTCCCTCATACAGGGATCATCATATTTGGGTGTTCAGGGCATCAAAAAATAAATAAAAAAATAAAATAAATCCTTGCACTTGCTGTTTTAGGTTTTGTACAGTCTGCCAGAGGTTTGTTCATAGAAGCATAGCTTAAGAAATATTCTCACTCTGATAGCTGAGGGTCTCAGTATGACATGCTAATGAATTCAAATATAGTCCAAACAGACACTTCTTTAAGCTATTGTAGGCTGGCTGAAATGGGGCTACCTCTAATTACAGAACCAAGGTCCTGCAGTCCTTAGAGGGAGGGCAGACAGCAAACGGGATATTCAGCAACGGAGATGTAGAGAGCCACACACATACACATTTTCATTCTTTCTCTACTTCATATACACACACTATGTCTCTGTCCTCTCCCTTGCCCCCCTGGGTAACAGTTAGCATGGCCCCACATCCTTAAAATTGATTCTTTATCGAGTGCTGTGGGGCTGAAAGGGGTGTTTGCTATCAAATTTCCTTCCCTGAGGTGCTGTGGAACACGGAGCGCAGGGAAAGGGAGGTGGAGAACAAGTGAGGGATGGAAAAGAACTGAGATTGAGGATGAGGAGGATTTAGGCTGTTGACACCTCAATACAGGGATAAAAAGGTTTATGTTGCGGCCCACTTTTGGAATATATGCATGCACATTTATGCAGGTGTTTATAAGGGTCCAATCACGGTCTTGCTGGAGAAAAGGGAATTGTCTGTGCCTCAGCCTTTCCCTATTTCTTCCATCCCAGCTGATAGCAAAGTGACCTTGGATTTATCGCTCCTATAGGTGGGCTGCTAAAGGAATATTTACGAGATTCACAGCATTTATGGCTTGGCCTAATTGTGCAGGTCGGGCTTTTATTGGCTTTGTGTCTGTGGCAGGAGTTGCCACTGGGGAAAAATAAACCTTGAACACACCGCACATGACCGCTGTTCTAAACAAGGATGATGGTTAACCACAGACAAGTGAAGAGGAATATCCCAAAGCCTTCTGGCACAGACAGATGTCTGTGCTTAACGTTCGTGGTTTATTAGATGGGGATGCATGTTGTTGAATGAATCTTGCCCACTTGTATGCCACATCTAAGTAGCTCTCTTGGTTTTCATTAAATCAAGTTCATATTCCTGTATGCTTAGGTGTGATCTGGATGTTAATCAAAAGCTGTGTTCCTAAATTGACAGAATCCGTCAATGTTTTCAGTTTGTTTAATAAAATCTCATTTAAGTATCCAAGGTGTTATTTATTACATGCACTGCATTATGACAAGCCTAGTCTGTGCCATAAATAAATCTATCACTGCAGAGATCTTTTTCTAGTCATGCCACGCACTGTCAAGCCAAAGGCTACAAGAATAGCATCACAGAAGAGCTGGGTCATTAAACAGACACATGTAATGACAATCAAAAGAGTGCAGATAAACATCTATGACATTGACTTTGCTGTTAAACCCTCCTCTCTCTAATGCCGTGCAACAGCTTCAGGACAAATGTAGGACAAAACATTCGTGTATTGATGTTTTATTCAGATTGAGCTGTATGAATCTGCTGGTTTTGATATTGTAGAGCATAAATAAACACGTATGGAATTAATCTGGATGCAAATGTGATGAATAATTAATGTAGTAATATAATCTCTAAAATCTTTGTCTATTTTTTTCAGCCAATCAGCAGGCAGTACTTGGCAGACGGTTGCAGATTTTGTGAAACTGGAGAAGCACACGGTCACTGGACTGTCGCCGAATACCATTTACCTGTTCATTGTGCGTGCAGTCAATGCTTACGGCCTGAGTGACCCCAGCCCCATCTCAGAGCCCGTACGCACACAAGGTCTGTACGCTGGAGACCAATCAATTTTATGAGATCTTTAAAAATGTGTGAACGTGTAATACAATTTATATGTTGTATAACTGTTATTTAAGTATACAAACAAATTACATGAGAAGAGCAAAATAATAGTGCCTGTTATAATACAGATTATATATTAATCAGTTCCATTCAATGTGGATTGGATCTAATCATGAAAGGCAGAATAAAAATATTGTATATCTATTTTGTGTCTATATTTTAATTTAATTTTAATTAAAATCAACAAAAATGAAATCAAGTACAACAAAATACCGTGATATATAAGCATTTTACAATAAAAAATAAAATAAAATAAAAAATATATATATACTGTGTATATATATATATATATTGACTTGATTGATTGACTTTATTAATCCCAAAGGACACAATAAATAAATGAATAAAATAAAATACTGCATTTCATAAAGCACCCCTTTGTTTCAAGCATCAAAGTAAACAATACTCCATAATTAACATAATTACAATATACAATTAAAATTCAACATCAGTCATCTAATATGACATTGATTATACAATCTAATAGCTGTTGGTAAAAATAACTTTCTATATCGTTCCTTGTAACACAGAGGCTGAATTAATCTTGAGCTAAAAGAACTCACACAAGCTCGAATTTTATATATTATATAAATGTTTTTCCATATTACCTTAATTTTCACATAAAATAATGTCACAAAAAGTGAACTTGGTTATCTTTAATTAAAATAAAATGCATTATTTTTCTTGTTTTTTTTGGGGGGGTTGTTTTTTGGATAAAATATTACCGTTTTTTGACTTAATGATTTTGTCAGTTTTCTTCATTCATTCATTCACTTTATTTATAGAGCACTTTACAACTGCACCTGCAGACCAAAGTGCTGTACAATCAAAACAAAAAAAAACACTTCATTAAAACACACGACTTAAAACAACACAGATCCTACTAACAACAAAGACTGTTCTTGATGTATTCTATATTCATACAGACACAATTTAAAGATGTTAGTATTGGATGTTTCTTGTTGTCTTTTGCAGATGTCAGTCCTACAGGTCAAGGTGTGGACCATCGACAGGTGCAGAGGGAGCTGGGAGAGATGGCTGTGCAGCTTCATGAACCAGCGCTGTTGACGGCATCCAGCGCGAAGATCAGCTGGAACGTGAGTGCTGCTAATATTTGCCCTCCAAATCAGCCCCTCGCCGGCCTTATGATTCTCCTGCCGCCTCACTTTATCTCATTTTTCTGTCTCGGTCTCCCTCTTTCCATCTGTCAGGTCGATCGTCAGTCTCAGTACATCCAGGGTTATCGTTTGCTTTATCGTCCTGTCGGCGGCTCCTGGTCCCAGCAGGAAGTGAAAGCTGCAACAGAGCGTAGCGCTGTCGTCGCTAACCTGCTCAAAGGCACGGAGTACGAGATTAAAATACGACCCTACTTTAACGAGTTCCAGGGCATGGACAGCCGCCCGCTGACGTTTCGCACGCCAGAGGAGGGTGAGATATCTGCAGCTCTTTTAGTTTCCATTTGATGCACTTCAATTTAATTTTGTTCTAATCAATTCAATTCGGGTTCATTCAGCCCAGCCCGACTCAATTCTGTTCTGTTGTACATAATATGAAGATGAAACGCTTCATTCAAGCAAATAAAATTATGGATTGTATAATGTAGATTTACTATTAAGGACACTCACTTTTCAAAATGTAATTTTAATTGAATTCTCTTCCAGTTCCCAGTGCACCACCTCGTGCTGTAACCGTGGCAACAGTCAAGCTCAACAACAGCTCAAGCCTCAGTGTATCATGGCAGCCTCCTCCCACTGAGATGCAAAATGGAGTCATTCAAGAGTATAAGGTATATTGTAGATTGCAAAAGTCATTCAACAAAACAAACTTAGTATATCCCAACCTGACATGTTGCAAAAAGTAACTTGTGAAAGTAAAAAATGCTGCATGATATGTCACAATACAGTCAGCAGATTATTTGATTTGATTATTAATGTTTTATATATACAGTGGTGTGAAAAAGTTTTTGCCCCCTTCCTGTTTTTTTTATTTTTTGCATATTTGTCACACTTAAAAGATTCAGATCATCAAACAAATTTAAATATTACACAAAGATAATGCAAGTAAATACAAAATGCAGTTTTTAAATGATGATTTCATTTATTAAGGGAAAAAAGCTGTCCAAACCTACGTGGCCCTACGTGAAAAATGAATTGCCCCCTCCTGTTAAATCATGAAAGAACGGCAAGTAACCACATTATTTTAGAAAGCAGAGTTAAATTTCACTAGCCACATCCAGGCCTGATTAATGCCAGACCTGTTGAATCAAGAAATCACTTAAATAGAACCTGTCTGACAAAGTGAAGCATGCTTAAAGAGCAACACATCATGCCGTGATCTAAAGAAATTCAAGAACAGATGAGAAACAAAACAGTTGACATGTATCAGTCTGGAAAGCATTATAAAGCCATTTCTAAGGCTTTGGGACTCCAACGAACCATGGTCAGAGCCATTATCCACAAATTGAGAAAAATTGGAACAATGGTGAACCTTCCCAGGAGTTGCCGGCCAACCAAAAATACTCCAAGAGCACAACGACGACTCATCCAAGAGGTCATAAAAGAACCCAGAACAACATCTAAAGAACTGCAGGCCTCACTTGCCTCAATTAAGGTCAGTGTTCATGATTCAACAATAAGAAAGAGACTGGGCAAAAACGGCATCCATGGGAGAGTTCCAAGGCAAAAGCCACTGCTGACCAAAAAGAACACAAAGGCTCGTCTCTCATTTGCCAAAAAAATATCTTGATTATCCCCAAGAATTTTGGGCAAATATTCTGTGGACTGATGAGACAAAAGTTGAACTTTTTGGAAAGTGTGTGTCCCATTACATCTGGAGTAAAACCAACACAGCATTTCATAAAAAGAACATCATACCAACAGTCAAACATAGTGGTGGTAGTGTGATGATCTGGTGCTGCTTTGCAGCTTCAGGACCTGCACGACTTGCCATAACTGACGGAACCATGAATTCTGCACTCTATCAGAAAATCCTGAAGGAGAATGTCCGGCCATCAGTTTGTGACCTCAAGCTCAAGCGCACTTGGGTTATGTTGCAGGACAATGATCCCAAACACACCAGCAAGTCCACCTCTGAATGGCTCAAGAAAAACTAAATTAAGGTTTTGGAGTGGCCAAATCAAAGTCCGGACTTAAATCCGATTGAGATGCTTAAACAGTCCATTCATGCTCGAAAACCCTCCAATGTGGCTGAATTAAAACAATTCTGCAAAGAAGAGTGGGCCAAAATTCCTCCACAGTGATATGAAAGACTCATTGCCAGTTATCACAAACAGTTGATTGCAGTTGTTGCTGCAAAGCGTGGCACAACCAGTTATTAGATTTAGGGGGCAATTACCTTTTCACGTAGGGCCAGGCAGGTTTGGACAGCTTTTTTCCCTTAATAAAAGAAATCATCATTTAAAAACTGCATTTTTCATTTACTTGCATTATCTTTGTGTAATATTTAAATTTGTTTGATGATCTGAATCTTTTAAGTGTGACAAATATGCAAAAAATAAAAAAAACAGGAAGGGGGCAAAAACCTTTTCACACCACTGTATATATTTATATATATATATATACAGTATATAATAGTTAAGTTTTGTTGATTATTTCATGAGTAAATAATCAACAAATTATTTTGTTGATTATTTTCTATTTTCGAGTCCTCAACTTTTTTTTTAATCAAGTGTAAATTCATGTCCCACTCACATTTTCTTGATTAAATAAACATTAGTTACACTATCAGAAAAAGAAAAAATATATATATATTTTAACAATGTAATCAATATTCTATTATAAAAGTATGAATCATCAAGTTTGTGATGTACTGTTTTTAAGCATTTTACATTTATTCCAAAACAATTACTCAAGCCAGTGACAATTTAAACAATATATTATGTTTATGAACTTATGTTCAGCTATTCTTTTTAATAGTTAACTTTTAACTACTTTTGCATTTTTCGGATCATCAGTCATCAAAGCATGGTAAATATTGTCACAGACACAGAGATTTACCTTAAATTTCATCAAGCTGATTACTCACTAAAAACTCCCACAGGTCATGTTTTCATGCCATTTTAAGTCCTATTTTGATGTAACAAAGTGGTTATATCTAAGTGTGTGAGTTGTTTGCTTACTTTTTTAATTAGCCTTCCAAGTAGCTATGTTTCCATCCACCTATTTTTATGCACATTTTGGGATATCGCATAAAAATCGCTGGATGGAAATGCCAAGATGCGCATACATTTTAAAAATGCGTATAAAAAACTTGTAGGATATATTTGGTATCCAATGTAGAAAACATGCACATAAACTGACGGAAACACTTCTACTGAATAAATTCCTTAATGCGCATCAAAAAAGACGTGACTTTGCAATGGGACAGCATAAAACTGGACCAACCAATGGACCAATCTCATTGCACAGCATCTGAAATGCTAGTTTTGTCATTCTAAAATGCCTGAGCAAAGTCTCGTCAAAGTGCTTTGTTATAATTAACTCCCAAAACTGCGTTCCTAAACAGCAGGCTCAGAAAATAATATAACATGACCGCATTTTGTTTGCATGCTCTGAAGCTTGTAATTTATTGTATACAAAAAGGATTAGATATAGTGCCTTCTCCTACTGCAGCAAATTAAAATTTCTTCATGATATTTAGCGAAAGTTAATCATGAAATGACTATTTTGATATCTTCAACTCACTGGATGGAAACGGTGCTTTATTCGCAAATTTTTATGCAATATTCCAGTTTTGCACACAAGTTTAATTTGTACGTTTGGGTGGAAACATAGCTACTAATGCCGTTATATTGTTCATTCAGACTGATTCATGAACGTGGAATGCGCACAAACACAAGAGGCGGGATTTATATCACGATGGAGGCATTGTTTCCTCTCACATGACTTTCCCCCATTAATTCTCAATTACCCCCCAGCAAACTCACTGCACGTTATAGGTGGTCTGTTAAAACTCAGTGGGCTCAGGGGAGGTGAGAGAGATATAGACTGCTGCTCGAACTTTTCCAGCTAGTGTCTTTCTTGGTGTCTTCTGCAGATGTGAGTCTTACAGATCAAGGACCAGGTTAGGGCACTTAAGTGTTTTTAAGTTCAGATCTAAGTGTTATCTCTTTTCAGGTTTGGTGTCTGGGTAACGACTCTCAGACGCGCTACCACATCAATCAGACGGTGGATGGAAGCGTGCTGACAACTTTATTAAAGGGGCTTTTACCCGGCGTGTTGTACCAGGTGGAGGTGGCAGCAGTGACCAGCGCAGGAGTGGGCACGCGCAGCCAGCCCGTATCTGTGCTTATCAGTGAGTATTCGCTGAAAAACCAGCCATGACTATTAAACTGAAAGAATTAAAGAGTAGAGTGATGGGCTTGTGGAGTTGAAGTACAAAAAAATTGTGTAAATTCTCTTTGATTGCTTTTTAAAGTCCCGCTATGAGACTAAATTGCTTAATTCTTTCCAATAAGCTGAGTCCTATTAAGACATTCTGTCTGAGTAACACTTTGATCTGTCTTTGCACTCTTTTCGTTCTCTCTCTCCTTTTCAGAATTGCCCGCAGAGCAGCCTACAGTCACAGGTGGAGGCAGCGAATCTGACGAGAATGTAAGTCTGGCTGAGCAGATCACAGACGTAGTGAAGCAGCCTGCCTTCATCGCAGGCATTGGCGGGGCATGCTGGGTAATCCTTATGGGATTCAGCGTGTGGATCTACTGCAGACGGAAGAAGAGAAAAGAGCTCAGCCATTACACAGCATCATTTGCATACACACCTGCAGGTATGCATGCACATATCACACCAAATTACATTTGACATTAAATTATTATTTTACTATTTGATGTGTACAAAATGATGATGATACTATTTAGTTTTAGTAATTTTAGTACCAAAACTTGTTTTTTTTAGTAAGGTGCCAAGACATCTTTTATATATTTTTTTATAGTTTATTTTGTTTCAGCTTTATTTCAGTTAATGGAAATCATTTTTAATAGTCTGAGTTTTAGTTAACAATCACAACACTTTCTTTCATCTCTCGACAGTTGGTTTCCCGCATGGTGAAAGTTCTGGACTTAATGGAAGGTAAATGGCACTTTTAGCTTCTTAAGCATCAATTCAGAGTGTAAATACAGTGACTTTAGTTCGTTCTATAGTTATTGATATTTTTGGATATGTCTGGATTTCTAGGCCTGGTATGCTGGGTGCTAACATGGGAAATTACCCGTGGCTGGCTGATTCTTGGCCAACTACCAATCTCGTGCACAACGGGAAAGACTCTGTGAACTGCTGTACGTCTAAACATGACACCCCGGAGAGATACTATAATGGTAAGACTCGCTTTTATAGAGCAACATCACCGGCTGTACTGTTAAATTAATTTAACACTAAGTTTCCACAGCACAGAGTCTCATTAATTAAACGCTAATTAATTTACTGTCGCTTCCTCAGAGGCGGGAATCTCTAATTACCTCAACCAAAATGAGAAGTACAGCACAGACTCCAACGAAGGCCCCATTTACAGCACCATTGATCCCACCAGCGAGGACCTGCGCAATTTCTCTGCTCAGTTCTCTCAACATACCACTCCCTACGCCAGCACTCCCATCATGCCTTTCACCATCCAGGCACCCTGCAGCCCTGAACAAGATGGCAGCCACTGGATGACTCAGCCTGGAACCTCCAATGTTCAGTATGCTCAGCCAGACCGCTCCAAGACTGATAACGGTATCTTTCCAGTTTTATCTGTTCCCTTCGGTGCTAATACGAATGTTGTGCTTGGCTGTGTTACTTTAGTATTTTTTATATACTATTATAGTGCTTTGATTTTTACATTTTCAGTTTTCATTTCAATTTTAGTTTTAGTCATTTTGTTATGTGCTTTTGTAATTTTGTATTAGTTTTTTAATGTTTTAATTTAGCTTTAATTTATACTTATTTCAGTTAGCTGCCATGTCAATGTTTCTATTTTTCTTAACATTTTATTTTCGGTTTATTTCAATTTCCTAAAATTTATTTTTTTATTATTTTTTTTTATTTTATTTTAACATTAGTTAACAAAAAAAATGCTTAATATATCTGTTTTGTTATTCACAAAATTTGCTTTCCTACAGTAAAACAACCAAAGCAGAAGTTGATGGGGAAGCCAGTGAAAACGCCATCTCTCAACTGGATGGATGCGTTGCCACCACCACTTCTCTCTGGAGATCTGGACGAGTGTGAAGAGGAAGATGAGAATGAACTAATCCAGGACATGGGGTAAAGTTCACTGGAAGGCTATAGATTTAGCTCAGCGCTGCGCCAGCTGAACCAGCCTGAAAAATAATGTTAGCATTTGATTTAAAGGTGACATATCATGAAAATCGGACTTTTCCAGGTTTTAAGTGCTATAATCAGGTCCCTGGTGCATCTACCAACCAAGGAAACGTGAAAAAGATTAACCCAATCACTTTGTTTTGGTAAGCCTTTTTCTGCAAGCCTCTGAGAAAACGAGCGCGTCTGATTTAGCTCCCTTGGTGACGTGGCAAAGGGATCTCATTATAATATTACCGCCCCTTAATCTGTAAGTTTACACTCACGGCGTCATCATTTTGATTTTGCAAGCGACAACGGTGTACCAGTTCTAATGCCATGGCGAAAGTTTGAGCAAAACATGCTAACTGTTCTGTCTTTGGCTGCACAGACGAGCACAGCTGTTTACCTTCACAGACATAACCGACTGTTTTTGTAACTCGTGTGTTTTTAACTTAAACTTAGTACTCACATGCTGTGACAGCAGCTTTCTGTCCATGTGCTTCGGATGTGTATGCTCAGAAAACCTTATATCTGTAGTTTAAACTCATATGGTTTACAACGCATGACATATTGTAAAAAGGGGCATAATATGTCACCTTTAAACTAAAAAGCCAAAATTTTGATACGGATAGTGATTTGACATGTTATTTTTATCTTAAAAGGGTCATATGATGCGATTTCAAGTTTTTCTTTCTCTTTGGAGCGTCCTTGTTTATAATGGGTTTTCATGTTTTTGAATCATCGCTCCGGCCTGACAGGGCATCATCACAGTATGGTAGGGGCGTAACATTTCCGTCACACGCTTGAGGTATTCGGCCAATCATAACGCACTGGATAGCTGGCCAATCACAGCACACCTAGCTTTTCAGACCGATGAGCTTTGTAAAAATCGACGCGTTTCAGAAAGGCGTGGGGCATAGAGGAGAAACAATAATGTATAGTATGTGGAAAATAATGTTTTTTTTTTACCTTAAACCGCATAAACACATTTCATTACACCAAATAATGTTCTTTTTAGCAACATCATATGACCCCTTTAAGAAAAACTTTAAGTCAGTTAAATAGGTCAGTTAATAGCTGCCCAGAAAGTGTCTCAATCAGGACTTTGGCAGACAAAACAAACCTCAAGTCTCTCCCCAAGTTCACACACACAATTTCAGCAATTCATTTTAGTTTTTAACTTAATTTCCATGTCTACAAGACGACACCTTTTACCAATTTGCAGCATGCTGGCTAGTTGGGAACATGGCCTTACTTAGCCTTCTGGACAAGGTTTTGCTGATTGTTCCAGGAACAGTCTCAGAAACCTCAGGGCCAGAGTGGTTTGATTGCTGTTGACAAGGCTGTATATAGAGGCTAACAAAGTTAGCGATATTCTACTCTTGAATCTGGCCTGTTTCCTCATGACGGCCTGAGTGAATTATGTTTTCTTTTCCTGGTCTGTATCACATTAGTTCCTTGTTAGAGAAGCGCACGGTCAGCAGTAGCCGCAGAATGCCCCGGCCGCGGGCGCTGACGGGTAGAGACACTCTTATTGCTTTCTGCCGCCACTTCAGCCCAATGGCTGCCTGTGAGGGGCACTAACAAGGGCAAGTCACATTAGCCGCAGCGGTTAACCAGCCCTGGCTCACAGTGGAGATCTGTGAATCCGATAACCTTGACATAGCCTCCCGCAGTAACCACATTAGCCAGTGATAGGTACAACCCTTCTCAAGTTCCTTCCTCTGAGCGCAAGACGTTGTTCAGGGCACAAGCACGCAATGCCACACTCACAGCCAGACTGGATTTTCATGACTAGTCCTCAAAAGTGTGATGAGCTAATGAATCATAAGGTTAACCTTTGTGGCAGCCCGAAGGCAAGAGCATCAGCTCTGTTACTGCAATATGACTATAATTTTAATAACTCACACTTCAACTCAGCGAGGTCCAAGAACTCAACAAAAATATTGAGCAGCCACATAAACCAAGAGCGTGCCGTGTGTAGGTGTCATTCAGCTCAGCGGTTTGCCCTCAAAGTGCCCAAGGCATAACATTGAGTCAGTGTCACTCCAAATGCCACTGCATTAAACTTCTTTTCCATCGCTCTTGCATGGATTGGTCCCGCGAGGGCTAAAAGATCACGCATATTGTTATCTGGAGGCCAGGCTGTCTCTTTTGACACAACAGCAGTAGGAATCGATATGCCACAGGTTGCATTGACCCGGTGATTACTGCAGCAGGCAATCATAATGAGTGTGCCATGATTGATTTAGCACAGAGGTGCTGGAGTTACTTAACCCTCTGCTAAAAATGAGGGAATTTAGTTATAGAGCAGAAATAATGTCACTTACCCTCCCACTTTAAGTGTGAAGGGCAAGCGAGTGATAAGAAAAGTTAGTTATATTTATAATAATAGATAAGTGGTGGGTAGAATATGTGCTCTGGCAAATTTGACGTGTTTCAATATGTTTATCATTATTTAGAAAAATTCTAAAGTTATCGACCTGTAAATAATATTGTAACTTTTCTTCTCACTCAGATCCGATGAAGAAGAGTGGTGTCCTCCTCTCCCGGATAGGACTTACCTCATGGACGGTGTGATGGAGGACGGTCCCGCTCCTCCTCCTAGAGGAGAGGCTTCTTCCCCCACCACATCCTACAGCCACCAGTCCACCGCCACCTTAACCCCATCTCCCAGAGACGATGGCCACTGTCACGACATACCACGCTTGCACCAGCTCGAACAGCCACAGATAGCACGGTGAGACACGTAAAACTTCAAATAATATTTCACAATAATTTCATGCATTAGTGTTTTTTGTCAGGTCAGCATTTCAGAGTTTATTTCTCTTTTATTTTCAGCTTTTTTGACAGTTTGAGTTGGGCATTTGTCAACAAAATTTGCTTGCTGTAAACTTTGATGCATTTCTATACATTAATTTGATAAGATGCAGCATAAACAACATTTGCTTTAATCTCGAGGCGACGTTCGCTTTAAAACACTTAATGTAAGCCATCCTTCATCTTTCAGGAAACTGCTCTCCTGCATTAATAGAATAGTTTATTTGTTTTCATTCTCTTAGGAGAATTTTAACGGTATTATTATTTGTTCCTGCGGAGAAAACTTGTTATATGAATAATGTATTCCTTTGCAGGTCCGTATTTGTAGATTATCATGGCACAGAGCAAATATTGAGACTCTCATTAAGCTTCCTGCTAGACTGCAGTTGTGCCAAGTTTAGAAAGATCATTTACTTTTACAAAGTGCTGATCTTGGCCTACTGGGTTTTAAATTTAATATGAGTTCATATAATAGTGTTTGTGTGCCTTATTGGCTGCAGATCTAGGTTAAAACAATGTGATCCATTGAATGGGGCGCATTTCAGTTACTATATATCTAGCAAATTCCATGCCGTCAAACTTTGTTTTAATTGACCAAAAAATTTTTTGTGGACAGCCGGTTGCCATGCGGACCTGTGCTTGTGCTGCGAGCACCAAGCCCCCCTCTAACCCAGTCCAACCCAAACCTGGCAGCCAATCAGGAGTGCCCTGACAACACTGTGCCACACCGCTCAGCAAACAAACGGGATCTGAGCCAAGGAGCTGCCCAAAGTGTAGAGAACATCAGCAACACCACACCAGGTGTGTTTCTGTTTCTATATAAACGTGCCACAGAAGTTTTGCTGCTCAAGTAAAATACAACTTTCATGGTCACAACCGGTGTTGGGCTAGTTACTAAAAGAATGTAATATATTACTCATTACTAGTTACTCCTTTCAAAAGTAATATTGTAACTTTACTTATTACTTTCTGGCAACAGTAATTAGTTACACTACTAGTTACATTACTTTTTCTTCACGCCCCACAGAAGTTGTAACTGTGTATCTTCCACATAAAATTCTTCTAGAATGTTACTAACAACATATTTCTGCCTCATCATTTGACCAAAATCCACATCGGATTGCAGTCAGAAGTTATTTCAAACACTCAATAGTGATTGATAGTGACATTCAAGTAGAAGTGGTATATTAATCTCATTAATTGTCATGTGTAGCTTGAAGCTAATTGTCATTTCTCTGTTACCCATATACGATTATATTTCATTATGTATTTTATCAAATCACATCAGTTTGTAAGAAACTGTATAATTTTAACTATAGTAATATAATGTACCACATACTGATCAGAGGGATGTGGGTGGATGTGGGTGGGATGTAATCCCAGAGTAAAGTACAGCCACAATTTACACAACAGTGTTCAGATCATCTTTTTTCCTGACAAAATCAATATAATGCAATATTTCTATCTGCTGAATGTAAGCTTTTCCATATTCCAAGCTTGCCTGCTGCACTGGGGACATCACATGCATGTGCAAGTCGGGAAAATTATGAAAATAAATCTAGGAATGATTTGATTGTTGGATTTGAAATCAGCGGGGTCGAGGCATCAAAAGTAACTAAGTAACTAAGCTGTTTTATGGATGGTAACTGTAATATTATTACTGAAATTTTATTAGTAATTAGTTACACTACTAGTTACTGCAAAAAGTAATATTATTACAGTAACTAAGTTACTAGTAACTAGTTACTGCCCAACACTGGTCACAGCAATATATAATTAGACATTTTCTACCTAAAGCAACTTTTACAATAGCTACAATTGTTTTAGCTGCTTCATTGTCATGTCTCATCCCCCCTTTTCAGGTCGAGCGAGGCCCTCTGCAGACCACACACCGCCTGGGCAGAAGTCCAAGGTGAAAAAGAAAACCTCCAAGAGCAGTCAATACCGAAGAGATATACTGCAAGGCGGTGAGTTACTGACCAGGCCTTTTCTAGAATCAAGTTAGTTAATCATTTATCCTTCTCCCGCATACTTAACATGCTGCTCACATCTCTGCAGATCTGCCCCCTCCACCAGAGCCGCCTCCTGAAGATGAGGTCGACTGTGCTCAAGTAGGGGGATTCGAATGTGGGCAAATGTCCCTCGAGAGAGTGGGCAGCTCCCATTCCTCCATGGAGAGGAGAGAACAGAGCACTCCCAACCGGAAAAACTCCTCTCATAGACGAATAGACGGTTAGAGCTGACACCTGACAAAATAACTTAAATACTGTAAAAACATTTAGTCTCTTAAAGGCACAAGTGTATATATATATATATATATATATATATATACACACACTGTATATATATATATATATATATATATATATATATATATATATATTTTTTTTTTATTTTTTATGTACGTGTGTATGTAAGTATATATATGATTAAATAGACTGGCTTTTTATTTTAAAGTTAATGAAAGTTATAGTGTATCAATACACTTTACACTTTGGTATTGTTTATGTGGCTCACAGCAGAAGATGATTTAATTCCTTACAACAAGCCCAACTTCCTGTCTCGGGGTCAGTTGTCCAGCAATTGTTCCACAACAGGAAGTTCATCATCACGGGGGTCAACAGGATCACGGGGGCACGGAACGGGCAGGAAGAGAAATGATGTAAGACCAAGTAGCTTTTCTCACACTGTAGAAAATAATTTACTTAATCAGTATTTTTGTCTTTTTTAATCACTAAAAAAAACAACATACAAGAGTAATATTTACAATTAAATATGCATACAAATTATTTATTGTACTTAATTTATACAAAATATTAATTTATAAAAATGGCACATTACATTAAGACTTGTTTTCTTAACAGGCAAATTGTTCAGATGTCTTTTTTATGCTTGAAACAAGAAAATGTCTAGCACAGTTTTGCTTCACAAATAAATCCATATCGTTTTTAGGATGCTTAGATGTTTTTATAGTAATTCAAGACAAAACTAATACTGATTAAGACAGTGGTTTTAAGTGTATGCTTTCAAGATTAATCCTCGTCCTCCCAAATCCTAACCCTAATCCTAAATCTCAAACATTAGCCAAGCTTAGTCAAACACAGCCTCGCAAACACATACGTTAGTTTATCTTTTCTTAACACTCATTCGTTGGTGAGACCGAATTGAGAAGTGTGGATGAGTCTAGACTAAGTCCATCGGGCTGTTCAGCACATAGTGTAAGTGTTCTGTAGAGGCACAGGACTTTTAGCCAGCAATCAGACACTTCATCTGAAGTACATCCCCCACTGCTTGGAGAATTTATAACAGAAGAGATGCTACAACAGAATGATCCATCTCTAAAGCGATTTTTCTCATATCAAACAGGTGCACGATTATTTATAACCAAGTTTTACAGCTCTCAAATACAAAAGTAGACATACTTAGAAAATGTAGTCATATTCTTCCTTGCTAAATCTGCTGTATTCACCAAAGAGTAAATGCCTGTACAAAATAAGTAGGGCTGTCGGGATTCGTCGACTTTATTCGACTATTCGATTTTTAAAAATGCTCGACTTCATTTTGCTCGCGTCGACTAACCGGCAAAATACCGGAAGTGGCGCATTTCACAGACAATCCATAAAACACATTATTAGTCTGTTTTCCAAGGCTGCATGATATATTAAACATAATAATTAAGCATAATTGTGAATTCACAAACGCTACGATTTAATTAAATAATTATGCGATGCAGTTCTAATACAGTATATGCACTTTAATTATTTACATGTGTGTAGATTAAGTACATGCGTCACACAGCAGCTCCGTTCACAGTAGTTCCACAGGAACTGTTATCATTTACATGTGTGGAGCATCTCAAACTCCATCTCTGCATGTTGTTGTGAGTTTGGGTTTATTATAACGTTCATCTGGAAACGCAACGTGCGCCATTTCATCAGATTTGTAAGGTAAATCATTTATAAATCTACGCAAACACAGGAGAATACATCGTGGTTTTAAAATAAAAGCTCAAACCTTCACTCTGAGTTTACACGTTTTGATGTCCACATATTCATTTAATTACAGTGGCTATAGCATTTCTGTCCTAAAGAAATGGCCAAATATTAAAGATTAAGTGGACATTTGAATGAAATGATGCTTGGTCAATATTAAACAAGGATTAGATCGCACAGCAATGTGTAAAAATAATCATAAGGCCATTGGCACCCTCTGCAGGCCTTTGTTGTAATGCGTAATGTACATTAGCTCTATTGTTTATAATACATTATGTATTTTAACAATTTTGTTCAATAAAACCATATGATTTCTTGCTTTTGATACTTTATTTGAACTAATTATTATTGCCTCATTGCTATTACATATGTATTTTAAGTCATTTTAAAGGCTATTGTTCACTTACATCTATTTTTATTGCCACAAAAAATGTATTATAATTATAGGGCACTATGAAATCCGTTTTATTTCCAAATTCAGTTTTTTCCATTTTAATTTTTCTATACTGTTTTAATGGTTAAATTAAATTTTATTAATCAAAAAGCCTGTCTAATTAATTAATTGAGTTTTACGGTTTTATCTTTACCAAATTCTGTTTTCCATTATTTTCTGGATTCTATTTTAATGGTTCCATAACATTTTAATAATCAAAAGCATCTCCAATTAATTTATTTGTTTTTTTTACGTTTTTTTTTCTTTCCAAGAAATACTGCACATTTACATTTTTCTCCTAAATAAATTCTGGTAAATAATATTTCTGGTAAATACTCCTTTAAAAAGTGTTTTTTGATTATAATTTTATTATTAGTAGACTAGAACACGTGGATATGTTGTCAACTTAGATTTCAGTGATTTGGACTATGCATCTCACACTTGCTTCTTGCATTTATGTTGCACTTTTTTACTTTTGGATTTCATTTGGTTTAATGAAATATAGTTTAATAAAATATTCTTAAGTAAAATTGTTGATTTTTTTGGGCGGGAAATTAATCATTTAGATCAATCGATTAATCGATAAATTAGTCGATAGATTCATCGAAATAAAAATAGTCGTTAGTGGCAGCCCTAAAAATAAGCAATGATCTTTGATTATTACACTGTAATGTTTGTACATGATCGATAGATAGATAGATAGATAAGGAAGAACTAGTTGCATGGGCTAAAGGGGCCATAACACTTTTTTTTACAGTATCTCCCTATTGACATGAATAGTTGTGTGATGGGAACTGGGTTATGCACATCTAAGGTCACTCCATATGGGCTGAAGAGTCTCTTCAGATGTGTGACCCCCTCTCAGGTTACCCCCTCTGGAACATAAAAGACAGGCCAAATAAAAGAGGGCTATACGTCCCCCGGGGAGAGAGTTTTGGGTTACCCCGTACTGTCACGGTGGTTAACGTTATCTTTCCAGTCGGACAGAGAGCGTGAATAGGTGCTTGACGCAAAGAGGAGAGAAGGGATCTACCCCTGAGATCGCCTTTATTCTGCTCTCCTCAGATCTGGTCATGTCACATGATGGACAATCCCTGCTGCATTAAGTCATCTATAGACATACCAAACCAAAAAGGCTTTCTTTTGTCCTGAGAGAGGCCACAATTATGGGCTGAATAGACCAGCTAAGCTGGTTGACCAGTTTAAATGACCAGTTAAAACCATTAGTTACCAATGTAGGGTATATTTTGGCCACATTTGCAGTGGTAAAGCTGCGATAATGACCAGCATATAGACCAGCATCTATATGGTCCAAACTGGTCTAAGCTGCTTTACCTTTTTAAATAACAGGGTGTCCGTGGGGTCTTAAAAAGTATTAAAAGTTGATCAATCAATTTAGATTAAATGAAGGCCCTTAATAAGAATTAAAAAGTCTTAAATGCCATTTTCCAAGGTATTACATTTTGTATCATCTTTTCATTATGTATATTTGTCGAATAGTGGGGTTCTGTGTAGTTTATTTATGGAATCCCGCAAGATTTTACATCATCTGTTACGGCGCTCACTGACTGACTGCGCCGCTGCGTGATAACGTGGGGCTTGTTGATCCCGCTCTCGATGAACTTCTGACCATTACCGCACGCTCCCATCCACTCCCGCAATTTTTGTGTCCACTCCTGCAAACATTCTAATATTGTATATAATTTTCGTGCATCAGGGCGCCGCTATCAATATGTGAATGAGCTCTTGCAGTCGCAGTTCACTTTCAATTTCGCGATCGCGTGCACACTGTGTAAATGGAGCACATATCACGATAAAATATATTTGTCAGTGAGCTCGGGATCAGTTGAGGAGCAAATCCTCCAACATCTTTGTCAGTTATCTCTCCTTACTTTTGACCCGTGATCAGTCAAATCTGACTTCTGCAGCTCGTGTTGGATGCAGGGTTGTTGTTGTTTTTTCCCACGAAATTGTGTCGTTTTTAAACTGTTGCCATGGGTTGATTTTCCCCAGTGGGTTAAAGGTTTGAAATATTGCATAAATTACATTTGGTTGTACTGAAACATTTTGCATTCTACCTGTAATAAAACTTCTAAATGTTTTGGGCCACACTAGTAGGAAGCATTTGAGCTGTGTTTATGATAAATGTGCATAACATTGACTGTAAAATATGTATTTTAGGGATGGAAATTACATTTTTATATTTGGGACATGGTAATTGCGCTACTTTGGGCTGGGTTTTTTTACTGGCATGGGCTTGGGATGAACAATTAAAATGATGTAATAGTTGTGATCATTATTTTACATTCCATGATCATTCAGACATGATCAGGTGCAGTACTGACACTCTGTCAAGTCTGCATCAAATCAAGCACTCCGTAATCACAGGTAAACGGTCTGATCTGTCAGGTGTTTGTCATGAGAAGTGTTCCACAAAAGAGCTATGGTTTGTCCGATATTATAGATAAGTTAATGTCTGAATGTGCCAACCTCTTGTAGAAATGTATACAGCAGCATTTCAAAGCATAATAATATTGCACTCTCGTTGTGTTGGAGAACAACGAAAAAAATATAGAAAGCACAATATGTGTTGTTTGACCAGCCAGCTAGACAGCCAGCCTCACGACCTAACCGAGCCGAGGACGCTTCTGTCTGTCCGTCTCGTCGCCGTCTGTGGATCCCCGTCGTTGCGGTCACAAGAGAATGTGGTCTTCCCCTCTTTCTTTTCAAAACCAAGAGAGTTTGTCATTTGACGACTGTTGTGAACGATTGTACTTGTCTTTTTTTAAGGAGTGTTTTGGAGATCGTGAGGAAATGTATTTCATTAAAAAAAAACAAAATCATGTTCCTTTGACTAACTTTTTGGTAGTCCTTGTTGTTTTGTATAAATAAAATACATTTGCTGAACTATATGGGTTTGCCCTAGTATGAATCATTGTGTGTGTGTGTGTGTGTGTGTGTGTGTGTGTTTTATTTTAAGTAGCAACTTTTAATGGTTTTATTTAGTAGTATATTTAATAGAATTAGTATAATAATATAATTCATGGGATGAATGTTTTTAAAAGTTTTAAAGTAATTACTTAACTAGCTTGTTACGTCGTTACTTAGTTTATTCAGAAATCAGGCCTCAAGTTTTCTACACAAAAAGGACAAGGCGGGACTATTCCGTGACCGTTAATCTTTGCTAGCTTTCTACGGTTACAACAGGCGTGCAGGCAGCCAGCCACTTCCACCTGGCTGAACCGCCATTGAGGGGCATGAAATGACCTCTTCCAGGGCAACACTGGATGCTGAGGAGGAGAAAGGGGGGTGAAGGCGGAGTGGGGAAGAAGAATGAAGAAAACACAAGTGTGGAGAAAGGGACAGGGAGTTAGATAAAACAAGTAGAGGGTAAAGAATGAAAGAAGAAAAACAAAGAATGTGAATCACTGCCACCTGAGACTCGCTAGCCTGAGGTGAGAAAACAAGGAAAAAACAAGTAGACATAAAAAGCAGTGTGTCCTTATATAGACAATGAGTGAAAAAGGAGAATATAAAAATAAACAACGGTCGTTACCTCCATTACACTTCCATCCATAATGTTTGGTCCTGGCTAGGAAAGAGAATCCCGGGTGTTCCGACTCTTTTATTCATTTTAACGAATAAACATTAGGAATATAACTGTAGTAAACCGCAAACATCTAGTAATATAGGCTATTTAGTACTGCTGCGTAAAATGCGCTGTCAAAACGGAGAATGTATATTTGACTAACAGTTGTGATTTAAATATCACGGTTTGTAGAAAGTTGAGTTTTATTAGAGCCGACACATTTGAGTCATTCGTTCGAGATTCGGACTTTACCCAATAGGCCTACGTTATTTTGTTTTGATAAAATAACGTTAAACCGACTCTTTAGAATCAATTATTATTATTCAGGAATCCAACTAGGCCTACGCTTATTGTTTTTAATTCACTAATACCGTATTAACTCGGGAATCGTACTACACTGGTTGCGCTGTATGTATTTGATTCACTACAAAGAACCGGCTCACAAGAGTCATTCGTTCTGTATTTGAACTACAGTACATTCGTGTTCCGTTTTGGGCTGTAGATTTTATAGCGCCGTTACTTTTGGTGCCCCTATTATGGGTAATGAAAGGTTCATATTTTGGTTTTGGGAGTCCCCAACAACAGGTTGACATGCATGCAAGGTAAAAAAACGCTTTCATTGTCTTATAATGTGCTTTTCTTTTTACCTTACTTGCTCAACGACTGAGACAGGTATAACTGCAGCCTGGAGATCTCCAAATGGGGGTGAGAACTCCAAAACAGGGTGGGAGCTCCAAAATGGGGCGTGGCTTCCTCCCATTGACAGACAGGCACATGACATGCATGCACACTTTCCCCCAATCAACGTCAGTGCAAACTCCGCCCCACAGCTGATTCTAAAGATTTTATTGGCTGTGCCAATTAAAGTGTTGATTTCCTACACTATGCAACAAAAAATGCTAACCCTTAAACCTACCCCACACCTGACACTAACCTTAACCAGTGAAATTGACTGCACGGCGGGATTGGCGCTGAATAGCGTGGTAAAGAAAGATGCAGTTCAGGAGATAAACAGTTAATAAGATTATGCGCTATGAGATCGTTCCGTAACTCCCCAACCGGACCTCACCGGAAAATGGCACCTTTTTAGTTACACCCAGCATCACTACCCCATCCTACCCTACGAATTTCGAGCCCCGGAACGCCCCCGCTGCTTAGAACAAAGCGATAGAGTAAAATCTTTCCCCTGCGCTGTGCTGCGCTGGGACGGCTCGTGGGAGAGCTCGTGGGTGATTCCCGTTTATATCATTAAGCAGAGGTTCAAACTCCAGTCCGAACACTACTGGCCACAAGCTTTGGGCTCTGCTCTCACAGAGAATATTTACTTATATAACATATTTTATTTTAGATGAACTAGAAACAATGTTTAATTTATAAAGTTTTATTTTGAAATGTAAGTCAATAACAATTGGCTGGAGCCAGAGCCAATGCTGAAAGTCTTTGCGCGACAAGACCCCGCCCCATTTTGGAGGTTCTGCCCACTTTTGGAGTTCACGCCCCATTTTGGAGATCTCCGGTCTGCAGTTATACCTACTTGGAGAGACTCAAAACGATTCGCTCAACGATTCATTTTTCCAAACCCCTCCTTTGCGTGACGCTAATCTGCGGTGATTGGATCATGCCTGTAATGCCTGATAAAGCAGCGTTTGTGAGCTCAGTGCTGCTTTGTGTACAGCGTTACCAGGGAAACAGCTATTTTACCGCTCCAAAAGCGGTACCTAGTGGCAAAGAATTTGCATTTTCATTCAGACCAATGCCAAAAGACCAACAAGTGGGTGGGCAATATGCTAATGTTTCATGTGGATTGTTTTAAAAACGACTCGTTTCAATGATTCAGAGTCACTCTTTCTTTTGAGAGACAATAACTTTATACACGGTGCACTTTCAGATTTAAAACGCTGCAGGATGTTTTCATTCTCTTAGAGCTGTTACACACTGCATGAAAGGTAATTTTCAAAAATACATAAGGGCACTTTAATAAGAAACGCAAGTGTTACAGAACGGTTACCAGTGTTACCATACTGTGATGCCATCTCCCGGCACGACCAGACAAAACCAATAAAACCCATTACAAACGAGGCATGAAAACGTACTTACGTGAGTCAGAACTGCCATTTTAGTCTAACGTTACTCTTCCAGGAGTACTCTTAAAATGTGCTGCACACATCTGAATATTTGGGTTGAAGTGTTCTGGAACAGTGTTGTAAATACAACTTAACCACTGATTTCTAGTCGTGTCCTCTTTCGGAAGACCAAACAAAGTAGTTTTGCTTTCACAACGAAACACACAGCGTCACACACAGCAGGCTTTAGTGAGCGGAGGCCTGCGGGCTAGAGTGAGCGCCGGCCGGCCGACTAGAGTGAGTGGGCTTGTGAACGGCGTGGCCTGCGGATTCGACGAAGGAGCGGCCGGCTGGCTTGCGGCAACCACATGTGACGAGCCAGGGCTGGACTCGGTGAAAGCCGATCCGGCGATCCACAGGTCGAAGTTGATGTATTTCCTCAGCAACCAGCACGGATCAGCTCCAGGCATGACGAAGCGGATATCGTCCTCTTTTGGAAGGCCAAACAAAGTAGTTTCGCTTTCACAACGAAACACACAGTGTCTTCACGACATGGCGGCGGCAACAACAATACTACAGCAAGAATAAAAGTTGCGCCTTCTTTGTTTGTGTGAACATTTGGGCGGTGTTATGCAAATCTTCCCACATCGTGACGTAGACATGTGGGGGCGTGTTAGAACGAGCCATTTTAGGTAGGCGTGGTTGACTCTTAACTTTTATAAAGAATATCTCTTTGGATTTGAGACTTTAGTCTTTGCAACTTTACAGATCTTCTTTATGCACCAAGAGCTTGTAACACTCCAAACAGAAAGGAAAAATTGAAATCGCATCATATGACCCCTTTAATAGAACCGAGTGTCATTCGGTTCCATTAATTAATTAACACACACACACACACACACACACACACACACACACACACACACACACACACACAGAACGGACTAAGTTCCCACCTGTAATTCTGGAACAGTATCCATGTACAAAAAATAACAATAAAAAATTTTAATAAAATAACCCTGAGGTGTCCATCTTCCTGCAGTTTTTCTCCAGCCTTAATTAAACAAACCTCCAGATAAGCAAGGTCTGTGTGACTACTAGAACATTCCAGGGAGGTGTTGGAGCAAGTTGGAACTAAAAACCCCATTTTAACAAGGCTGTTGATCCAATAACATGTTCCACTGTGTTCAACATAACCATGTAGGTACTAATTTGTGCTATTACATTTTCCAAGCCTCATAAACAATGGGATTTAAGTTTTGAGCAGCCAGTCAAAGTTCTTCTCATGATTATCATTTTCAATATGAATCAATCCTAGAGGTGGATCACACGGAGGGTGCAATTTCTTGAGAGAGGTAGAGGGTACATCTGAGCTTTCACCTTTGAAGGTCTCCTTAGAATTCAGACCAAGTAGTCAAGACACGCACTCTTCCTTAAGTGGAGACCCACTACCCATAAATCACTAGCTCATTCATTAGCTTTGTGTCAGTGAAGACACACCCAGGAGGGCCAGAGGGGAGCAAAGCACAGTCAAAATACCATTCTCCCATTTCCATGTTAATTACAGAACCCCAAGATGGATGCCTTCAACCTCATTGTTCATTTAATGTATGCAAAGCGCATGCAATTGCCACATTAAAACCAAGAGGACAATGTTCAAACAAACTAGTAAAACAGCGGCTTTGGCATTTGGCTTTGAAATCAATGTCAAGATGTTTTACGATGAACACCGGGTTAAAACGGCTGAATGCTCTTTAGAGATGAGAAAAGAATGATATTAGCGTTTAGAGCCACACAGCTGCCGGGCTGTTAGCTAGGTACTAGGACTCATTTATGTGGCAAGTGAGCAATGTTTGCGCCTCTGAGATAAACCGAACCATCGGCCCGTGAGAGGTTCTTGAATACGCAGTTGACTGTTTGGTGTAATCTCTGCAATTCTCGACCAATTGCACATAAATGCTTTTTCTTTTCTCTCAGCAGCTCCAGTCGAACTGGTTTGGATTTGTGTACCCTGCCTGTGGAGCGTAGGCTTTAGGGAACAGAAGGACCCTTGAGTTTAATCTTTCTCAGGGCAGATCTGGGTCAGTGAAGGCCAACAGAAGGCTGGATCCCATGGGGTCTGTGCAAAACACTCTGCCATTTCTCATCTCCACACACCCGCCTCTGAACCTCCGACTGGGCACGGGACCCTGGGTAAGCCCACTCGACTGGATGGCGCGCCACACAGGGGCTTTAATTTTCATTTAGTGCGTTGACGGATGCAGTCAAGAGAGATGATGACTCAGGTGTTGGACATTAATATAAATTTAGCCGATAATTTAGTGCCGCAATGCATTACCTTGAAAATCTGTCCCATGTGCTAACTATTCCTGGAAACATTTGGGGCTGACAGAATTTAGAAATGGTCTGACAGAAATTTGGAAACAATGACGCTGGCATATTTTAGTGTTGCTTGCTAAAGTCATTACTATTGCTATCACTTATACTTAAGATTAGACATTTGAACAAACCCTTAACAGTAAGTATTAAACTTTGGAGCAGAACTAATCCAGTACCATTTTGTAGTACTGAATGATACCTCTAAATATGCAGATTGCTGAGCAAATGTATGTGATTACTTTTTGAAACGATCAGACTTGTACTTTTTATAGAAACCTTTTTCTACCTTACAAAATGACAATAGAAGTAATAATACGTTTTGCATCTTACAGTTTCTAGTTAAAGTTTTGCTTTTTTCTCATAACTGCAATTTTTAAATATCTAACAATTTAAACTTTATTTCTCAGTTGACATTTTCAGTTGTGTCCAATTATTTTTAGCATTTGCAACTTTAGATCCTAATACCAACTCTTTCTTTTTATCTCATAATTGTAACTTTATTTCTCACAATTCTGACTTTCTCATATTTGCAGTTTTCTGTCTCACAGTTGCACAGTTTCCCAGGTTTGTTAATATTTATTGTATTTGAAAATTTATATCCCACAACTTTATTTCTCACATTTGCCACTTTATATCTAACAATTGTGACTTGATTTCCGGCTTTACATTATAATAACAAATATTTCTCAAAATTGCAACTTTATTTCTCATAATGCAATTTTATATTGCACAATTGCAAATTTATGTCTCTCAACTTGGACTTTGTCATGTTTGTTACTAGTTATAATATTAGCAACTTTATAACAGAATTGCTACTTTATTTCTCACAATTGTGACTAAATCTTGTATTTGAAGCATTATTTCTCATAATTTCAACTTCATATCTCACAGCTGTGACTTTATTTTTACCTTTTGGATAAGAAATGCAAAAATGTAGTTGAATATTTGAATAGTTGAATATTTTATCTCAATCGCTTATCAGCAAGCGTTTTCATCAGAAGTAGAATTATTTCATGCAAAATAATCCTTGCAGACAAATGTGGGGTGCTCTTCTGTAACAAATGAATGAAAGAAACTGAGCAAGAGAGGAGCAAAACTTGGTACCGTATTAGTGTGCTCTTGCATGGCAAACTGAGTCAAAGGATTACCAGCAGGCTATAAAAAGATGCCTTTTTGGCCATAGACAAATTCAAGGCTGTAGATCCGAACAGTGTGTTTGTGCGCACACGCATAAAAGTGTGTAATGGGGGAGGTGTGTTTTTGTGCCAAGCATATGGCCGTAGGGAGAGAGAGAGAGAAAGGAACAAGCGATAATCCCTCTGCAGTCATGCCATGGTCACTTGTGTTTTCTGTGAGTGTGTGTGTGTGTGTGTGTGTCTGTCCAGCGGGTGTCTAGGGTTGTCTGATTTGGTTCTGCTGGCTTGCGGTGAGGATTAGCGCTCTGGACGGCCGTACATGTTCTCTTGACAGACCTCTTGTGCTCCCTTAACTACAAGACAGTTGGACACAAATGCAACAAACACAAACATATGTCATAGTGATCCAAGAGGCAGATACTTGCGATTAAAATGTTCATTTATAATCTTTTTATTAACTTTAAAAAGGCAGTTAGTAAAAATAGAAGTAATTAAACTGTGGCTTTTTAGTAGTGCAGCAATTCTGAGGAATATTTATAACGTACGTAAAAAAAAAAACTGACAGCCAAAACAGTATGTCTACTCAAACTACGTTCATACAAAAAAAACAATAATCAACAATAAAAACAAAAAATTGATCTAAAATTGCTAACATTTAGTTCAGTTATATTCCAATTCAAATGCAAAATGAACTAACATTTTTCAATGTAAAAAAAAGAAAAAAAGAAGAGTATTTTTGAATTATAAAATAATAAGAAAGGACTCCTAAAATACAAAAAACGTCTTGAATAATATTTCCTGTGTATTTTAGATAACTCTGTCATATAAAAGCGTATATGATTTTACAAAATCGTGTGTGGAGGATTATTAAATAAAATTGGTTTATTTACATTTCTTTGAATGGCAACATGAGCGTCCTGTACAATAGTCTTTATTATGGTGTGGTACAACTCAACTGTCCATATGTAAAGTGGCATATAAACTGCACCTATTGTACCTTGCAGCAGTGTGTTCTTCTACTTAATTGACCTTGCTACATACCCAAGTCCTTCGAAACTACAAAGAAGGGGGGGTTGCCCTGAGGAACGCAGGGAAATGTAGTCCATAAACTACCTCTAGGCATGTGCAAGTCGATCATCGGTGCGAGGGGTTCTCCAGATGTCCTCTCCAGTGCTCAATGCCCGAGTGTAGGCTAGATGTGGGGGTTCTTCTGGCCTCTCTGGAGGCTTTAAACTGGGCCTCCAACTCCTCCACCCACGCGGTGCTCCAGTCCCACACGGGCAGCGGCTCCACCTCTCCAAAACACTCTCGAGGGGGGAACAGAACACTCAGGGGGGATGCAGGCGGGGAGAAATCTGCAGAAAATGCAGGATCACACACACATCACGAAGGAAATCAAGGGAGATGAATGCATGCCCATGCACATAGATACAAAATACACAAAGAAAAGCAATCTGTTAACACGTATAAAGATGTACAAGTCAATTTCAACATTATAACACTGAATGATAACGCACAACGTTGCTGGACTCATCAGTTACAGTGTACTAGTCATTTAACCTGAAGCATGCACGGAGATTGAAAGATAGAAAGGGGGAAACAATCAGCAAATGGAGAGAGGAAAGTCCCTGTAGGTTTCTCTTTTGAAAGCCGTGATTGATTTGCTGAAACTTCAGAGAGGATGGTGGGGGAGCTCAGACAATTTGCAGACAAGGCCCTCAAATCCCATTATTTTTCATTGTACCAAAGTAGCGCTGCTATTTTTCACTGTCTCATTGGGAAGCGTAATGCTGCAGTGCCTCGTGAATCTGATCTGACAATGAAAATTCTCATCTCAAATACAGTTCTCCCCTCTAGTTATGCAACGATCCCAAAAAGTACTGGAATAACACTTCAAACCGTCTGAATGTGATTAGACATCAAAATATCAAATCAGATAATGCTAGAGCTTTTCTCAGAACTAACCCCATTGTTATATGAGCCATTTTTGCTATTATTATGTACTGGTCTCAAGCTGAAGACAGGTGTATTTTATCAAGTTAACTATGAACATGTTCCATTAAAATTTAACAATCTGAGTATCATTTAAAACTTAACAAACGTCTTTTTTGTGAAACGTTTTGCTTGTGCTGTCTTTCTATAGAACACTGTCAAAGCCACTTGCGTTGATGCCTTGTTATTTAATGCAAAATTTTTTCTGACACTTAAGTGCCAAAATACTTTGGTTGCACTGTATATCCCACACGGGCAGCGGCTCCACCTCTCCAAAACACTCTCGAGGGGGGAACAGAACACTCAGGGGGGATGCAGGCGGGGAGAAATCTGCAGAAAATGCAGGATCACACACACATCACGAAGGAAATCAAGGGAGATGAATGCATGCCCATGCACATAGATACAAAATACACAAAGAAAAGCAATCTGTTAACACGTATAAAGATGTACAAGTCAATTTCAACATTATAACACTGAATGATAACGCACAACATTGCTGGACTCATCAGTTACAGTGTACTAGTCATTTAACCTGAAGCATGCACGGAGATTGAAAGATAGAAAGGGGGAAACAATCAGCAAATGGAGAGAGGAAAGTCCCTGTAGGTTTCTCTTTTGAAAGCCGTGATTGATTTGCTGAAACTTCAGAGAGGATGGTGGGGGAGCTCAGACAATTTGCAGACAAGGCCCTCAAATCCCATTATTTTTCATTGTACCAAAGTAGCGCTGCTATTTTTCACTGTCTCATTGGGAAGCGTAATGCTGCAGTGCCTCGTGAATCTGATCTGACAATGAAAATTCTCATCTCAGATACAGTTCTCCCCTCTAGTTATGCAACGATCCCAAAAAGTACTGGAATAACACTTCAAACCGTCTGAATGTGATTAGACATCAAAATATCAAATCAGATAATGCTAGAGCTTTTCTCAGAACTAACCTCATTGTTATATGAGCCATTTTTGCTATTATTATGTACTGGTCTCAAGCTGAAGACAGGTGTATTTTATCAAGTTAACTATGAACATGTTCCATTAAAATTTGACAATCTGAGTGCCCAAAAGCATGGTCTTCAACTATCATTTAAAACTTAACAAACGTCTTTTTTGTGAAACGTTTTGCTTGTGCTGTCTTTCTATAGAACACTGTCAAAGCCACTTGCGTTGATGCCTTGTTATTTAATGCAAAATTTTTTGTGACACTTAAGTGCCAAAATACTTTGGTTGCACTGTATAGACTGTTTATGTCTTACATAATTATGAATCATTTCAATAGAACTTAATTGCAGCAAGTATTTACATAATGCTTTTTTGTTGACTATGCAAATGATGCAGAATAATTTTACAGCCCTGCAGAGCTGAAAAACTAGTGACTGACAATGATGAACTGAGAAAAGCTGGTGTAGAAAGAAAAGTAAAATGTGATCACAGTTTTTGGCAACTCATGTGGTCAGATTTATAAATAACTTACAAGTTTGTAGAAATTTCAAGAACACATTTAAACAAGGTGAAATATATCTTGAGATGTACTGTAAGAGTACTACAAACTTATTGGTACCTGAAAGCTTGATTAAAATTAGTCAAAATATTTACATGTATTCATTTAGCAGGCATTTTTATTTCACTTCATTTCTGTGGAAATTAGCAGAGCTTTCAGGGGTGGTGAATCTGTGTAGAGCTGCTGATAGAACATTGACTGCGTGAGCAGGTTGTTCCACCTAGTGGACATTTCTGGCACCTACATCTGTTCTTGCTGTTAACCAACTTAAAACTTGAATCATGTGAAGACTATAAATTAAAACTTATTCTACAGAAGCTAAAGAGAGTTTTAACTTGCCTGATAAAGTACCACTCATGGATTCGGCTGTCATAGCCAAGACGCGGGCAAAGTTCGCATCGTTTATGAACGAGCAGTCAGAAGAGCTGATGATACTGGTTCGAGTGCTTGTCACATTGCTTTCGGACACCGAACCCCAGCCGTTCCACAACGAACCCTCCCATTCGCTGCAACAAGATGAGGGCGTGCTCCTCAGTGTGGCTCTTCTGAGGCCGACTGCCCGAGACTCCTCCTCGTCATCCATCTCCCGGTCGGCAGGCCCACAGATGTAACCAAACGTGGGTGTGGGAGAGAATGGACGTGGCATTGAAGGAGAACTTTGATGGGACGCACTGTTGGGAGACATCACAATTAGCCCTTGTCTTGATACTCCCTTCACATATATGTTCTCTCAGGACTCAGGTGTTCTTTTACCTTTGCCCCTGTGGCTTGGGGCTGATCTCCATGTATTGAGTGTGGCCCTGAGTACTGAGCGTGGTGTCCTGGTAGTCGTCAGTGGAGAGACAGAAGGAGGCCGTGGACAGGTGGCTGTAGGACGGGCTTGGCTGGGCTGGGCTGTGGTGGGTTGGACAGCCTGTAGTAACCGTAGCGGGACCCTGGAGCCCAGAGGCAGCACAAACAGACTGCTGAGATCCGATGTCAACTGTCAACTTAGTGGATCTGGTAGACCTGAGGGATCAGATATACAGAAATATGAGCATATTAATAATTGTTCCTTTGACCAGTAAATAAATTCATACTAGCTAGCACACTACACCTAATATTTATATAATAAAATGTTCTTTTAGGAAGGTGTTTGTGTCCCTTCCAGCTATCCACTTTTTTCTTTCTCTTGTACCATGATGCCTCCAGCCTCAGTCTGCACTGCCGGAAGAAGCTTCCTGTTTGTGTCCAACAGCATTCAAAATGCTTCCTCCCACTTACAGACCTTCTAATAAATAGTGTGGGCCATTTCCCCTTCAGACTCCCTGTCCATTAGAGTTGAGCTACAAGTTAAATTGGTTTCCAGACTTTTAGTTTGAGAGCAGACAGTAGTAGACTTCTCTTTTCTCACGGTATAATGACATGGTATTGTCACAGACACCGTCATTACAGACAGGCAAGGCCACAACCCCTCACAGGTCTGTGAGAAATGGACACAAATCTTGAGCTCTTGTGTCAGTAGTCATTTTACACCACTCGCATCCTGCTATGACAGAATGGTGAAACACTGAAGTTTATCGCCGTTTAAAGAAGCCACCGTGAGAAGAAAGACTTCTAGTATGTTCCTGTGCACTGAGATGGAATTGAACTCTCTGATAAATCTTCAAAGCATTCTGCTGAATACTGTTGCCCACAGGAAAGAAAAATCACAAATGAGATCACGTTCATATCTTTAATTGTTTCTCATAGATAGCTAAGAGATTAAATGGATAGAAAATAGATGAATTTATAGCTTCTCAGAAGTTTCTGCTGAGAGAAAGACCCCAGTGATCTCATATCTCCTTTATAGATTCAGATGTCAAATACTGTGCTCTGAGTTCCCTAGACACCTGCAAACGTCTTATAACAAAGTCTTTCCAGAGTAGTCCAAATTATTTTGTTTCCTACATTCATTTTAAAACTCTTTTTAGCATGTCATTGATTGTCTCATTTGTGCTTATTTTTATTACTCCTATTTTAGGGGAAACATGGCACAAAGTTGATATCTTTAAGCCACATAACAGCACCACTTTACAGTAACGTTCAATTACTTTAGCTGAACTGAACAGTGATTTAAACTATTTGAAATGTTAAACTGTATTTAGAAAGTAACATTTAAATAGTAGTTCATCCAAAAATGAAAATTCTGTCATCATTTACTCATTCTCATGTCATTCCAAACCTGTATGAAAATAGCTTCGTTTGTGTACTGTCGAAGAAAGAATGTTGGAATACTGGAGCCCACTGACCTTCATACGCAAAAAAACAAAAAACAGACATTTCTCAAAATATCTTCTGCTGTGTTCCAGAAGAAAGCAAGTCATTGAGGTTTGGACGACATGGGCGTAAGGTAAAAGATAACAGAATTTTATTTTGGGTGAACTATTCCTTTAACTTAGATTAATAAATGCTGGCAAAAATATTGTCCTTTGTTACTTCAAGATATCTAATGCATTACCAAAAGTTAACCAATTAATTAATATTATAATAGTTTTACCAACATGTTCTACTGAGCTATATATGAGCAATAAAATCTCTGCACATTTAAATTTTGCTTTGTGTATAGGTGTGATTCTCACTCGTCCTCTGAGCTGAGGCTGTGGTTGTCCTCCATAGGAAGAGGCGGAGGGCTGGGTAACATGTCCACCAGCTGCAGAGAGGCAGAGTAGTGCAGGATACGCGGAGAACCCAGTGGCTTCACAGGCTCTGATACACCACCTGAGGGAATGTAGACCAGCTTAGAAGAGTTCTAATAAATAGACTGCGTAATGAGAATAGCATTTTAAACACGAGACACGCTGATGTTCAAACCTGCAGGGTGCTGACTGAATCTTTGCTGATGGTTACTCGGTGCACTGCACACTGCCAATGCTCGTTGACTCACGGGCATTAACGGAGCACTTTTTACCGCATGCAGCTCTGGAAGTAGATTACAACATGTGTTACTGCTGGACGAAATGAATGTGAATGACTCGCTGAATGAATGAATGTCTCACCACGCTTGTAATTTTTCTGCCACGATTCCTTCAGAACTCCCATGTTGGGCTGGGCAGGGAGGGCACGTTTCCATGGCAACGCCTGCACTTCCCTCACGACGGCAGTTTTGACGATGGGTTCGGTGATCCGAACGGTCTCGGAGTTATGCAGCTGAGATTTGCCGTGAGGCATTCTGGGACAGTGACCTGGACTATTAAACGTCTTCATTCCATTGCCGGTTAGATCCACATAAAAGGTGCCATAGACGCCGCAATTGTCTGGTACAATCGGGACGGCTGACCGGAGGGGGTTGGAGTCCTTTTTAGCCGTAATGGGCAGAGCTGTCAGTAGGGAGGTAAAAACAGACTGATTTACATAATGTGCCAAGATGTCAATGGTAATTAGAGTTGATGAGGACTCTGCAGAGTCGTGACTTCAGGGGTGACAAGCGTATTTTGATGGTTCTTATAAGGACGTATCTGTCATCCGGAGAGATGACGAGAGGAAAAAAAGAGAAGTAGATGAGGGCTGAAACTCGAGGGGAGGTTATTACTATGTATTTTACCTAAAATTGTGACTTACTTGTCCTCCGGAAGCCAGAGTTCTCTTGACTCGGGGTCCAAATGCCCTGCTTGGGCTCACTGCTGGAATCTGGCCTCCAGCCTCCAGAGATCCACGGAGAGTCTGGTGCCGCCATCCTAGAAAGGGAATTATAAGGATGTTGACTCAGTTACTCATGGAAGCCTATTTCATAAGTATAGTATTACTGTTACATAAGAAAAAAAATCATGCTTTGGTAAATTATGATTATGAGATAAACAGTTATTTTAGAGATAAATTATATTGACAAATGAGATATTAAGCCATAATTATGAGATAAAAAATAACTTCTAAAATATAAGAAGACTATCTCATAATTGCAATTTAGTATGTCATAATTTAGATTTTTTTAAATCTCATAATTTTGATTTATCAAAACATGGCTTTTTTCTCACATGGAGTACAGAGATGAGCTTCTATAGAAATCATCACTGTACTATGCTTCCATTACTGTGTTTTTAAATCAAACATCTTTTTTTTTTTTACCTGTGTTTGATGATGAGATCTTCACTTTCCAGTCTATACAAGCCTATAAATGAAAGAGACAATTATATTTGTATGACTATGTGTGTATAGAAAAAAGGAAGTAAATCGAGACTTTATTATAGATTACCTGAGTGTTTGCCTCCCAGGTTGGTGGGTCTGACATGTCTCCTGTACAAAAACACGGCAGTAATCATCAAAACACACCACAGGAGGGTGCCAACGCTGCCGATGAATACCGGCTCTTTAATCACAGCAAGGAAATGAGACATACTGAGTATGCCTGGCTGAAACGGTGTCGCCTCCTGCCTCAACTCTGTGAAAAAGAGAGCAACAGGTAACATATTGAGTAGATTATGCTTTAAAATGATTGTTTTATACCCGTTTTGTTCGATTACCTATGAGCAGTTTGTATGGGTTGCTTTGGACCCCCACTCCTGCCCCATTAACGGCAGCCACCGTGACCCAGAACAGCTTTCCGGGCTGCAGTGTGCTGATCTCAATACTGTGTGTTCCACTGTCCACCGTCCAGTTAAAAGACTTCTGTTCCTCTGACTCCACACACCACACCTGTCAGAAACAACAGCATGGTAAAATCAAGCAGGCTGCTACATGTACTATATATTTATCTATTTTTTTATGTGATTTTAGGTCAACATGATATTGATAATATCACAATAATAGACTGTAATGGTGCAGCAGTCTCTGCTAATGCAAAGACATCAGTGGAAAATGTGCATCAATTTTGTGGTCAGAAACTGAATTTTGGACTAATAAAAAAAATGTGACTCTAATTACTCTCTGAAGTGTTGTAGCAGCCAGTCTGTCTGAAATGGTTGATTTTGGCAGGGTCATGTGATTTTTATGTGATCAGAGATTCTGAGGCTGAAAATATGAATTATTTAACTGCTTCTAGGCTTCCTTTGATCAAACATGACATTTCCATACATTTTTGGAACTACAAAAAAAAATCTATTGTCTCTTACGAGTTTCTCCATATCTGCTGGAGAGAAAGCCTCTCAGGGCATTATTAGCATTGTTTCACAATGCGTGTCTTTATGCTAGTAATACCTGATATCCCTGAATGATTCCATTGTGAGCGTCATGAGGTGGAGGCTCCCAGCTGAGGTGCACAGTGTCGTTACGGTCAGTGGGCATTGTTATGGACAGATCCTGAGGTGGCGCGCTGGGGACTGAGAACAAGGGACATGGTTACAGTTAGCACATGGTGACAGCTTGGGTTTAATAGTCCAATGGTTTAGGGTTAGTACATTTTTTTATGTTTCTGTAAGAAGTCTCTTATGCTCACTAGGGCTGCATTTATTTAATAAAAAATACAATAAAAAGATTAATATTGTGAAATAATTTCTATTTTAATATATATTTTTAAATGTAAGTTATTTCTGTGATGGCAAAGCTGAGTTTTCAGCATCGATACTTCAGTCTTCAGTGTCACATGAACTTACTGACCTTTTGAATGGCAGTGCATAAGTACAAAAGAGTATAACTATCAGAAGTAACAAATATGAAGTAACCACAATAAGATTACGCCCCCCCCCCCCAAAATAATCAGCGTTATCTTAGTATTGTTGATATACTATTATAGTTTCTGTTATTATTTTATTTTAATATTTTCTGTTTTAATTTTTATAGTTATAGTTCATGTTTTAGTAATTTAGTACATGTGTGTATTTTTTTGTCATTTTTATTTTATAATTTTTTAAAATATGCCTATATGGTTTTTGTTCATTTTTATTTATTAGTTTTAGTTTATTTAGTTTTAGTTACTTTAGCACTTCAAGTTAAACTAAAGGTTAGTTGCTAGTTTAAATATATTTTATTTTATTTAACGTTTATTTTGTTTCAAGTAACAAAAATGTTCTTTATCTTTTTAGTTAATAATAATGACCCTTGACTAAAGTACTTTGGAGTACCATGCAAATACCATGGTATATGGTAATCATTAATAAAGAAGCATAGTATTACCATCTTTGAACATGATACCACTAGGGCTGAACCCCCCCCCCCCCCCAAAATATTCAAAAAAATATTCTCTTTATTTGAATTTTATTGACAAAAACACACTATTCCACATTCTGCCCAATGTCCTTCAAACAAATGTGCCAACTGAATGCTATGAAAACATACAGTGCTTAACAATTTATTAGACCACCTGTCATAATAGAGAAAACTAATATTTCAGGAATCTCAAAAATTTGTTTAAATCTAAAAATGTTATTGCCATTTATTGGGCAAACAACAACCCGTAACAACTAAATAGTATTTATTCACATAATAACAAAAATGTTATTTTTGCTAAATGCTAAATTGAATGTTCAACAACAGATATTTCAGCACAAGTAATGTTTTTGCGCTGAATATTGTCTCCCTCTCTACTGTGTTCCGTCTGTTTAACGTGCGTGCCCGCCGTGCCAGCGCTCTTTCAGTAATGCCGAGTTCACACTGCACGATTTTCAAAGACGTCGCGTCACTGTTGGTTTCACACTGAACAACTATCTGGGGTAGCATTCAGTTGTTGCTGTGTTCACACTGCACGATGGAACGACGACAGGAGGTTACACACTGCATGACTTTACAATAGGAAGAATCGCCGACAGCTCTGTCTGTCTCTGTCGCGTGAATGAGCACCGATTTGCCTCCGATTTCGGGCATTTGTCGGCGATTTCGCAAAACCTGTCGGCGAGTGAAAAATCATGTTAAAATCATGCAGTGTGAACTCGGCATAAGGATTTCAACTTAACGCAGACCGTCAGTACGGGCCTTTATGCACAAATGGAAAGGCTCGCTTGAATTTGTGACATTTACAGATAAGGATATGACCGTTAACTGAAAGTTTTTCACGCTGTGGACGCGCACACGTATTTGTCAAAGCGCCTGACAGGGCAAGCCATTACGCTGATGCATCAGCTTGATTGAAGCTTAAGATAAAGATTTTTCATGTTTTGGGCAGCTTGGATCACGTACTTTTCCTGCAAGAGCTGTTTCCTCTACTATTTTTAGATGCATTTTGTCCATAGAAATACGTTATTCAGTGCTGTAATTTGATGCGACCGGCTGAAGTTGGACGTGCACTGGGCAGACTCAACCAATCGATAATGAGAATCGATTGATTTTCATTATCGATAATAATCGATTTGATCAATTAGTTGTTGCAGCCCTAGATACCACCACAGTCCTTTTTTTGTAAAGAATGTTCTAGATTCTCACCTATCTCTGGCACTCGTAAGTGTCTGGTGTTGCTTTCCCTGCCATACAGGCTGCTGCCATAGGGTCGGACTTTGAACTCATATTTGTAGCCTCTCTTCAGAGGTCCCACATGTGTGTGAAGGCCAGGCTGAGGAACCCTTTGAGCTGTCCAGTCTGAGCTGGCCGGCAGGAGAGAGCGATACAGCACCTCAAAGCCTTCAAGATAATGAGGCTGTGACACTGCAGACGACTGCAACTACAAACAGAAGAGAAAACACTAATGACATGATGCTGTCTTAAAATGAAAATACAATTATTTAAAGAGCGGTGCGTGAACTGCATTACCTTCCACATGACTTGAGACATGTTGGAGGCGGTACTCATAACTGTGACGTTCTCCAGGCTCACGCGTAAGGCAGACAGCTCCTTGTGTAGGTCTCTCAGTCTGGTGCTTCCTACGTCTATAACATATATTAGCCAGACATCACTAATCTCAACAAATGGCATGCTGGGAAGAGGTTTAAGTGCTGTTACTTGACTGATTACATGCATTCTTACCCTCTACAAGAAGCTGTGCACTGGCCACAGACACCCCAAGCTTATTTTCCGCAGTGCAGGTGTACTTGCCCATGTCCTGAGCCGTCACATAGTGGATTTGCAGACTCTGGTCGGGGTTGATTAAATATCTGGCAAATGCGATTGTAATATAAGATTAGGAATGTGAATTGTAAGGAATTTCACAATCATTATGCATCTGGGGTTTTTAACTGGGGGACCCCTGAAGGTTCTTTCATGTACTGCAGGGGGACTATATTACAATATACTGAATGATTCTATATTATTAAATCATGATCTGACCTGCCATTGGGTAGAGGTCCTTTTTCTCGGCTCCACTCTACAGAAGGCATAGGGTCTCCATCGGCCTCACAGAAAAACTGTGCAGATGCTCCAAGCTGCACTGAAACATCCTCTGGTTTATGCAGTAACACTGGTTTAGCTGAGGAAGAAGGTCAGATGTATGAGTCTCCATGCTTTAATAGTTATTCATACTCTTTTAGAGCAAAGATAGAGTCTCACCTAATACAGAGAGCCGAGCCGCTCGGCTCTCTCTCACTCCAACTGTGTTGGAGGCTATACAGCTGTAAACTCCAGAGTCATTCTTCTGGGCCGGAGCAATGATCAGTTTACCATTCAGTTCCTATACACACAGATACGCAGAAATATACTGTCATCCAGACGCACAAAACACTGTTCAGGATCCTAAGGCACAGGTCTATCTCTGTGATACACTTTCTGTGTCACGCTGCCCTCTACAGACATATACAGGGAAGAGTTCTCAAGACATTTTTTTTTTTTTTAAGAAAACAATGTCAGATTAGAGTATGTTTTGCACTCACAGTGTAATGTTCATTGCTGCTGTTGATTAGGATCCCGTCTTTCCTCCAGGTTATGTTGGGCTCAGGATGTCCAACTGGTGGGCTGCAGTTCATCACAGCCACCTCGCCAACCGCCACCTCCACGTCACTGGGCTGCACACGGAACTCTTCTCGCAGAGCTGAAAATCAGTGGTCAGAATGAGGTCAGAATGAGTGTATATATAATATACCTGTATATCCTAGTAACTACTGTTCAAAGGTTTGTGGTCAGTAAGATTTTTTAAAGAACTTAAACCTTTTATTCAGCAAGGGTGCAGTAAATAGATCAAAAGTGACAGTAAAGACAATTATATACACAAAATTAAGCAGCACAACTTTGTTCAACATTAATGATAATAAGAAACATTCTTGAGCACCAAATCAGTATATTAGAATGATTTGACACTGAAGACTGGAGTAATGACTCAATGACGGGGATTAAAGGTAAAGTAACATGTACTGTTTGCGTAATTTACATTTTACATCCATTTATTCTTAAGAGAACATTATACAGTATATCGTCATGAAAATACATTTGGAATCATTTAGATCACAAAACAAATTAAATATGCCCTTTTATTATTATCATCATAATCTCAATAATAATTGAATCAAATTCCTCATTTAGTTATTGTTTCAAAACCAGTAGCCTAAATAAAACTAATCGTTTCTAGATATTAATTATTGTACATTTATAAGAAAATGACATGTATCCGTATCTGTCGCAAAAAAAGCAAACAAACAACAATATAGTTTATCTCTAGAAATAACCTTTTGAAAAATTATTTTATGGATTGAAATAACTTTTTTGTTAAATTTAAAAAAATAATAATAAATAAATAGTCTGTCTGAATTACAGGATTTCTTCACCTCTTACTTGGCGACAGTTACACACTGGAACAAAACAGTTAATTAGGCTTTACTTTGTGCTTACCTTCAATATTATAAATAATCCCAAAAACCCAAAAGAGCTTGATAAAGTGTCTCGTCATTTTACGTGTCACGTCGAATTCAGTCTACGAAGATAAACAAACGCATCGTTGTTCTGTCAGACTATCTGCGTTACAAATCCGCGTCGAAAATGAATAGTTTTACAGGTTATATGACGGAATGGCATTTCAGTTGAGATCTACAGGTTTCACAGTCATGTCTCTGTCGTTTCAGTCAGGCTGAGTGTTGAACAGAGCGCCATCCGGATCGAGACCCGCCCCGGTGACTGACTGGAGCAGCAGCAGGAGCTCAGCTCATGACCTCCGACGACTTGACGAGCCAGCGCTAACTAATTACTCCAACAATTGGTGAGGTAAACTACACATGTGGGACTTTGAAGTTGTGCTTTTGCCCTCCGTTTATGTTTTGGTTTGAATTCAAGACGACATAGTTTAAACAATGGGACATACTTTGGGCCAAATTGTGTTTGTTACACTTACACATAGGCTACTACTGTACGAGATTTGTTTCTTTTATAGCCTACTATATCCACTCTTTTGTTTTTTGTTTGTTTGTTTTTTACAACTTTTATTGTCACTGCAGGACGATGGTGGGGGTCATGTATAATTTCACTTTTAGTTGAGTTAGTAATTTAATGTGTTATCTGAAGACCTCTATCAAATGTTTGTAATGACAGCATACAGAAACAGGAAAGCATTAGACCTCACAGCCAAGAAAAACTTCCTTTCTAAGCTGCACAAATTGCTTAATATGTGAATACAAACTGATGCTAACCATACGAGTCATTAAAAAAATCAGAATGAAATATTCCCACATAAATCAGAAAAGTTGATCAACTTTAAAGTGAATATTGGTACTGTTCAAGTGACAGACTTTTTCCGTTAAATCACAAACTTGTGCTGTAAATTCATACGTTTCTTAAATAATACAACCAAAGGATCAACAAAAGGTGAAAGTTTAGCACAGCTGCTACTGTAGAGTTGAAACAACACGGAGGAGCAACACTTGCTAATTCCAGTTACTATTAAGTCTGTAAATACGGTCGCTGAGGGGCTGAGACGGAGAGAGGAGAAAACAGAAAGCGAAAAGAAAAGGATAGGAGAGAAAAGCAGAGGCAGCGGCAGTTCATTTTCTCGAAAGGCACATATAAATAAAGTGCTGTTTAGAGAACTGTCCATTGTGTGGCCTAAAAGAGCAGGCCACACTGATGGACACGTATATTGATCCAGAGAGCAGTGCCTTGATGGCCTGTGGATCACCAGCTTTCAGCGACTAACAAAAGATGTTGAGGGACTATGGGGCTGCATACCACAACATAGAATTAAAGCAGCACCGCAAAAGAACTCCAGGCTGATTTAGCGCCCAGAGTAACTTCTCAGCACGTTTTACCCATAAATAAGTCTCTTTGAATTCCTTAACAATGTCTGAGTTTGAGCGTAACATTATTATTATTATTTTACCAAAACTGACTAAAGTAAGGCATAAAGCATGCTTTTAATATGTAACAAGTGGTCAAGAATGTTATGTTGGAAATAAAACTAGCTGAAACCCTGCTGAAACACAAAATGAAATACGTATTTTATATTTCATGTTATATAAATATAGTTGAATCCAGTTGGGAGGATTTTTTATTACAAACAAATAAAACATATGAATGAATAAAAACTATACCAAGAATAGCAAAGGAAGAGGAAATGGGTTTAACAGCATCTTTTCCCCTGTTAATCATTTCCCTACAGTTTCCAAAAGCCAATCACTAAAAGGTCGAATACATCATAAACTACAGCAACAAAAGTTTTTTAAACAGTAAAACTTCTAATAGCCATGCAAATGGAATGCACTATGGTACCGTCACACTTACTTAATAAATTCTTCACATGTAAATTAAATCAAGAGTGTCCACAAGTGAAAATCATGAAGTGAGAAAGACTTTATCAAGTTATCACTGTCTTTCTAATTTCATGCTTTGGACCCCATGCTGATATGCCTGAAATCAGCTGCCGAAGCCATTAGGTTAATAAAAAAATCTGAATAAAATCACCATTCGGTCCTGGATAAAAATTTTAAAAAAAAATTCTCCAAGTTTATAGATTATTAATTTGAGTGCTTATTCTTTACCAAAACGTGAACTAAAAGGCAAATATAATTTACATTATAAATTTTCTTAAAAGTGCTACTGTATATTCCCCCAAAAATCCATTAGTTTTACCTTTCCTGCGATGGGCCCTGTCCCTGTGTGTCGCCTGCTGGTGTGCCAGGCGGTGACGAAGGTGCCCTCTCCCCTCCGACCTCGCTGATCTCTGCGCCACCTGCTCCTCAGGTGGGCATGCGCACTGGCATTGGCACTGGTGTGCCGCCTCGGTCCAGGTACACAGCCATGCCACCCACAGCAGCCATGCTGACACCTGCATCTTCAGCTTAAAGCTCCTCTCCTCTGGCTCTGCACCCTCCACTACACCATCCCAAAAGCGGTTCTGACCGATCCACCCTTCTCCCCACAGTCCTTGTGGTGCTAAATTATCAGGAGATTGTTATAAAGAATGTTTTTTCTTTATATTCCACAAATGCTTTGTATTTACTTTCCCTCCCTCTTTTATTTAGCGCTCCCTCCGCTCTCTCCCTCCTCTTTCTCGCCTCGCTTTTCTCTTTTGGGAAAGAAGTTGGCAGAAACAATGATTGAAAAACAAGTTTCAGGCCCCATGCTGGGAGCGCGGGAGAGGAGGAGAGGGACGGGGACTGTCTCCTCCAACAACATCTGTGTCATTCGTTCTGCACGTCCCAAAGACGGAAAACAAGGCCCGGGAGCGAACGGGGAGGGGACGGAAGGGGATCTCCCATACCGAAAGGGATCAGTTCCATTAATCAAGTGTCTGCTAGTCGACTGATCAAATCCTTCAGAATGACAAAATCTCTCGCTCTTTAAAACATCAAACGGCTGAAAACGCATTGCCTGACTGCTATTGGCCCGTACCACAAAAGAAGAAGTAGACACTCTTCATTTCTGCATCAAGCTACTCTCTCAAAAGCATGAGAGAGGGAGTGTTTTCAAACAAAACTGACCCTCTCCAATGGCTTTCGCTGCTTGTCGGCCATGAAAGGGACGGCTTTTGTCTGGGGGGGGATTTGCACTTTCTCAACACAATTTCTATTTTACGCAGAGAGGAGAGGTGAGCAGACCGAATCACTTATGCAACTGGAACGTTCTCATTTGTCGAAGTGAAGATGTTTTACTCGAAGTGGAGATCATTTCGATTTTCACACTTAAACATTTCAATTATCAGACAACAGAAACCTAGTTGAATTTGATTACTGAGCAGCAAAGAGGACGAGGAAAGACACGGGCCTTTTCTCTTCCTTTCTTCTTTTTTGGTTCACATACATTCACAGATTTATCACTGTTCACGAAGCAAAAAGCAAAAAGGGAGAAATTTGTACCTTTCTGCGTGCACAGTATGTGTCCCACTCATCACAGAGGTTGAATCAAATGGGACAGAGAAAGCAATTTGTCTCATGCAGTCCGGTCTTGTGTTCCACTCACTAGTCCTGCTGCTTCAGCACAGTAGAACAGAAGAAACATGCTGAGTTTACAGACCTGACCTGATCGGAATTTAATTCTACAAAACTCCCAATTCATTTAAGACTGTAAGCCACAGGCAGAGATGTGGGCGAAAGAAATATTACCACTGATGTACAATAGCATTATTTTTACACAAATACCATGGTGAACCCGTTTCTGCAAAATTTGTATCTTCAATCTCTCAAAAAGGTATCAAAAATGGTTCAGATGACTCATGCTCCTCTTTAATTTGTGAATGAATCATTCTGACCAGTTTTGTGAATCGGGTCAGTCAATTCATTTGAAATATCTGCTTCAAAAGAATGCGTAATTCACTAATTGGACATCACTACTAATCTCATGAATGTGCCAGGGAGAGTTATTAGTGAATAATGAATTTTAACTTTAATCTGTTCCTCTGACAAAGCTATCACATGACATCAGAAGACTTGTAATACAGAGCAGAAGTCTGTTTTATGCTACTTTTTGTGATATTTTTGTCATCTTAGAGATTGACAGCCACTTTTATTCACTTTTATTATATTGCAAAGAATAGCAATATAATAGATAGAATTGTAAAGAATAATATTATAAAATACAATATAGAATTGCAAAGAATAATATTAAAAAAAACTTACCTTTTGGCTTCTACATAAGAAAAAAGTGCCTAAAAACATACATAAAACATATTTACTTAATTGTGCGTTTTTCCCCATTGACTTCCATTGTAAGTACATAACAGTCATTCAGCTGTTTCCGAGAAATGAGCAATGTATTTTCAAGTTCCTAAAACAAATGTATTTTAGATTTCACTGACCACCCATATTGCAAGCCACGACCTTGCATTTCAAACACTAGTCACTTGTTAATTCAATGCTCTCTTTTCACTGTACCCCCTGCCAGGTAGCAGGTCATGTGGAGCGACCCTGGTGAGGACCCAAAAATAGCCACGCTTCAGCCCTCCATGGGGTGTCAGGGTGGACCTGCAAAGGGCTATTCCAGCTCACACTGACCCTTAAACTGTGCCTTAATTTTCAGATCAGGAGGATGGAGAACACGCTAATCTTCCTAAAGAGAGAGCAAGAGAGAGACGGAGAGAAAAAAAGTAGATAGAGAAAAAAATTAGACTCTTATGCCATCATAAAGAAAGATAGGATAGTGGATATGTAGAGAATGATAACCCTTGAATCAAAGCAAAACAAAAGCTTATATCTTGGTCTGTGAGTTTCATTGGGCGAAAAGAAAACAAAAATGCACTACTTTCAAAAAACCTTGTTCTATTGTTGGATGAATGCAGTATTTCAAAAAACCACACACGCACACAAACTTTTTTGCTGCCAGTATTCCAAATACAAATACACAATAAGAAATACTCACTCTTGGTGTGAATAAAATAAAAAACTAAACTAAACAGGAAGTCAGGAAAATGTTAGCTGTCATTATTCACAAATTTGCCTAAAATAAAATATAGATAAAAATAATAAAAATGTTGTTGAGCGAATTTCCCCCCCTGGTGTGAATAGGTCCATCGGAATGCAGTGTTTCAAATCAAAAACTTGTTTGCTGCCAAAATTCCCAACACATATAGTTAATAAAATGTAAAATAATTATTAAATTGATTTTAAAATATAAAACATATACTAATATTAAAAATATTAATGTCTTTATCTTTCAACTGCAAAATGTCTTTATTTTTCAGCCCCCTTTTTGCACATCCACAAAACACATTCCTAATATTTTAGTTTACTGTAAAATCATTTAATTTACTTTGACTTCCAGTTTAGCACCCACATTTGACCCTTACCTGACCCCACACCTATAACCGACCTCAGATATTTTGTATCCGACAACAACCAACAGGAGTTGATGCTTGCACCATTCTTTTTAGGAATCCTTTACAGATTCTAAAATGGAACAATTGATACGAGTAACATTTATCCAACACTGATTAGATTAAAAATTCTCAGGGATGGAGATGGGGGTGCGAGGGGTGAAGGGTGGGCATGCAGAGCTAAGAGCTGGAGAATAGAAGGCCAGGGGTGTGAGGGCAAAAGTTCTGCATGAGTGAATCACAAAGCAGGATCTAGTGTTCACGCTGTTCCCCTCCTCATCCCTTCCCCTCTCCCGCGAGCCTCGGCAGCACCCACACCCATATCCTGGGTCGCGCTTACACACATAGATACTTCTCTGGACTATTAATGTCGTGTTGGATTTGTCACACGTTTGATCGGTTGCTTATGGCTTTTTAGCTGGTGAAACCACAGCTAACATGTTTTGTATCCAGTTTGGAGCTTTTATTGTCTTCATGCTGTAAGGATCACAGCACACATGTACAACATGCCTGTGAAAATAATAAGCAGTAACAACCTCCATCTTCCCCTGTGAAGTTTGCCTCCAAGAGAGATTTATGAAAATGAAAGTAAACGTCTGAGGCAACAAAGGACCCACACAGAGTATTCGCCTTGTTAAGAACAAAATAATCAACTTGCGCAGCTTGAAGCTTTGTTGGACCGCCCAACTTTGCTCCCTGCGTCTTTGTGGTATTGTGCGGAGAGTGAGACAGTGTCTTAAAGAATGCTTCCATAAGGCCAAAATTAGCATGTCAATATGGGACCAAGAAAATGAAATTTGTCTGGTTTTAGCTGTGAATGAGCGAAATTTGAGTTTGCAGATAACCAATTAATGGACTGGGGTATTAGAATGTGATTTCATGCAGCAAAGGCACTGAAAATATGCAGTGATTATGACTGAAGTGCCTTCTGCAGTGTAATGTTGATGGTGTGGTGAAGTACTTAGGTCATTTATATGTCAAAATCATTACCCCTTTTCTGCACATTTATATGCTAAATTTAATTAATGTTTTTAAAACATATTAAATTGTTAATAAATTAAAGATCCATTTTTGATTGTTGAAGAATACCAGATTCCACTCTCAACCAACAAGATTTCACGTAGTATTTTCATTGATCTCTTGTGAAAAACTTTTCTAAGGTTTAATCCAGGAGCGAAAATAATTTAATTCTATCGCTAAAGCACGGGCAAATGCACAGGACGCAATTAGAGTACGCACATGCAATACCTAAGAAAGACAAGAGGCAAATCATAAGAGAGAACTGTATATTTGAGATTTTGTGTATTACGTTCTTAGAAATAAAGGCTCCAATAGGGGGGTTTTGCTATGATGCTATAGAAGAACAATTTTCAGTTCCCTTAAGAACCTCAGTAAACATTTCTTAAAATATTTCTTTTTTCTTAGTGCGAAGAAAAATAACCTTTGGTGTAATGGAAAGGTTCCATGGATGTTAAAGGTTCTTCATGGAACCATAAATGCCAATAAAGTAAATTAATTTTTCAAGGGATAGTTCACCCAAAATTTTGTGTTTATCTGCTTTCCCCCAATGCATCCAATATGTAGGTGACTTTGTTTCTTCAGTAGAACATAATCGAAGATTTTTAAGTCAAACCGTTGCAGTCTGTCAGTCTTATAATGGAAGTGAATGGGAATCACGGCTTTGAGAGTAAAAAAGAAAACATACACAAACAAAACCAAATTAAACCCTGTGGCTCGTGACGATACATTGATGTGTAAAGACACAAAACGATCGGTCTGTGCAAGAAACTGAACAGTATTTATATCGTTTTATACCTCTGATGCACTGCAATGTCTGAAATGTCCTGAGCGCGTCCTGAGCACATCCTCGACAGCCGGCGCATGACGTGTCTTCTTCTTCTTCTTGCTTTATGGCGGATCTTATAAGTGCATTACCGCCACCTATCTCTCAAATGGACCATTGCCACTCTTTCTACAATCTCAATTAGGAGTGTCAATGGTCCATTTGAGAGATATGTGGCGGTAATGCACTTATAAGTCTGTGATCCGCCGTAAAGCAAGAAGAAGACGCGTCACGCACCGGCTGTGAGGACGAGCCCAGGACGCACTCAGGACAGTTCAGACATTGCAGTGCATCAGAGGTATAAAACGATATAAATACTGTTCAGTTTCTTGCACAGACCGATCATTTCATGTCTTTACACATCAATGTATCGTCACGAGCCGCAGGGTTTAACTTGGTTTTTTTGTGTATGTTTTTTTTTTTTTACTCTCAAAGCAGTGATTCCCATTCACTTCCATTATAAGACTGACAGACTTGAGTTGAGTTAAAAATCTTCGATTGTGTTCTACTGAAGAAACAAAGTCACCTACATCTTGGATGCCCTGGGGGTAAGCAGATAAACATCAAATTTTCATTTTTTGGTGAACTATCCCTTTAATCTACATCTAGTCACTTTGAAAAGTGAAACAGCACCACTCCTCAATGAACCACAATTTATGATGCCGGGTTATGGGTGAGTTATGGGTCCAAGTTGTAAAAAAAACATATCTCCAAATATGAGCAATAATAAAAAAGTGATGCTTATGTTTTGCAAAAAAAAAGTTGTCACCCATGAATCAGATTAAACTGGTAATTGAGTTTGACTGACTCATTGACTTAATAATCAGTTCACAAAACCAGTCTAAAGGAATCATTCATGAATCAGACTGATCTGTTTCTTGTTTCTTACACACTGACTCAGTGATCTGGTCACAGTGAAAAAAAAAAACTAATCCTAATGCTCTCCTTGGCCAACACCACTAATTAAAGAAATGAACAAACAAGAAGTCTGACATAAAAATAATATGTATTCATTATTTTCAACAGTAAAAATGCACTACATTTAAAATGACAAAACTGCAAAACAGGAAAAAAAGGCTCAGAAAAACAAACTTAATTTCCAATTACATATCTAACATACAAAACTTTACCCAACCACACCCTTCTGAAAACGTTAGCACTGCACATGCTGCATTCAGACCCCTCTGTGCTGCGCTCTCAGAGAGATGTGGACATCTCTGATTTGGACAGGAAGACAAAAGCCCTGGAACCTTCTGCTGTCCTCTCATCTCAAGCAGGGCTCGTTGATCGACAGCGCTGCCAGGTTGGCTGCCCCGCTTTGGGATATCTGTAGGAGTTTGGCACATGAAGCCTCGTGGTCTAGTGTGTTCTCAGGGGCTTGGCATAAACGGGCTCCAGGAAATGTAAGGGCAGCAACATGAACAGGGCTGCCAAGAACACCACGCTCACCAAGGACAGAAGCACGTAGCGGCCGATGAAGAACATATCCACTATCTGAAAAAAAAAAAAATCACAGGCTTACGGCATGAATTATTTAACACATTATACAGTTACTGGAAAGTAATTAAAGCCATGATTGCTTTGATGTTTCCATTAATATTTTTAATTAACATGAAATCCATTCAGCATGTTATGCTTTTCTCCACTAGAGGTCAGCAGGGTTCTTTTAAGAACTTCAAGAAATGCAAACCTCACTAGACCAGATAGACTAGACCTAATGAAGTGTGTGAGTGTATGTGTATATATACAGGTCCATCTCAAATTAGAATGTCGTGGAAAAATTCATTTATTTCAGTAATTAAACTCAAATTGTGAAACTTGTGTATTAAATAAATTCAATGCACACAGACTGAATTAGTTTAAGTCTTTTGTTCTTTTAATTGTGATGATTTTGGCTCACATTTAACAAAAACCCACCAATTCACTATCTCAACAAATTAGAATACTTGAGACAAATAAAAAAAATTTTTTTTGTGAATTGTTGGCCTTCTGGAAAGTATGTTCATTTACTGTACATGTACTCAATACTTGGTAGGGGCTCCTTTTGCTTTAATTACTGCCTCAATTCGGTGTGGCATGGAGGTGATCAGTTTGTGGCACTGCTGAGGTGGTATGGAAGCCCAGGTTTCTTTGACAGTGGCCTTCAACTCATCTGCATTTTTTGGTCTCTTGTTTCTCATTTTCCTCTTGACAATACCCCATAGATTCTCTATGGGGTTCAGGTCTGGTGAGTTTGCTGGCCAGTCAAGCACACCAACACCATGGTCATTTAACCAACTTTTGGTGCTTTTGGCAGTGTGGGCAGGTGCCAAATCCTGCTGGAAAAATGAAATCAGCATCTTCAAAAAGCTGAAGGAGAAGGAAGCATGAAGTGCTCCAAAATGTCTTGGTAAACAGGTGCAGTGACGTTGGTTTTCAAAAAACACAATGGACAACCACCAGCAGATGACTTTGCACACCAAATCATCACAGACTGTGGAAATTTAACACTGGACTTCAAGCAACTTGGGCTATGAGCTTCTCCACCCTTCCTCCAGACTCTAGGACCGTGGTTTCCAAATGAAATACAAAACTCGCTCATCTGAAAAGAGGACTTTGGACCACTGGGCAACAGTCCAGTTCTTCTTCTCCTTAGCCCAGGTAAGACGCCTCTGACGTTGTCTGTGGTTCAGGAGTGGCTTAACAAGAGGAATACGACAACTGTAGCCAAATTCATTGACACGTC
>NW_015505186.1:1152356-1167342 GCF_001515645.1 Sinocyclocheilus grahami | reverse complement strand
ATGAAGTTCTCCAAAATTTCTTGGTAAACGGGTGCAGTGACGTTGCTTTTCAAAAACCACAATGGACCAACACCAGCAGATGACATTGCAGTCATCACAGACTGTGGAAACTTAACACTGGACTTCAAGCAACTTGGGCTATGAGCTTCTCCACCCTTCCTCCAGACTCTAGGACCTTGGTTTCCAAATGAAATACAAAAATCTGAAAAGCTGAAAAGAGGACTTTTGGACCACTGGGCAACAGTCCAGTTCTTCTTCTCCTTAGCCCAGGTAAAACGGCCTGTGTTTCAGTGAAGTTCACTCAAATTCTTGAATTGATTTTGCTTGACAATCCTCATAAGGCTGCGGTTCTCTCGGTTGGTTGTGCATTTTTTCTTCCACACTTTTTCCTTCCACTCAACTTTCTGTTAACATGCTTGGATACAGCACTCTGTGAACAGCCAGCTTCTTTGGCAATGAATGTTTGTGGCTTACCCTCCTTGTGAAGGGTGTCAATGATTGTCTTCTGGACAACTGTCAGATCAGCAGTCTTCCCCATGATTGTGTAGCCTAGTGAACCAAACTGAGAGACCATTTTGAAGGCTCAGGAAACCTTTGCAGGTGTTTTGAGTTGATTAGCTGCTTGGCATGTCACCATATTCTAATTTGTTGAGATAGTGAATTGGTGGGTTTTTGTTAAATGTGAGCCAAAATCATCACAATTAAAAGAACCAAAGACTTAAACTACTTCAGTCTGTGTGCATTGAATTTATTTAATACACGAGTTTCACAATTTGAGTTGAATTACTGAAATAAATGAACTTTTCCACGACATTCTAATTTATTGAGATGCACCTGTATATATCAATATTTAATATATTATCATAACATCTTAAATATATACACATGCATGTGTGTGTAGTTGTATATACATAATAAATATACACAGTAGTACACACACAAATACTTTTATTTTGGTTGCGATTAATCGTTGCCCAGCAATAATATATATATATATATATATATATATATATATATATAAATACAAATATATATATATATATATATATAATACACATACACTACAAATATAAAATATTTAAGTAATGTAAGCTAGATAGTTTATATGTGATATGATTTTGTTTTTATTTATATCGCAGGATTTACCTTTATTTTATCATACATCAGAAAAACACTTCTTTCTTGCCATTATTTTTTATTCTGCTGTCTGTTTTTCTTCCATGAATTAAAGCTGAACAGGGTGATAGTGTTGAATACTAACAGCACCCTACGTCCCTACAGACCTCAACTAGATTATGAGGCCTAAACCATGGGAGGCCACAACCTACATTAAACTTCAGACAGAGAGATGTCTTTGTGTGTGTCTGTGCTTGTGTATGTGGGAGGGGGCTCTGTCTCAGGCGAATGCAGTGTTCTCTTGTTTAACGCATCTCACTTTCTAATTTGCCAATTAGCCGGCTAGCAAAGCACAGAGCAGAGGCCATGTTTTATTAATGTGGCTTCGAATGCACGGCAGTGAGCTCCTGTTTGGGGCCCACACTGCCTGTAGCTGGACGAGAGAATGTCTTGTTTAGGAAGCGTGATATGATGGATGCATGCGCTAAATCCACTGTAAGTATATCAAGCTGATGTTATGAACGCAAACCATGTGGCGCGTGTATCTTCGTCTGGCTGCTATTCCTAGACATTTACTGTTTTTTTTTAACTCAATTCAACTGGCATAATTAGGAAGTAAACGATGGGAAGCGTGCAGTTCATCAAAAATGAATGCTTAAGCCAGCAAACGAATCAATTGTAGACCTTTAACGGCTACTCTAAACACTGAACAGTTTGTACATTTACCTCATAAAACAACCGAATGCTGGAACCAACTGCGTAGTTGATACACGCTGCATAAAGTATGAAATATTTCCATGGAAACACCATCTCTTCTGTTTACCTCCACACTTCCTGTGTCGCGAATAGACCAATCAGGTTGCAGTATCTAGCGAACAGTGCTGGGAGTTGTAGTTTATGTGAACACTGAGCATACGTAGTGCGTATAAATTATTTACTATCTATCTATCTATCTATCTATCTATCTATCTATCTATCTATCTATCTATCTATCTATCTATCTATCTGTCTATCTGTCTGTCTGTCTGTCTGTCTGTCTGTCTGTCTGTCTGTCTGTCTGTCTGTCTGTCTGTGGTGCGCAAATGCAGGCCTACATCCATTATTATTACTATCTTCATTTGAATATATTTTTTCTAGTGCTGTCAAATAATTAATAGCGATTAATCGCATCAAATAAAAGTTTATTTTATATTTAATTTATGTATATATAAATACACACATACAGCATATATTAAAAAAATATTGACATGTATATATTTATGTTCATATAATTTATACCATATTTAAATATATTTAATAAATAACATATTTTTCTTAAATATATACATTAATGTGTGTGTATTTATATATACATAATAAATATACACAATACACACATATAGCCTATTATGTAAACAAAAACTTTTATTTTAGATGCAATTAATCGTTTGACAGTACTAATTTTTTCATATAGTATTTTGGTTATATTGTATTTGGCTACAGTACAATGACAGTATAAAAGACAATTCATGTTAATAACCTGTTGTTTTAGTAATATTGCGTGGGCCTTATACAGGAAAATGTACAAGCCGTTTTAAATTTATACTGGGGTCCTAAAAAAAAAAAAATACCCCTAGCATATTTGATCTAGATTAGTCTTTCTCAGTCGTGACTTTGCTTGTAACCTATGGGTTAAGTTTCTATATAACTAACTAAACATACATTTGGGATTTGACCAAGTGGCACATTTTCTCGTTTCTTGTGGCACACATAAATAGGTTTCCTCTGCTTTCCGACCAGGCGAACAGCCAAGGCGACCTGCAGCCGAACGTAAGTCTCGTTTAATGCCGATAGGGGGCCAGCGCCCGGCACCGCCGCTAATGAACCGGAGATGCGCGTGCAGGGCCCGGGGTGTTCGGTACGGGCTGCACGGAATAACGCCAGTGGAAGAGGAACCGCGGAGGTGTACACTCGGCAGCGAGGGGTACGGGGAGAGAGAGAGAGGAGGGGGGAGATGGTGGGAGGGGTCTGATATGGCAGACGTCACGGCTGGTGTAGGGGAGTATAGGCTGTGTTGTCAGCCTGGTGTCAGTCTGATGAAGATTGGCATTCAGGTAAGCTGTCATTCATTTTCAATGTCAGAGCGCGGAGCGGGCGAACACTCCAGCGTGTTTTTCCTCCCTCGCGCTCTCATTACAAAAGGCAGGACATTATTCATACAGACTGGCCGAGGGCTGAGGGGAGAGAATGATAGACAGAGAGAGAAAGTGAGGGAAAGAGAGAGAGAGAGAGAGAGAGCGCGCGCGGGAGGGAGGAGGAGGAGGAGGAGGAAGAGAAAGAGTGCGATAGAAGGAGGGAGGAAGAGAGGAAAGACGGGAGAAGATGCCGTGCAGTTTGGGGAGAGCAGAAGAGTCTTTCTGGATGATTTTGTTTGGACTTGTGAAATGTGGTGGTAATTTTGAGTCGACATTCATGTTGGGTTTTAAACTAATTTAAATGCCGAGATCCCTGCTGGGATCTTAATTGATGATTTGTGTCACGGGACAAGCTGCCCAGGGGCAAAACTGCAAACACAAAATACTCAGACTTTATTTGCATATTCCCCTTCTCCACATTACGAGCAAATTACAATCTGAGGTTCAATACTGCAGGACCCGGAGCTCTTTTGGTCTAATCAATAATAAAATGACTCAGTCGCCCTAAATGAGGGAAGTGAACTGAGCAAAAGGAAGATTGTAAACCAATTGTGATGCTTCTTGACTTGCATAAAGCTATTTCGAAAATTGTCTTCCATTCTAATGCATCGTTTTTGATGCCAACCATAGCACTAATAATTCAAATGCCCATTTTTCTACAGGTCTCATTTGGATTTTCAGATCTTACACATGTTGTTTGTCTGTTGACAGTTAATGAGATACTCTTGTATCTGTGCAAAATAAAAAATGCATGCTCAAATGAGAATTATTCATCAGCCTGTAGTCTGCTGGGGTCTTGCGTGTTCAAGGTGAAGCAATATGAGGCTACATTGTTCTTCACTCTTCTTAGATGCACAGAGACAGAGCTGTGTTGTTACAGGCTTCCACCGCTAAGCCTTTGCTGATCCTGATGGCTCTCGGAGGAACGTGGGCCTGTTATTGCTGTTAGACGGCTGTGCATCCAAATGACCTCGCTGTGCTGCTCTTCTACCGCTAGGCACAGCGGTCAAACTCCTCTCCTGGGATCTGGAGGTAGGGGAAGGATTTGCTTGATTTACATGTGTGCAGGCACTTAACGGTCACCCGTAGCCTGGTGCTCACATCACAGGCCGTGCTGTTTTCATGTCACCCTGGCCTTGGAGAGAGACGTGGCATGATATGTTGGAACTGACGTTGATTTGATTTACGAGAAGACACAGACTTGAAAATGCCAGTCTCCAAAAAAGAAGCGATGATCTGATGTTTACAAATGTGATGAAGTCGTCCTTTGGTGTGCATGTCAGCACTTGTCACGCACTTAAATAGATGTCGCCAAATGACAAATGACTTGATGAAAATCTGCCCTTGACTATCCTTATACTCATGTCTATATATCTGCAACATTTAAAATGGCTTTAAAATTAATTTAAAATATTAATAACATTTTTTAATAAAAATCAGGAATATTTAGCATTAAAACTGTTGCATGTAACTTGTCCCACACAGTTTGTACTACACACATGAGTGGTACAGTACTTGAAATTGTTTGACTTATTGAGGAGAAGTGAGCTAGATCTTATTTTAGTATCACTGAGATATTGTTATAGTTTGTATTACAAATTTGAATCAGTTTTAGTTAAAGTTTTAGTAATTTGTTTTGTCGCTTTTAGTCATTTATTAATATATGTTTTCATAATTGTTTATTTCAGTTTTAGTTATTTTTGTACATCACATTAATTCAAATGAGTAAAGTTGTTTATATTTTATTTCAGTTAATGTTTATTTTATTTCAAGTAAAGATTTTTTTTTTACTTAACTATAATGACCCTGCCTGGCAGTTCATCAAACAGAGTCTATGTGGGTCCTTAAAAAGTCATAAAAACTCTTGAATATCCTAAATGGTATAAGAAAAGTCATAATTATCATTTTAAGAGATCTTGAATTGTAAAGAAAAAAAACAAGAATTGCGTATTAATTTGTATTATTTGGTCCGTAATGTTGTTTAAATCATTGTTTTTACAGTCATTAACAGTAATTTTATTTGTGCACATCTCGAAAATGTCTTAAAAGCCTTCAGTTTGATTTTAATTCCTGGAAAAAAATCTGCTAGATTTCCATTGCAGGAGGGACCCAATCCAATTCTATAAACCAGAATATCATAATGTGATTTGTGGGTGGGATCTTTTGAATTTGACCAATGAGTATTGAGCAACACCTTAGCAACTGCACACCAATGCCCTGACAGCCACCTATATATTGCAGTGACTTTTGAACTGGCAGAACAATGTTGCTTTAGAGAAAAACATAGGTAACTTTTGTTTTTCTTTTTATATATATATATATATATATGTTTTTTGCTATTATTATTATCTCATGCAAATGACAGACAAAGTTGTTCATAAGAACAAAAATAATTACTTCACCAGGATCAAAAGCAGAGTCAAATTAGCAGCAGCTTATTATTAATTCTGAATTTAAAAACCTTGAACAAGACTGTAAACCTCCATGTGCCTTTGTTCTTATCTCTAGTGGAATGCTGATAATCCAAATAAATGTACTCAGCGTACACTTCTATTTCTGAGTACTTTCTCAACATAGACAAAGGTTGAAAATATTTTATTTGAACTCTGTTTGAGATCAAAGTAGGAAAAAAAACCTACCCACGACCAATTCATATCCCCCCCCTCCCCTCTAAATATATAAATATATGCATGAGTATAATAACCAGTCAAATTAAAATAATGTGCTAGAGGCAGGAGAGTGCTTGACTAAGGTTGAGAGAGAATGATGTTTAATATTTTCTTTATTAGAGTGAGCATGAGAATTGTAGTTCTCACATGTTTTACACATTTCATATGTTGGTGTCATTTGGCGTGACTGGAGAGAGATAGATGTTCTCCTGCGGTGCATTGTGTGCATTTCGCTCTCCTGTCTTTTGGAGTGCGGCGTTTTTATTAGAGCTGAAATAGTGCATTGAATTCTCATCTATTACTGTAAAAGCCATCTTCTCCGAGAGTGGCATCTCGCTCCGTCCCGTTTCAATGACATCATTCATAAAGGCATGTTTTTCTCCCATTCACACTTCCTGCTCTGTCCTCTGGAGCATTCAAACACAGACCACCATTGATTCCAACCACCTGATTTCATTTGGACCTTTGACACTGGGCTATATCGGAGTTTCCTCTCCCGCTGATCTATTTGTGCATCTTTTGTTGTGTTTCGAACAGAACCCCCCCACGTTTCCATCATCCTCTTTCAAGCTCAGAGCCATTGAAAGCCATTGATCGATAGCTGTATGTGTGCAAAATGCCTGTAATGGCGTCAGTACATGACAGAATCACTTAACAGCAAAGACTGAGTTATTCTTCCTTTTATTAATGCATTGGAATGGTTTTCCTTATAGAGATGGTGAGTGACTCCTGAATAGCGTCTAATTCACTTGCTTTAAAAGGATTATTAATGCACATCAATCCAGATAAATGGATCTGAGTTTTATTTGCAAAGTGGTCTGTCTCAGCTAGTTTTATTTGCCTGTTGATTTGCAAATACCGTTAGGAACTATTTTTTTTGGCTTTCTAATAAAATGCGTTAGGACGGAGCAGCCTCTGGGACGTCATAAAGCACCTGGCTTCCCGGTGGCTTTAGCCGCAGTCTTTGATTTACAGCTTGCAAAAGTTTTTCTTCTTGGAAACTGTTTTTATTTTTTTTCCTTTCAACTGAGACCACTAATTCCAGTTTAGTTTGGATATTTTAGGGGCTACTGATCCTTTCAATAATCCTTTAATGGTATAAATCTATAAAGAGATCTGTAAATAATATATATGTTGTGTATATATAAAAAATATTATGTTTTTTATTTTAATTTTTTCAGATTTTTGAGAAAACGTACAAAAGCCCTCAACTAAACACTTGCACAGCAAAATTTTCCTTAATACACTGAAAAAAAAAATGGTGTAAGAAACAAGTTTCATTGACAAATTGATAGTAAATTTTGCAAATAATCACAAAGAAACACAAGTAACAATCTGAATTAAACTCATTTTTGAAGTAGAAAAACTTTCTTGATTTATTCATAATGTTTAAAATGTGGCTAATAAGAATCTGAAATTATTGCAGATATTTTAAAAACAAAATATATATTTTCAGTTTTATTCAAATTGATTTATTTTAGTATTAATACTTTTTAATATGTATGTATTTCTTTTTGATAGCTGCTGAAATACTATTTATATAAAAAAAACACCAAGTTGCATGGAATTTTAGGCTTTTTAAAATTATGTTTAGGAGGGCAGAATGCAGACAAACTGCAGTAACCTGTTTTCCATAAGTTAGGGGGAATGGATTTGGGAATGTGTGGAAAGCTGGCCTACAGTGACTGCTCTTATCTCAATGGAGATTCGTTTCTGTATTAATATTGTATCTCAAAATAGCTCCATGAGCAAAATGATACAGGAGTTCTTATAGTGTCAATAAAAACATACTTTTCTCAAGGGAGGCTCTCAGTGTTATTGTACCACACTGGTTGCAGAATAATCTTGTCAAGTGTTGTAATGTCCTTAAATTATTTATTCTAATAAGTGAAAAGTGATTTGCACAATCGCTGTGCAATTTAGTGTTGAAAAAGTTGCTAATTCGTCTATTATTTATCTATTTATATATGTACTTGTTTTTATCAGTCCAACAGTGCGAGTGTTCATCATTATATGTGAATTCCTCAGAGCTCAGTGCTGTTTAGCGCTGCTGGTGGGTGATATCTGATACATCAGTATAAGCAGCACGATTTTAGGCTGCGGGGTGCTTTGCCTTCCTCGAGCACATGAGAGATTTCACACACACGCTCGCACACACCAGCTGCTTTATTGCGTTCGTACAGTATGTGCCGACAGTTTTGGGAAAACCTCATGTCATTTCAGATTTAAGAGGTGGTTGCAGTCGCCAACAAAAGGCCTCAACAACATATTTTTGGCTTTCTAATGGATGTGCTAAACCACATATCGCTGCTTCTTGCTCTGGTTTGTTTTTAGGGGCCCCATAAGGCTTAAAGTTGTTTCCTTTAAAGTGGAGTGTAATACATATACCCTAGTCAACATTTAAAGTGGATCAAAACCTTTCATCGAAGTTGTCCTAAAACCTAAAACCAAAATGCATTCTTGTCTTAGGACAACGTTGATGAACCTTCAAATGCTGACTGAGTGTGTTCTGGCTGTAGTGTTTGGAAATGTCTTTGAACATTAAACAATCTTTTATTCCCAAAGCAGTTCCTTCACAATAAATGAGCACATTACTGCAGCGTTTCCCAACCGTTTTGGTCTTATGTACCCCCACAGCCTCATCAGCAAGACTCAAGTACCTCTGCATCAACACCAAACTAGAAGAGTTTTTCTTTTCATTTGTATTATACTGGATATCTTCCTGAATTAAAATTAATGTTATTAGAAGGCAAATCCATATTTTTAATTTTGTCTTACATGCGAGTATCACTTCAAATGAGGGCTGATCATCCCAGATAAGTGTGTGTGTGTGTGTGTGTGTGTGTGTGTGTGTGTATAAAAAGAATATAAAATATAATTAACATTAATTATATATTTTTAAATACATTCATATCTTGGTTATTATTAATTATAAATATAAATATTTTTTAATAATAATACACACACACACACACACACACACACACACACACATATATTAATTAATTAATCAATCAATCAGTAATATAAAATGTATATACTTACACAGAATAAATAGAAAATATATTATAAAGTATAATTAACATTAATTGTATATTTTATTAAATACATGAATTTAATTCATTCTTGGTTATTAATTAATAGAAATTATATGTATAATTTTTTTAATAAAAATATTGTGTGTGTATATGTATGTGTGTATATATATATATATATATGTACTCTCACACACACACATAGAATAAATATAAAATATATTATAAATTATAATTAACGTTATTGTGTATTTTATTAAATACATTAATATTAATTAATATTAATTGTATATTTTTTTAATAAACAATATTGTTTTCCATATAATATTACATATATATATTACTATTAAATATATTAATATTATTAAAATTATTTAATTTTAATAATTATTATAATTTTTTTATATATATATATACTGTATATATGCATGCATATATTAAATATATATTTTTATATTATTAAAATGTATATATTATATTATATTATATTATATCAAAAGCCATCATGTTTTTCCACTTTTTCTTTGCAATGCACCTTCCCCATTGAAATGAATGGATTTTCAGTGAGCTCTGATGCAGTGTAAACTCTACTGTGTAGGTGACCTTACTAAATTGACTAGTTGATGATCTTACGGACAGACGCCTGTACTTCAGTTTTCTCCAGCTGCTAGCCGTGAGACTTCTGGTGACTGTTCAATTGAAAACTTAGAGGGAGATAAATATAGCAGACGAAATTGTGCCCCGTTTTGGGTGAAACTCTAGAAACGGATGGTCTTCGGAGAAATCATTACTTGCCATACGGGGGATGATATTAATGCGAGCCCGCAAACACTGGGTGCGATAACAGCCAGGAGACTGATCAGCGATGCATCAGCCATTTATCGACCACAACTGCGTGGAAAACAATCTCGTGCTCCCTGACTGTTAGAACTTTATAGCGTTGCCCTTCAGAAAGGACTGATGACAGCTCTGAGCTAAAAGTGAAACATAAACAGCTGCTGCCCCAGAGTGTGGGGGAAATGTAGACGCATGCATGTGGCGCTCTGCCATAGCCGGGGTAGGATGACACAAGTTTTTGGTAAGAGCGAGGACAGCGAATGCCCTCACCGTTAGGGAGAGAAGTTGGGGATGTGCACCCAGGTGGCTAATGCATCCTTGCCAGATTTGGAACAGAAGTGCAAAGCAATGCGCAGAAGGTGGCAGTAATGCAAAATATGGCATACACCTGCCTTTTATATCTGCGTCGTGTCGCTGTCCACAGTTCTGCTTGTCATATGCACTCTAGAGGTATTTGTAAACCACCACAGACACATAATACTGCTCATCACACCTTTTAGCTCTGCTGACTTTAGCAATAAACACAACTGGCCTGAGCAAGAGCGAAAGGGTTAACCTTTTCCTTCCCATTAGAAAAGGAGGGTGGAAAAACAGAGTGAGAGGTCATGGTGAATGCATAGGGTAGGGGAATTCCTCCCTGTCCTTCCTAAACCTACCAGCATTATCAGAGTGGATAATACAGCTTCAGTGGTAGCGGAAAACCTGATAAATGGTACTTTAGACTAAATTAAAAGCTAGAATAAATATCAAGACAAGGATATTATTGACATTGTGGTGGAAGGATTTTGTTTCTGAAATGTGTTAAACACAATGAACAAAGTAGCTGTTGCAATCTCAAAGCAGGAATTGGCATACACTGTCATATACAGTACGTGCATTTTTTTAAAAGAAAACTGAGCTACTGCCAGTAGGAGCAACAGTGTAAAGACAATTTTACTCAGCAAGTGAGTAAAACTTTTTATTTTATCTTATAAATTAAAAAGTCAGTAAACATTTTTTTTTATTGCTTTTTATTTTATTGAAGATTTTATTGATGTGAAATAGTGAAACATACTGTAATCTTAACAAACAGGTTTGGAGCAGTGTTATTTTTGTTTTATTTATATACTTATTATTATGTATTATGTATATAAAAAAAATTTATGTTTTGAATTGGCTTTAAATTTTTTGTTTTCAGTTTTATTAAAATTTTTGTTAAGGTGTTTTTTTTTATTTTGCTATGAAGAAATATTTCTAATATTATAACATTTATTTTTATTTCAGTTTCATTTTTATTTCAGTTAGTAATTTTACTACAACTCAAACTTTTCTCAAGCTGGTAGCTGGCAAGGCAACATTTAAATTTTTATGAAATGTTTTTTTAGACATTTATATTTTATTTATTCTTCAAAAATGTATTTTATTTAACTCAAACAGTAAAGCACGACACTAGCAATGTCAGTGTCATGGGTTTGATTCACAGGGAAAGCAAGTCTTGATAAAATGTGTACCTTGAATGCAGTGCTGCTTTGGAATAAAAGCATCTGCCACATGCATAAATGTAAAATACTTGTATGCCTATTACCTACATAAAAAATAGCTTCCTGGGGACAATACCAAGATGGCCGCTGAGTGAACTGAAAGGGACTAACTCATCTGGTGTAATAGTATTGACAGATTACTGAAGTTTGTTACCGCCTCAGTAATGCAAGAACGCATGTACGTACAATAGTAGTGCACACTTATAATGTATTAGCACTGATGTTTGCATACTTGATTTACTGGCCTTAGACTGCACATATGTGTTTCCATGAGCATGCACGTGTGTGTCTCATCTTGTGTGTAAGTGACAGACTCATGAAAATCATCTTAAGCCAGGGAATCTGCTGAAAGCTCAGTGCCTGACTCTCCCGCGTCCCAGCTCTCATTCCTGAAGTCCCAGGACAGGAAGCAGAGCGGGCTGCAGGCCTCAGAGAGTGTCTGGGTTTGGGCAGATGGGAGCTGGAGTTTGGCTGAAGGCCAGAGAGCTTCGGTGAGTGGAGAGAAACGAAACAGCATATGAGCTCAGGGATGCATATTCCACACAGCAAGGTGATCATCAGCTTTTGTCAATTCAGTTTTAGTAATAATAATGTTCATTTGTAATATTTACAGATAATTTTGGTAAAAAAAAAAAAAAGCGTTTAGTCTCTTTTTTTTAATTATAGGATGGGTAATAAGGAACAAGTATTTTCAACACTGATAAAAATAAGATTTTTTTTTTTAATATTAGAATGATTTCTAAAGGATCATGTGACACTGGAGACTGGAGGAATGCAGTTTTGCCATCACATGAATACATTACATTTTAAAATATATTAAAATAGAACACAGTTATTTAACATTTTAATAATACAGTATTTCACAAAATTACTATTTTTACTGTATTTTTCATCAAATAAATGCAGCCTTGATGAGCATAAGAGAGTAGTGTACATGTGTAAAAATACAGTTTTAAAATCAGTATTTCTGAAAACAATTATGAAACAATGTTTACATTAATTTATTAAAATATGGCCGTTATGATGCAATCTAGTGATGCTGTGTCATCATCAGCTTTATAAAAATGTATGATTCTTCCATTTAGAGGTCGGCGGTTTTACAGGTTTTAAAGTTCCCATAAACTCTTCTCCGAAAGTCTGAGGAAAATAAAAATTTCATGGTGAGGTGGTGTGCCATTTAAAAGATTTAGAAGGATTTGTTTCGGATAAGAGCCTGGATCTACCTGTCTCATTGCTACGCCTGAAGATATTTTTAGCAGTTAAGTCTTTCTCCTGTTTGGATTTCCGTAGCTTGCTAATGTAGAGAAGACTGTGGCAAATATTCCAAGATTCAGATGGAGCGAAATGTGCTGTGCACTGAGTGGGAAAGTGTTGTTTTGACACGGAAAGTACAGCGTATACTTCATTAAGCGCTAATGTTGTTTTGTGAGTTTGTGCGTCGGTCTGAAAGGTAATAAACTTTTGCTTCATGCAGCATGTGCATTTGTTTTGTTCTCAGTGTGTATATATAAGCTTAATGTGTCTGCGTGGTGCTTCATAGTCCTCTTGTTGTGTCTAGCGCGGCCTCCTGTGTCAGCTGCATACTGGTTTAATGTGAAGTTTAAGCCTCTCGTGACGCCAACTAGAGTCTAGTTACACTAGTGGGAATACCTGCTATTGTCCACTAAATCCCTTCTAATTCCCAGGAATTCTGCTTTCATTCCACTCAACCTCCTTGGTCCTGTCACACTTCCATAAGTTACTATAAGTGATCTTAAAGAGACTTTCCACCATGATGCCTTTTAATGCTATTGATAGTTTTTAAAAGATAGAACTCAACATGTCAGGCTGTGTGGTTTTAAATCTAACAGTATTATTGTGAATTCAGGGGTTCCACAGGGCTGTGTGTTATCACCTATTTTATTTTCTGTATATATGAACGAAATCAGGTGTGGTATCAATGGCCACTTTTGAAATATGCTGATCACATGGCCTTGGTGGTTTGTATGAGTGATGAGCAATCCGTGGTTACTTATAGAAAATTTGTTGATTCTATGGTCCTCCGGTTCCTAGAGAGTTTGCTGCAGTTAAATATAAGTAAGACTAAAGAGTTGTGTTGTGGGAGGTTTCGTTCATTTAACACTGATCATCCTTTATCTGAACCACTTAAGCTGTGGGGGGGGGGACCTTTGAGACCTTTTCATTTTTGGGCACTGAGATTGATAAGCATCTATCTTTTACACAGCAGGCAAATAGTGCCTATAAGAAAGCTCAACAGTGATAATTATCTTTTTTGAGAAAGATAAAAGGCTTCAATGTAAGACAGGGCATCTTAACAGCAGTGTATCATCCTGACAGTTGTTATTAAAATTTTAGAGGTGTTTTTGTGGATTAATTGTGGTTTGGTTGTTGTTGTTGTTGTTTTGTATTGTGTATATGTGAGCCTTTTACATAAGACAAATGTCTATCACTGGTTGATAGATAATAAAGTTTTTTGAATCTTGAATCTTTATATGCATTGTTTTTGGCAATGGGCTTAGTTGTGCTTGCCATCCATATTCAAATGTTACTATTTTATCAAATTTTAATAATTTTGTTATGCCAAGTCACAATCTTCTGATAAAGACAAAGAGGCTGTCATTCTTGCAGACGTTTTTGACGACTGCTATCAGGCGTTTCTCGCTGCAAAGGGCTTTTTCATATATTGCGCAGAAATACAATTACGCCCTAATGTTACACACTTTATTAGAGGAGAGACACATGGAATATGAATTGTTCCATGGTTGTCATGGTAACAGGAAGTTCTAAACCCACAGCAGCAAATGTTGTTCTTTCAGTCTTTGAACAGCTGGGGGGCTGTTACTGGCAAGGCATTGTGGGTAATTACCACCTAAGCCTTGCACTTCTCGGGTCAAAATCAAGAGGATTTAGAGTTTGAGATGAGTCATGGTGTTTAACATGTGTTGATCTAATGACTGCAGTAGACTGTGTAGTCATATTTATTGGTCACACTTTATTTTAAGGTCCAATTCTTTCTATTAACAACCATTAACTACAACGTTTACCTCAATAAACTCCTAATTTTGGATATAGAATATGGTCATGCAGAATATGAGCTTTATAAAGTACTAATAAACAGCCAATATGTTAGCATGCTAATCAGTGTTGGGGAAAGTTACTGTACTTTTAAAAGTAATGCATTACAATATTGCGTTACTCCCTAAAAAAGTAACTAATTATGTTACTTAGTTACTTTTTATGGAAAGTAATGCGTTACATTACTTTTGCTTTACTTTCGTGTTACTTTTTAAATATGAGCAGGGCTTGATTGTTTTTAATATAAGAAGTTCTATTTATAGCAAATGTAAAAGCCCTTTCACACCAAAAAGTGTAATGAATAAACCTCAGGCTGAAGGAAAAGTAAATTCACATCTGTATCTGTACAGTAGAATGCAGGAGAAGAAACACTCTTCAGCAATAAAAAAACAATGAAACACAATTGTTAGTTTATCTAAAGTCAATTTTGCTTATTAGTATGGTTGAACTGGATCATCAAAGGTCAGCAGCAAAGACATTGGTTAATAAAATGGGATTAGATACATTTGTGTTATTTAACATATTTAGTTATTGCAGGTTTGTGTCATATTCTGAGTTTG
>NW_015505186.1:1069564-1151417 GCF_001515645.1 Sinocyclocheilus grahami | reverse complement strand
ATTTTTTTCAATAACTTTTTTTGGCAAAAAAAAGAACTATAGTGTCCTGCACCCACTAGTAAAAAAAAAATATATATAAAACATTATGTCTGCTGTCTGAATAATTTCAGTCAAACCAAAAATTATTCAGACACCAGATATAATTTTTGATATTTTTTTTACTAGTGGATGCAAGATATTCTTTATACAGTGGACTACCAGTAAAACTGATCAAAATTTGGGACCAAAAATTATTCATACACTTTGACCTGACCATTTTTTCTAAAGTGTTTTTTCTTTAATTACCAATGCGACCTTTTTACACCACAAAACAAAATTAAGCATTGCTTGGTAATTGGTTGACCTGAATTGGTATTATCTAATTGTGTACTTAAATTTAACAGCTGACTGCTATTCAACCTAATTCATTATATACCTTTCTATCAAAGTTATCTGACATTATCAAGATGAATTTTTTCTGACCAATGGAAAGTTACTGTACTTTTAAAAGTAATGCATTACAATATTGCGTTACTCCCTAAAAAAGTAACTAATTATGTTACTTAGTTACTTTTTATGGAAAGTAATGCGTTACATTACTTTTGCTTTACTTTCGTGTTACTTTTTAAATATGAGCAGGGCTTGATTGTTTTTAATATAAGAAGTTCTATTTATAGCAAATGTAAAAGCCCTTTCACACCAAAAAGTGTAATGAATAAACCTCAGGCTGAAGGAAAAGTAAATTCACGTCTGTACAGTAGAACGCAGGAGAAGAAACACTCTTCAGCAATAAAAAAACAATGAAACACAATTGTTAGTTTATCTAAAGTCAATTTTGCTTATTAGTATGGTTGAACTGGATCATCAAAGGTCAGCAGCAAAGACATTGGTTAATAAAATGGGATTAGATACATTTGTGTTATTTAACATATTTAGTTATTGCAGGTTTGTGTCATATTCTGAGTTTGATTAATACTAAATCAGTTTTTTGTGAGTGGGATGAATTAATGCACATTCACATTTAGTCTAGAATTACAGTAACATCATGTTCACACAGTGCACACAACTCCTCTGCACTTCCGATTTCTCCCAATATGGGGACAGGAGACTTGTCAGTCAATAAATGGGAAAACAAAGTAACTGGCGTTACTTTTTTGAAAAAGTAACTCCGATATTTTCTTGCAAATTAAAAAAGTAATGCGTTACTTTACTAGCTACTTGAAAAAAGTAATCTAATTACGTAACTCAACTAACGCAACTAGTTAATGAGATTTGGTCCCGACTCCCTGTACTAAAATGTTACTTATTTATTTTAATAGGACAGTCAAGGCCAAACAGACTAGAGCATCTAAAGAGGGCTATATACTGTAACACTGGAGAATAATGTTGGGCGATATGCTCAATTTTCATATCGTCCTATCGTCAGCCTGTGAGATCGCCGATACACTGTATTATCGTGCTAATTTATGTAATTATTTCGTTTCATTGCGAGAAAGTGAACCAACTCCAGCGTAAGGCTAAAAGCAGCCTAATGTTTTTAATATGACTGAATTTGTATTTAACATAACAAATTAATAGAAACATCGTAAGCTTCTAATTATAATGCTTTCATTTCCTCAGTTATTCAAAAAGCAGCTACAGAAAACTAGCAAAGAACATTACATTACCAAAGAACATCATCACAAGCTCAGTCTAGCGCGAGTTTATGCACTTTAAAAACACTCCCTTTAAAATCAGTGAATCTACACTGTAGGATGAATAAATCTCTTATACTTGCATCGCACGTACATCTGCACTTTGTTGTTTATGATGAGAGAATTTGCGAGTCAGAATTCAGTGAACAACAGAACTCCGCTGTTTCAGAGGTGAGTCATCTGAACGCATCTTATTGGCCAATGCATTCATAAGCTCAGCATAATCGTGTGTGATTGGTTAGAACGCGCAATACTGTAAAAACGTGGAAAAATAAATATAATGCAACAAATAAGCCCTAATATTAATTAGATGGTATTACTAGCCTGGTAATAATAATAATAATCGTCTTGCTATCGTCAAAGGCATCAGCCACAGGCAATATCTCTGTCTATCGTCGATACACGATACTATCATCTATCGGCACAACCCTACTGGAGAAAGCTATCTATTAGCATCGGCATTCATCACAAAACTTTTCTTTGTCCAAAAAGCAATCAGGCACTGGTCAAATATTTAACCTGTAATATAATGAAGTGTACTCAGTTTTATTTTTATCGCAATTGCATACTGTAAATGTGCTGACTATTCGTGTTGGTGTAAATAGGACTTAGGTTTAAAATGCTGTGAGAAAGGGAAGATGCTTTTTGGTGTATTTATGGTATTAACCAACAGTGAAACAGTCCTATGCTAACCAGTTTGATGTTGACCACCAGGGTGCAACATCAATGCTTGCAGTAAACTCAGCATGCAATGTTCAAACCTGTGCCAAAGCTAACCTGTTTATTGATATTTTACTTACAATCACAAGTAGCCTCCCAAGTGTTATGTGAAAAAAATAACGACCAGTGTTGTTATTGTTAAATAGAAGTAACCTGATTAAAATCATTAAATGAAGCTGAATAAAATATAAATATTACATGAAAAACTAGAAATGTTGCCTTCTCAACTAACTGAAATGAAATAAATTTGAAGACCTGGGGCCTCATTTATAAAACGTTGCACAGAAACCATCCTAAATTTGATCTTAAGATCATTTCTCAAATATGCGTATGTGTGATTCATAGAATGAACGTACGTACAGACAAAATGCATGTACGACTCTCTTTCAGATTTGAAATCTATGAATCGCAAATGATCTTGAACTTGTGCGCAGCTGAATGGTTTTAGCTCTCTGTCTTGTAAACGACTCCTAATTAATGTCATTAACATGCAAAAGATCGCAGTCATCATCCAAATTCTTTAATTTAGAACAGCGAGCTCCAAAAACAGCTTACATTTCCAAAAACATGTAGTACTCGAACAAGAAAAAGTGCGGACGTCTGCTCAGACCCTGACGTGACGCTAAGCACTTTTCCACGTCAAAGCCAGTTTTTACAAATATGAGCATTGGCGTGGATTTAAGCGTAGACACACTCTAAGATCAAATCTTAGCGTACGCACGCTTTATAAATGAGGCCCCTGTTCACACCAAGAATGCTAACTATAAATAGAACTTTATATTAGCGTCCACATCAACACATGATAACATGCTGTTTGTTATAAGCGTGCTGCAGTTATGTAATCTGTTGCTTTAAATAATCAGGCTCATTAAAGTCAGATAGATAGGATGCCAGTGTTTTTTAATCACTCATCAAATAAAAAAAAAAGTTTTAAAGTGATTCCAACTATATAGTTCCTCTGTGTCGTTATTGTTATAAATGTCATGTGGATTTCCCTGTTCTCACAGAATTAGAGTGATTATTACAACTTTATAGTTATCAGTAGTTATCATCCCTGGAGTGAACATCCCTTAAGTTGAAGTACTAAAATTACTATTTAAAGCTGTGTGTGTATGTACTGTATGTATGTATGTATGCACATATATATATATATATATATAAATTATTAAATAAATAGTATAGAAATAATACTAAAATAACACTGAATCAGACCATGAGACCATCAGACATAAGAAAGCCAAGCCACAGTCATCTCAGTAGGAATTAGGTCAGTCACACAGTCTAGGTGTAAAGTCTCCTCAACCGTCTCCTTCGCTATATGTAGAATCATTATTCAGAATGGCTGGAGGGAGTGCAGGAGGTCGGTGTGGAGACGGATGGAGGCTGGAATTAGGTATTTCACAGAGGTGCTCTGTGCATTAGAGAAAGAGGTTTACCCTAAAGTTTAACTTTCACTGGCTGTTTGAATGAGGGGTGGGAAGGGCAAAGCCACACATCTTCTGTTCATCTGGTACTGTTTGGAGGGTACTGTGGTGTGTATGAGGGACCTATTAGTGTGTATTTCTGTAAATAAGCTGTTTGTGTGTGTGTGTGTGCGGTGTCCTGGTTGTTTGTTAAGGGGCCCTGTGCTGTAGATGTGGTAGTCTGCTACAACAGGAACGCTAATGCTTCCTCTGAGGCCGGTGAGGAACAGCATGATTAGCCCTCCAGCCCCCCGGGGGGAGCCGCTGCGCTTTCCTTGCTCTAATTCACTTTGACGTCAACAGGAAGGCAGATCAGGTCTCAGGAGGTGGGCTGCGGACTGTATGGATGTGTAGAGGGCTCTGGGGCTTTGGGAGTCTGAGGGAGGGATTACAGAACCCTAAAATGTTTTCTTTGTAGTTTGGAAGAAACCCGAGAAAGGTTTCACACGAACATATACTGCCAGACTGAAGCGTGGGGGGCTGGCCGCCATTCCTGCCATTCCCGCCCCTGTCTTTATCTTCGTTTGCCCACCTACCCAAGCTCTCTCACACACACACACACATACAGCCTCTATTAAGCCAGAACAGCAGGACACACACATACATATACTTTCACACAAAATATCAAATTACTTTTCAAATTGTGGGTCAGCAGGCCCACGGGTATCACGCAGCGTCAATAAAAAAAGATCCCCATTTTCCAAAGCATGCGGTGTTGCTTATACCTAAATCAACATTTTTGCTCATTTTACAAGTTGTGCTGTAATGCGGCTGGAGTAATAATCTCAGGTTTGCTATTAGAGCGCAGACCGTTAGATGTAACTGTACTCAGAAGGCTTCTTTTCTTGTGTTGTAGACTGTCTGGAGGGCAGTGCGCTGTCGGACCGGCTCCAACTTCAGATGCTCCGATGCTGAGAACAAGCAAACTGTAAGTTCCTAAATCAACACTTCCATGTCCATTCAAAAACACACGTGCTCTGTTCCAAAAGATGGTGAGCTACCTGTGTAGGCAGTATTTTTAGGCATCATAGATATGCCCCTGATGCAAAGGTTGTTGTAGGTCATCTAAGATCAGGGTTGGGTAAAATTCTCAAAAATTTCTATCTATCTATCTATCTATCTATCTATCTATCTATCTATCTATCTAGATAGATAGATAGATAGTCATTCATTCATTTAATTCTATTAATAAACTGCTATTTTACACAAATGTTTGTCTGAGCTGTTAATATCTTATGCTTATTAGAGTTAGCTTAGCAACATGCTAACAACAAACTCCATAGAAATTAACTGTAAACTATGCACTTAATGTGAAAAATGTAGTGCGATGGCACTTGTTTGGCATTGCTGCCTCAGTATTCATTCTCAGTTCACCATTTATGAGGTTCAGTTTCATTTTAGGATGCTAGCAGCAGCTTATGTAGGCAGCAGACAGCAAGGCAACTCACTAGGTGTTGGAACAGAGCCATGATTGTCGCCAGATTCTTTTCTTCCATTTTAATGTGAGAAAGGTAAACCGTGGTTGTTTGCACAAATGCACCAAGCAGCTTTTGAAGTCATGCATTAAGTGCAGTCTTTCGTAATAATACTTTTATATAGAGTTAGTTTTTTTTAGCATTGATAGCAAATAAAATACTCTCACACTTATGAAGATGGCTGATAAATATGCACTGTCACATATCGAGCCGCCTAGAATATACAAACCTGTGATTTCTCTGGAGTGATATTGCTCTTCTGGAGTCGCTGAGTTATTCCTTAGTCAGAATTGGGCATTTACAGATGAATTTCCAGCACTTGCTGTTCGTCTGCAATCACCCCGACTGTGTTGTTTAAGAGTTTGTTTCCTCACTTTAATAGCACTTTTTGTTATGTCCTTATAGAGTGCAAATTTGTTCGAAAACACAATTTGTGTCTTTAATGGTTTGTGGGCTCAGGCTGGAATTACGTTGTGGATGAGTGAGAGAGAGGCCGAGTCTGAGGGACACATTTGTGTGTGCGGCAATATGCAGAAGGGTTAACTCTTTGCTTTTCAGAGGGGGTAAAAGCCAGGCAAGTCTCTTTAATTGAGTGTGAAAACAGCTGGGTATCTAGAGCCATTTTCCCCCACAGCAGCATGGAAGTGACTATCTCAATATCCTCCTGACTCTAATCGCTCATAACCCCAAATTCCCCCTTTCTTTCTCTCCCTCTCGCTCTCGGGAGCCCTGCCGAGGATTGTTTTACGCTTAATTTTGTTAAACCTAATGAGATTTCCCTAATTAAATCTCCTCCTGACTGGAAAGCTCTCTCTCCTGTCGAGTGAAGTGATTGTTTGTGGATCTTGACAAATAAACATTTTCGGAGCGAAAGCACAGTGTAAGAGAGATGGAAGGAGCCTGCATCTTTTCATTTTTGCGGTAGCAGCCCTGTGCTACACTCAACATGCTTTGCTTAATGTCTTTTCACCTCATTTTTCACCTTCTCAAATGATCAATACTAGTTCCTCAGGTCTCATATTACAGCTAAGATGAAGTGAATTAACTTATTGTACATTATGTCAAATCTTAACCGGGAGCAGTGTTGGGGAGAAACCAAATAAATTATTAATTTTTTTTAGTTATAAGCCACTAATAACTACAATGAATCCCTTAAGTCTGATTCTTTTTAATGAATAACTTAGATAATTCATCTGAATACATTGACTTGTGTGATGATTTGTTCAAACTGATTCACTTGGATGAGTCATTTAAATGAATCTGTTTAAAAAAAAAAAGCCACAGATTCATTAGAGTAGATTAATCTGTTTAGAGTGAGCATTGTAGCACTGTATACAGCATTATTATATTGTGTGCAATTTCACAAAATGCTACTTTATTGTATTAATATACTGTTTATTTATTTATGAACTTATCCAAATGTACTAATTTGAACCATGGCTAACCTTTATTGCTAAGTTTTAATGTAGCATCCCCTGTGTTGTGAAATAGTAGTGATTCTAGACAGATCCACGATTGAAAGCCTCTTTTATAGAAGCAATATTGTGATTTATATAAGGTTGTATGAATATGTATGTATGTGTGTGTGTGTGTGCTAGGATCTTGTTTTGTGTAGGAAAGTGCCGCTGGGTGTGTCTGTTCCATTGAACTCTCTGAATAAAAGGCCTTGAGAGTATTGTTGACTGCGGTCATTGAGCTGGTATTGTGGATGTCCCATGGGAGACTATTGTGGGACTCGACCTTCTGTTTCCCGTGCCGACTCCGGAAAGCTAGTGCCAAGACGCCTTCACACACACATCACAGACACACACCATTCCAACCAGACCCTATTCTTTGCCCCTCCTGTGGACCGTTGGGCAGTCTGCCCAGCTCTTGTGAAAGGTGCCCTCTGATCAGGTTTCTGCCACCAGTTGCCCAGTTTGATGTGAGTAAGTAGGGTGAGGAGTCAAGGGAGATGTCCTGGCTTCTGGCACCAGCAGGCCACACACAACACCTAGATCACCGTGTGACTGTTCATTATTCAAGGACTGGCTTGACAAAGCGTCCTTTGCATGGATTGTAACCGTTGTTTATTTGATTTCCAGAAAGCTCTATTTAAAACATGAAATCAAAACAAGCCATGCACAATGCATCAGAGCACGTTAATCAAAAGGGGGAAAAATTTATTGTAGTTCTAATTATTTTTTCTTAAAAATGTAATCATTTTCTCCATTCCTGCAATCAGTTTTCTGCTGAAATAATCAAGGCTGTGGCAAAATTATACTAACTAATAATATTATAGCTTAATGTTTTCATAATCAAAGTCCTGCCTACATTATTTATGCCACATTACAATGTGTTTTTGGCATCATGAAGGTACACTGAATAAAATCAACCTGTTAGTTGACTTCAAATCATAGAAAACATTTAATTTCAGCAGATTCTAATACTAAAAACATATTATTTCCATAGTCATGGAAAAATATCGTGGAATTTTAGAATGGTAATTTCGGTTCCTGGAAAAGCATGTGTCTGTTCTAAATCTAAAATGCATGAAAAAGCCATGGACATTATTATAATGAATATATATTTTTCTAGCTACGCTTAGATATAAAATATTTAATCACTTTGTGAGTAAAATACTGAGGGGAAAAACATGAAAAAAATCTGGAAATTTATTGGTGAAAAGTTGTGTGAATCCTGCGTTATTTATTATTATTAATGTTGTTAATTTATTATTATTATGGCAGCAGAAAGAGCCTTTGCAAAACATTTAACTTCATTATTTCTGTGTCAAACATCATGTAAGGCAGCACTTTATTTTATCTATTGTATTATTTTTGTGTTTTATATTGTTTTCTTGGACCTAGGATGCTTATTAGAAAGTAAATGTGGTCCATTTTGATTTCATGTTGCCGTTTAATAGTGGATATTAATATTTTTTTTCCATATAGCATCAGTTTACGTGGGCATTAACAGTACAGTACCTTGTGTCATTGAGCAGTTGATTAGTATGATTCCTTTTGCTCTTTCTATAACAATCTCAACCTCATCATCATCATCATCTCCACCACCCCTGGCCTTCATCCCGAGTCTGTTCCTCATCAGCCTCGATTAGCATTATGTTGATTTAGCCTAGCAGCCCCCACCAACCCAACGGAGGCTTATTACGTTGAATTTTTTTTTTATTTATTCCCGTTTTCTTGGGGTCCCTGTCGGCATTTCCAATTACTCTCGCCGTTCGGCTGTAATTGCCTCCGTGCTAATGGCTGCCAGACAATTGTGCTAAATGAGGTGAAGGCGCGAGGCAGCGAGCTCGACTTCATTAAGAGCTAATGGGATTTTATTGGGGGGACTGAAGACCCAGCTCATCAAAAAGGAGAGATGGAAGGAAAACAAAACAGATGGAGGAGAAGAGGCTGAGAGAGTTTTATAGGCGTTTTCTTCAGTGTCTGCTTGTCTTAAGTTATGTCGGACAAGAATGTGCAACCCTACTGTTTTACCATTGCCGAAATACAGACACACACACTTGAATCTCTCAAATGCACAGACACACGCAAAACATGCGCGCTCTGCTAAGCAAACATCCATGTGCATGTAACTGATAGATACTCATATAAACGCATTAAAATTCAACATAACGTGCATGCTTGAAAAGATGAAAGAGATGGAATTACAGTGAAGATTTTGTGATAATCTGTGCATGTCAATCTGATTACACAGATTTCTTAGATAACATAAATCGAGTGCCAAACTTTGCGCTTTAAAGTGTGCATCACTTCTAGCTGAAAAGAGCATTTGCTTGACAGCAATCTGAAAAAAATAAAATAAAATCACATTTCCCAGATTTCAGTTGTTAGTTTTTCATTGCAGCAGTTTTATGTCACGAGTAGATTGTTTAGATATGATGAAAGATGCAAAACGGCATCACGTCTGACTGGATGTCATATAGATGTTGAACAGCTCTTCAAATCAACGTCAGAGGAAAGATTTAATGTTCATTTAAAACTAACCCATAAACCACTGAAGTGTGTTTTCATTTTAAACCTTGTTTATCTCTCTCATTTCAGCAGATTTATATCTGTGTGTGTAAGGCAGAGACAGAAAGTCTTTTTGGAGCACTAATACTAATAGAAACAACCTGACATAGATAGCAGTTCCTTAGTGGGTGATTTAACTGTCTTTTGTCATGCTGTTCTGCTTAAAACAAACACACTGCTCTGTTAGTGTTTTCAGGGTTTGGCTCTACAGCATGTTTACTGAGAACAGATGCTCTTCTAACTTTCTGAACACTAGCTGTGCACACTTGCTTTTGTCGTTTACCATGCTTCATTTTTTATTGTAATGTTTTTCATGAGGTTTTATGGTTTTACTTTAAAGATACCACTTTAGTTAATTAAAATATGATCATAAACTCTTATTTTTTGCAATTACTTCTATTTTATTTGTATGCACAATATATTTTATATAAGTAGAACATTTTTTAAATGTTATTATTATTATTTTGTTCCCATAATTCAAGATCACATAAAATGGCTTGACAAATGCAGATGTGAAGTTTTTTTTTTTTTTTTTTTAAAGCAGAACATATTGACAGGTTCAACATTTTCTAATTGCCAAGTCACAGCTATGAACATGATTTGATACTTTCTATATTATATTATTGTGGGCGTGACATTCTCTTACTAGAGACATTCGATTGAACAAAATCTGTTTAATGCAGAATGAGAATATTTTTTAGAGTAGAAATACTGTAAGTTTTATTTTTATTTTTTTTCAACAAGTTAAATTTGTTAATTTTTGACTTTCTATTCTAGGACACCATTAAATAAAGTATTACGGCATTTAGGCCATGTTTATTAGTATTCTCTATGAATGTGAATTCAATTTTAACATTTCTATAAATTTTTTTAAAGTTGATTTACATAGCAGTAAGACAAAATAAATTTGAAGCAAATCATATAATATTTTATATAAGTTTAGCAGCAGTTTAGCTCTACCTGTCACCGCTGCATACAGATCTGTGTGCTCAACCACAGGGCAGCTGCTAAACTGATTCAGAGACAGTGTTACCGTGTAATCGGGTTATCTCTCGAGGTGGAAAAGAGAGGAAAATCTATGCCCTGATTAGATAAAAGGCATAGCTTCCAGCCATAACATCTAACCATAATATGACATTGGATAGGCTCTGGCAATGTGAAAAATAGGTCTCTGTTTTTGTCATCCTATGTTTCTTTATTTATTTACTGTAATTTTAGATTTTAGAGGGGAACATCTGTTTTGATTTGAATGTCGGATAACGACGGTTTAATGGATCATGCTATGGATAGAGTGAAGAACCGTGGGATGTTCATGATTGATGTGGATGGGAGACTTGAGTCACCGGCACCGCTCTGGTTTTTCAAAATAGTCTGCCAGGGAATTTTTCAGGGAAGGTTAAGAGTGAATGTGAGAGTTTGGTGAAGAAGCAAGTAAATGAGTGAATGAAAGAGACTGATATGACATGTTACCAAATTAAATAAAATATTCAATTGTAAAAAAAATGCTTTCAAATAATCACAACTTGGTTGGACTTATGGATGTTAAGCTTATAATATGTGAGATATAATGTACAGTTAGTACAGTCATTATCACAAAAAAAGGTAAATAAATAGACCCATATTATTTTATTTTTGAACTTTACAGATCAGTGAAATTCCCAATCAGGGTAGCTTTGGATTGTTTTGGCATTTAAAATTATATTCTATAACCAGTAATAAATAAACACATAAATAGACCATACTGACATTAAAGGGATAATTCACAGCAAAATATTAATTCATATTTTCTCACTCTGTATAACTTCAATTTCTTCCATAGAACACAAAATGAGATGATTATAAGCTATAAAGTTTTAAAACATTAACATTAAATCGCCATTTACTTTCATGATGTGAAACAGAGCGGCTTGGATGCTATACATATCATTTTATGTTCCACAAAATGATAAAAATTAGATTTTATTTTATTTTTATAAGAGACCATAAAATAATACAAAATAAAAAAAAAACTAGCACAGCTATATAATTGTTTGCCAGGGGCAACGGTCAATTAAACAGTTTAACAGTCATTATTTTCAAATATTTGACTATAGAACAGCGCGTTTGACCAATCAGAATCAAGTATTGCAGGGAGACGAGCAATAATACTGTCTAATATTATTTTCCCCCTTACCCCTTGTTACATCAGCAGAAAAAGTTATAAAATTTTGATGAAACTTTATGAAAGCAAGCATTTTTGGTCTTTAAAGTAACATGCACTGATGAATCATGCACAATAACAGCAACATTTTCATTAAGAAAGTAAAAAGTCAATTTTGCTTTTATGTTGTCTTTAACAAGAAACAGAGGGCCTTAGGTTGAATTCTCTGCTCCCATGGATATATTTTTTGTAGATATTGATAAAGAAATGAGAGAGTGGGTGACTAAACCAACGGGTGAGTCAGAGCGAGGAAGAAAGAAAGTAACCCTGTCCCGGCACTAACAGCTGTGTTGCAGCTGCCAGTGGCTCCTGCTGAGGGTGAGCAGCTCAATTCTCCAGGGTCAGATCTGTGGTATGGCGGTATCCGTGGCAACGGGATTTGGGCCTGTGCGGCAAGAACAATCCTGCCTCTGAGAGCCGAGCGCTGTGCTCTGAGCTCAACACACCGGAATGTTCTACACCAAGAGAGGGAAAATGGTGCAGAGGAAGAGGGTGAGGGATGGAGACAGAGATGAGGAAAAAAGAGAGTGAAATGAGAGAGCAAGCGGGGTCAAGAAAGCAACAGTCACCCTTCAGTGGAATTGACATTAACATAAAAGAAATGAGTATATAGTATCAGTATGTATATATATATATATATATATACATACACAAAATTCTGGCATGAAACTCTAGATGGCGCAGTCCGATAGGTCTAAATCAATCTGACATAATGACATAATTATTACATGGCACAGATGATTGGTTCTCTCCTGTATCGGTAGCCAATGAGCACTCTGCTCAAGTTCAACATTCAAATATATGACTGGTGCTTGCTGTAGCAGTTGCAGCGTGAAACCCTTCACCTTCCCCAGCTCCACCTATATAGATCTGCTATGGGGTGACCATGTAGTGTATGTTATATGGGAGTTATTTCATATATGTTATATGTGCACCATCATCATGTGGATGTATTGGCAGTAGCAAGTCTTGGTACTTGCTCTGCCACAGCAGCGGAGCAGATCTGTTCCGTGACCAATTACCATGGCAATCCCTCCGATATATATGCAATATATATATATATATATATATTAAAAGAGGAAAAAAGGATAGAGCACGAGAAGACACGAAGTAGAAGTGAAAAGTAAGACACAGAAGGGGTTAATTGTTGGAAGTTAGACTGAAAAAAGTGGTCTGGTCTGAGAAAGAGAAAGAAGAAATAGACAAATATGATCTCAGCCAAACAGAATAGTGGTTGTCAAGTTACCAGGTCTTTCGCTGTCCCCTAAAGCAAGCCGGCTGGAGTCGGTCTTATCTCCTGGCTCCAGCTCCGGCCCACAGCAGTCTGGCCCATAGAGCTTCTCTCAGTGCTCAGCTGGCAAACATCGTTTTAAATCTGAAGCTTCATTAAAAAATCATCCTGCAGCATCCACAATGATATTAAATATATTAAACAGGTATCCAAACAGGCACAAAACCTGCGATGCTCATTTTGAAAAGCACAATGGGGCGAACAGTTGTGGCACTTTTGCACACAAAATTTCAGTGAAAAAAAGCATAATCAGGTAATAAATGTACTGAAATAGCGCAGTGTTTTTATTATTATTATTATTATTATTTTTGTTGTTGTTAATATGATTTCATGTTGGATATTCAATTGGACGCTGATTTCCCCCTTTTTAGAATAATATTACCTTTGACATCATCTAATGCCATAATCAGGTAATAAATGTACTGAAATAGCGCAGTGTTTTTATTATTATTATTATTATTTTTGTTGTTGTTAATATGATTTCATGTTGGATATTCAATTGGACGCTGATTTCCCCCCTTTTAGAATAATATTACCTTTGACATCATCTAATGATTGAAAATGTAAAATTGACTTTGCTTATTTAAAAAAAAACATTGATAATAATACTATTAAATGCAATCTTTAGCCAATATCAAAATGAATATTCATTTTTTTATGCTGTACATTACAAAGTTGTGATGCCTAAATTCACTTAAAATTAATCATTTAGATTTTTCATTTATTTTTTTGAAAAAAAAACATAGAATCTGCCATTTATTTTTATTATTTATTATCACCTTATCGGTATCAGTCAGAGGTTGCAGTGAAATATCATCTACAACTGTTTCTGTTTTTGTGTTTTATAGAAATTTGGGAAACACTTTAGATTATTGAGCACTATTCATTATTAACTAGTTGCTTATTAGCATGCATATTACTAGCACATTGGCAGTTTATTAGTATTTTCAAAGCACATATCATCTTATAAAGCCTTATTTTGCATGGTAATATTCTAGATCCCTTAACCCTACCCAGTCTAAACATAACTACTACAACAACCACCTTACTTACTTATCAATAAGCAGCAAATTAGGAGTTTACTGAGGGAAAACTCTTAGTTAACAGTGATTATGTGTGCCCTAATCTAAAGTGTATTGTAGTATCCCCTGTAGTATAAAATGTGTATTTTTTCTTTTTATACTGTACATCAAGTACTCTATAGTATCTTCACAGCAATAAAAAGTTGCTTTGAAATCACAGCATCTCACATCATCTTGCAGTTATGAAACAGCCATTGTCCTCTGTTAAAAGCAGTTTATTTTTGAAGTCACACATTATAGCTGAATTTATAAATCTGCCACCCACAGTCCTTCTGGACGGCCCTCAGCGACCAGCTGCCTCCTGTTTGGCATTGTATATATATATTTCATACTCAAGATTTCATTTACATGAGGAGCTGACGAAGTATTGATGAACTAAGGAGAGATACACCATATCACGCTAGCTGGGTCGACCAGGCATGAAAAAGTTCAGCTAGCATCAGATTGACAGCAGAAGTTAGTGTATTAATATTCATTTGAGTGCTAATGGAAGTTGTTTAGATGTTGTAAACATCACTCGTGAGTTAGCGTGCGCTGTTAATCACGTATGCAAAATGCGGTCAGTTAGTCTCTATGAATACTAATATGATTAGCCAAGAGTTTAGGGGGCAAAACAAGCTACATTTGCGCTTAAACAACCGTGAGTATTCTGTCAGAGCGATGACGGAAATATGTACAGAATGATGTGCGTTCGGGGGGAGTGCAGCGAGAGTTTCCATGGCAACAGGATTCCTGCCAAAAGGTCAACGTCGAAGGCAGACTTGGAAAAGCACAAGAGGATTATTGGGGATTTAGCGGCGAGTAAAATCATTTTTTATTCTCTTTTTATGTATTTTTTGTCCTATCTGAATGACGATAAAAACACTGGATATGAATAGTGCAATTATATTGCTTAAAAAACGTCTCGCTCTCCCTTTTTATGGTTTCTTGCCTTGGTTCTTTGAAGTGAAATTGAAAAGAGAAAGAGTGGTGGACGGCGGTGGTGCTCGGCTTTGTGCTTGGCGCTGATAGGCACTCTTCTGCCCCCTCAATCACTTCTTCCCTCTCTCTCTCCTTCCTCCCCCCCTTCCCTTTCCACTCACTTTAATTAAGTCAGCCTCCCTGGCATGGCTGCCAAAGATAATTGGAGTGGGTTTTGGATGCCATTTACTCGAAATGTCGCCTGTTTCTGTCTTTTTTTTAATTTCCTCGTCTCTGCCACATTCAGTAATTTTCTTCCTCTCTTCTTGTCGTTTATGAGATAGGGATTAACCTGAGGTGTGTGCCGTGCAGGTATGCATCACAGACGTAAGACAATTTATTAGCCAACTTTGTGGGCGAATATTACTTTTCTTTAACTTGCTTTTAGAAATAGTTCTTGCGATATTTTCGGAGCACTTGAAGGAACTCTTATGTTAGTCTATATTTATAATCTCAGGCAATTAATCATGCAAACTTCGTTTACATTTTCTTGTACTAACCTTTTTTTTTCTTCACTCCTAAAAAGTTTTTTTTTTATGTATCTGTGCAGCGTTGCAGCGTTTTGCATTCAATAAAATCTTTTTAAAAAATATATAGTATATTTTTTGATCAATTTTTTCACTGTTCAAGATGTGTGAGTTGGTCATATGGTTCTTCAGAGATTCTAGATGTTTCATCACAGGTTCTTGCATTGCTGCATGAAGTTGAAGTTTGTGCAGGTTGGTTGCATACAAGTACATAGATGCTTTAGATCAATAGGTTATAAGGTTTCAGTCGGCCAAAAAACATTCTACAACAGTGCTTTTAGTATTAGAATAAATATGAAAAAAAGTCAAAAGATGAATCAATGTTTTATAAGTAATCTTGGTAACACTTTATTTTAAAGTCCAATTCTCACCAACTACTGTAGTTGCTTATTGGCATGCATATTACTAGCCTATTGACTCTTTATTAGTACTTATTAGTTGTCTTATAGTTAAACTTATAGTTGACCTATTAATGCCATATTGAATGACCATGTTCTAGATCCCTTGACCCAACCCAATGCCTAAACTTAACAACTACCTTACTAACTATTAATAAGCAGCAAACTAGGCGCTTATTGAGCAAAACCTCTTAATTAATAGTTAATATGTGTTCCTTAATCTAAAGTGTTACCATAATCTCATAATGTCTTTTACAGAAATACGTTTGTAATATTTTGAAAATTCAGTATGTCATAAAAAGTCATGAAATAAGTTCAAATGTTTTGAAAATAATATTAAAATAGTTTTTCATGGGATTTGTAATAGTTTGGAAATAATATAATGCAGCCTGTTTCTGTGATAATCACATTTCTCTGCATAATGTTGCTTTCCCCCCCCCCTCAAAATAGTAAGCTTTATTCACACAATATTAATTTTACTGTAACTTCAATTAAATGTTTTTTTTTATTTAACATTATTCATAGCTTTTTTCTTAAAACATTGTGACTAAGCTTGTAACATTTACATCTTTATTCTCCTAATGTTCCAACTTTATTCTATTTTTTATTTCTATTTTAACATGGCACTAAAACAGAATAATTCAAATATTATTACAATATCATTATTGTTAGGGTAAGAAATTTGAGATTTGCTTTTATTTAAACATGGCACAAAAACACTCTTGTCTTGTGTCAGTCAAACATCTATCATGTCAAACAAAATAATTAATGGAGGGGTTAACAAATATAATGAATTAATTTACGCGTTTTGGAACGTTTTTGTTACATTGATCTTTCATAACTTTGTTGATCATTCCTAAGGAAGTACTCTTCGCTTTCAGAGAGATTATTTACTTTTATGAGTATAGCCAAGTAGAATATAAATGTACTACAGCTCACTTTGCTGCCAATTTGTCAGGTTAATCCTTAGTTTTGTTGCCAGTACTCTGATTTATTGCGTGTTATGAACTTTCATGTTTTATTGACGACATCTGTTGTGTTTCGCAGCCCAGGTCTGGTGTTATGAAGTGCTGTTATTTAATCAGGTGGTATAAAACTTTATACAGTACCACCCATTATAGCGTGTCTGCTCATGCCGATCTCCTCAGGCGTCAGCGTGTCACAGTTTGGCGTACACGTGTCATAGTTTTCGAGCTAGTGCTTGTAGTAGCGTGTGTGTTCTGGTCACAGTGTGTGGTGACTGCAGTGGGAGTCAGTGAGTGAGGCCTCCTATCAATCATGCTGGGCTGCTGAAAAGGGCTGCGCTGGGCCGGGCCACCCATCCAGCCGGCCACGGCAGGGGGATCCAATATCCCCCCAGCCCTAATGTACTCCAGATGGCCAGGGCAGAGCGCTGGGGCTGGCCAGGGCCTCTCTGTACACCTCCAGGGAGACTGGGAGCGAGAGCACAGGGCGATCTGTCTGCATAGCTGCGGTGTGTGTACGTTAGAGAGGAGACGTCCTGACCGTGGGGTTCCACTGGAGTGTGTTTGCTGTGCTTGCCGTATATGCACACACACATTCTCTTACTATGTGTCATACAAAACACCTTCATGAGCCTCATATAGAAGTATAGTAGGTTTTCAAAGGAGTCAACATGTCCACAGGAGTTGCTCTAGAGGTATGATTTTACAAGCGTTGCATTAACTGTAATTTTCTGTCATTTTATAATGGATAATTCAAAATTAGGGATGCAACAATAATACAATTCTGGTATATAATAATATAATATAATATAATTGCCCAAAATTTGACACACACACACACACAAATTATTTAATTATTTATCATTAATACATTTAAAAATATATATTTTTACATTAACAATGTAATCAATATTCGGTTATATTTGTATATTTTATTTGTGAAATTACTGTATGTTCAGCAATTCTTTTTAATAGTTCACTTTTAACTTTTTTTGGATTTTTGCGGATCATCAGTCATCAAAGCTTGGTAAATATTACCAAAATAATATAAAATAATTACGCACTAAAAACTCCCACAGATTATGTTTTCAGGCCAGTTTAAGTCTTATTTTGATGTAACAAAGTGGTTATATCTACAGTAAGTGTGCAAGTTGTTTGCTTACTTTTTAAAATTAGTTTTCCCATTAACGCCATTATAATGTTCATTCAGACTGATTCGCGAACGCCCACAAACACAAGATTTATCGCATGAACCAATCACCGCTGAACATAATTGCCTCCTCTCACGTGACTTTTCCCCATTCTTTCTCAATTACCCCCCACCAAACCAACCGCACGCTTTAGGGAGTCTGTTTAAACTTAATGGGCTCAGGGGAAGCGAGAGAGATGCAGTAACTTTACCTGCTTGTGTCGCTGTTGGACAATGTTTCTTTACAAAAACAAGTGATTTATACACTTTTTAATGTTATATATATATATATATATATATATATATTTTTTTTTTTACAAATTTTTCTCATCCAATAGTTTGAGGCACTGCTTTCCTTGCCTCCTCAGAGGAAATGGCCATGTATAAACTAAACCATTTTCTGACCAATGTGAACATGAGTGAAATCTACGTGGGAAACTTTACGCCCTCATGCAAAACTTCTAGTTGCGTGGATTCCTATTGAAATTACTGGATTTCAAAGAGCAAAGGTAAATGTGACCACACCTGTAGTATATCTCATCTGTTGTTTTTTTCTACTTTAGGAAAATTCCTACATATAGGATGCTATTAGGAAGTAGAAGTGAAGTACATGGGAGAAAGTAAAGTTTTAAAGCACTCTCACACCCATTCTTCAGGGGCTGGATTTAAATATGGTAAAATGTATACTCTTATTAACTGAAAGCATAATCAAATTCGGGATGAGGGATTCAAACAACTTCATTAATTGTGGTTCTGAATTTAAGGAAAAATTGAGTTTCTTGCAGATATTCCATGTGGATCTAGTCATGGCATACCAGCACCGTTGATTTAGATAATGGCCCCTTTAGATGGAAGAACGCTACCATTGTAGTCAAATAAACAGTCAGAAATTGGACTGAGGGTTATTTGAAATGTTATAGATACACCGAGGAATGTGTCTGTCTCCCTGAGGCGCACATGGAAGCTTTCATGGTAACACTATATCTGATGGAAGCCATCGGCCCGCCACAGTTGTTGATGCACCTGCGGGTTCGAAACTTGGCTCAGACCTGGAGATGGCCAGAGAGAGACTTTCCATTCAATATAGCCTGTCATTTTATCCCTGAATATTCTTGGTCTCTCTTGTTCATTCTTTCAATTTCTCCGTACCCCCCTGACATCTCATCTTCTCACCCTCTATGAGTGTATTTTGTCTTGCTCTCTCTTTCCCTGTCGCTCTTTCTCTCACTCCTCTCGTCTCACCACTGCCTTCCTTTCCCCCCACGCATGATTCTCTGTCCCTGTGGCATTGCAGAGGAAATTTAATATTGGATTGTTTGGAGTTTCCAAGGATTCCATTCGGCGTAGCTCCGGGCACTACGCAAAGACAAACATCAGCTGTTGGGGCCAAGAGCAGCAAATATCGCCTCGTTATCCCACCATGCTCATTTTTGCTCCACTGGTCTTGTCTCATGCTCTCTTCTAAGTTATTCGTTCTCCCTGTTAAACCTGCTCTTCAGGACGTCTCTGCTCCTGTCAAAATCAGAAAGTGTATAAACATTTGAAAGAATCATGTAATGCAGTGTATGGAATGTTCTAGAACTGTTTTTGGTTGGATTCTGGAACTTTTCGCATTCTAAATACTCCATGCGCACCTTGCTCTCCCTGTGTTCCGATCCTCTGGTGACTTTTTTTTCCAGGAAGAAGTGTAGGGTATGAAATACAGGCAAACATATAGATGGACTGATAGATAGATGGATAGACTTACAGATGTATGGACAGATGGATGAATGGAAAGATGGTTGGACAGACAGACAGACAGACAGACAGATAGATAGATAGATAGATTGAAATGTCTCAATGATGAGGATCTCAGCAAAGAGTTGAACAAGTAATATTAGCAATTATAATAACATTTTCTCTCCCTCCATCATGGGTTCTATTGACCTATACTCTCTTCAGCCTCCTCTTGCCAAGTAAAACATCTTGTTATTGGGTTAACATTACCTCAGTGACTCGCACTTACAGATCCCGTATGAATTGTGTAGATTTAAACAGCTGCACTCCACTCACGAACCTCTGTGTTCACTAAGATACTGTGAAATTTCACCGGCACTGATAGATTATGACAGTTTAGCCATATGCCTCATCAGTGTCCAGCGTGCGCCGATCATTTGACCCTCCCCACCGGGCTCTGTTGGCCAGTCCGAACATACGTGCCTGCCGCAGAGTCTCCTTGCAGCCTCTTCTGAAACTTCAACTCTTCATTAGGAATCTGCTGACAATCAGAGCAGTCAGAGAGTGTGTGTGATAATCCCCGCTCTCATTAACCCCCCGTGGCTCTCTCTGTGAGAGCACACACACTTGCTCCAGAGGTTTTCTCTTTTTTTAGGGAAGGAATGGAAGGGGTTTGAATCCTCCGCATGCTGATCACCCTTGCCCTAATCCTACTGCCACATTCCTGGCAAGGCCATCTCATGCTCTGTGTCTCTATAATAGCATAACACATGCATAGCACCTTATTTATTATCCTCATCGCTGGAGCTATAGCAAACCGAGCACGATGCACTCTTGTTTTACTTATTTTTTCATTATATATATATATATATATATATATTAGGGCTGTCATCGTTAATGCATTAACGTATGCGTTTAATTTTACAATCCTTAACGCGTTAAAATAATTTCACGCAATTAACGCTAAATAAATTTTGCTACTTTGCTTGCGATTAGATCATTTTACTCTGGGAAAGTTTTCAGTCCAATGATCCAGTAAGCGAATGCATTCAAACAATCCGTCCAAAACAGCGCTAATAAAGGAAACCAGGCTGATTACATCAGAGATTGCAGAGAGAACAGAGACTCGCATTGTGTTTTAAGTGAATTATTCATTCCAGTGTGTTTCACTTTAAAACACGAGCTCTGTCATATTCTGTGAAATGTTGCGCTGTGTGAAGTATAGACTGAACGGATTGTCAACACATCCCACCGCTGTATGGCCAGATGAGACGCAAACTACGTTTTCTCGACTGGATAACCAGTCTCACTAGTAAAGTTTTGATGGATGAAGACCGCAATCAAGGTATAGACGATTGCGGTGGCGTACAGGCGTCGTACAGTACAGTAAGCACGCGTGAGTCCGTTAAAATAATGAGTGTATGAGTGCTCTACACACACTGATCTCAAGTTGTATTTATGCATAGGCACAGACATTTCTGTACATTCACGTTGTTTCCACACACATTCAGGATAATGTTTTGATTTGTCATGTTTATGTTGCTGTGTTTAGTTATACGGAATGGATCAGTGTGCTGTAGTAGATATATGCAGTCAGCAGGCGGTTGGTTTATGTTTTTTTTGGTCCTGTTCGGTATCGCAACTTGGCTTCTCTAAAATGTAAGCCAAGGGGAAGGGGTATAACCACAACCAATAACCAAAACTAGCAAGTACAAGTTACAACCCCCCTAGTGTATTAAAAACTACTCATGACCACCTTTACTAGAATTTATCACGTTTTATTGTAGACTTATTTATTGTGTAAACTTAGTCTAACTTGTAGAATTTATATTAGATAATCTATTAAGGAAATAGTTTTCCCCCTATAGATTTTTATTACAACTGTGGCATGTTGTAGCTATTGGTTCTAAATGTGCAGGCGGTTGTTTCTTCATAACAAATGCTATATTGATTAATTAAAAAGAGTCATTATTGGCCTGCATGTTTAATAGGCTGGTCTTATTATAACAAATCCTACAGTTAAGAACTATGGTACATGGCCTTCAGATATTCCAAAAGATGGCATAGATTAAATAATTAAAAGCCTGATGAACTGTTAAGGAGTAAGATATAAACAATATCAGTATAAGAAATCGTGTGTGACAAATGCAGTGTTATTTTACCATCATTGGAATGCTATCATTTTAATTTTATAGTGTTCATTTTTTTAATAATTTTGTTGTGTTGTGTTGTATGGAGTATGTCTATATAGCTTTCATTCATTTTAATTTCAGTTTTAGTTATTATACTACATCAGTTTATTTTATTTTATTTCATTTAAAGTTTATACCTATTATTTCAGGCAACGAAAAAGTTATATTGTATGTAACATTAACACGCTTATATAAAACTAATTAAATTGTAACCACAATTAAGGAAGTAGCAGCAGATATTGCTGATGGCTAAATAAATATATACATATATATATATATATATATATCCTATGTAAACAAGTAATTGTTAACTATGATGTTACTTTACTGCACCAATTTCGCATATAGATGATAGCACAAAATACCATTTCACAAATAATGTGACCCTGGACCACAAAACCAGTCATAAGGGTAAATTTCTCGAAATTGAGATTCATACATCATATGGAAGCTGAATAAATAAGCTTTCCATTGATGTATGGTTTGTTAGGATAGGGCAATATTTGGCCGAGATACAACTATTTGAATATCTGGAATCTGAGGGTGCAAAAAAATCTAAATATTGAGAAAATCGCCTTTAAAGTTGTCCAAATGAAGGTCTTAGCAATGTATATTACTAATCAAAAATTAAGTTTTGATATATTTACAGTAGGAAATTTACTAAATATCTTCATGGAACATGATCTTTACTTAATATCCTAATGATTTTTGGCATAAAAGAAAAATCGATAATTTTGACCCATACAATGTTTTTTGGCTATTGCAAAAATATACCCCAGCGACTTAAGACTGGTTTTGTGGTCCAGGGTCACAATTATCTTTATTGCTATAAATTATACACAGAAACTTCTAACATGAATGTTCTAACAAAATATTGATAATAAATAATAAAAAAGTATATAATTTATACATTTATAAATTGTTTAAATATATTTATTATTAATAAACATATCTTACAGGTGTAAATGGTGTGTGTGTGTGTGTGTGTTTGATAATAAAATAAAAAATAATTTGTAAATGTTTTCAGAAATTAAATGTTTAAATGTATAAAATATGTATTTAAATATATTCATATATTTGAAATAATCATGAATATTATTAATGTTATTTAATTTATTATAATTATATACATATACACACACACATTTTATATTTATATAATAAATATAATAATAAAAATGTATAATAATAATATTTAGTTAGTTAGTTTAGAGCTTGTGAGTAAAATTTTTTACAGTTGCCTACAGATTTCAGAGTTTTCTTTTATGCTTGCAGGCTTCCTAAACCAGGCCTGTTTCCAAGGCATGTCACACTATTCCATTAACAGCAGCTGAGTGGAAATTGATGGATGACGTGCTAAATGGGTTAAAAACGGGCGTAAGTGGCCACCGTTTCCATCGGTCAAAGAATCACTCAACAAGCGTCTGCTGAAACGACTCCTACAGAGTGATGTATTAGCACAAACTGCTTTCTGATCTCACGACACATTTATCACAGACAGGCTTCTCTGGTTTTTTTGCCGCATCCACCCAAAGTCTCACCAAGCGACAGAGCTGGATGCCTTGTGGTAAGATTAGGAGGTATCCATTTAAACAGCCCTGCAGATTGGGAAAGCGAGATAACGCGCACACTGTCCCCTTACCCATATCTCTGCTCAACATGAGAGCAACCAAACCGATTTGACAGCAAGCTCTTGAAGATTACCTTCCTTCTCTATGAGCTCAGGAGTTCCAATTTCGGCGGAATTCCAGCCTTCAATATTCCGATTTTTATCAGTGCAGTGAGGAAACGAAACCATGGCGTGTCATCGGCAGGAACGGCCACTCGCTCTTGTGTGCACTAATGACATCAAGATGCGATTGCAACACGGTGACAGAATGATACGCACCGTTCACACACCCACAGAAGTGCATAAAAGTTCGAATAATCTAAGGGCACTTGAAATGAAGCTTTTGGTGCGTTTTCTAAAGATTGCCAATGTATTACGTTTAATGGATGGGGCCAAGCAGCACTGAATTCTGTTCTAAAGAGAGCTATTAGCTTTTTGCCCTCTTAGCTTGTCATACAGTCTACGTGTTGTACGTGCACACCTCTCCTTTATCTCAGCTGCTTGCAAGGAAGTGTACTGAAAATAAGCCAAAGGATATCCTTTGCAGTTCCATACAGTATCACCAGCATTACACTGATTTTAGGCCACAGTTAATACAGGTTTCTGAAGTCTCAAAGTTATACAAAAGTCATGTCTGTGCTTTAGAAATCGTGCAATTGTGAACGTGCAAATCTTTTAGAATCCATTCCTTCCATACTTGTGCAGTCTATTGAGAAAATGCTAATTATAATAAAATCTTTTAGCTATGCTAATGAGGTCATTTGCATGCGAACCATCGGGCCTCTGGGAATAACAAAATTTCACCACACAGTAAGTTTCCGCAACACCCATTTCAGCGAAGACTTTAATCTAATTTTAAAAAGCAGGACACTTTGGAATTATTTCTAGATCTACTATATCCAAACAATCATTAGCATAAATACAAAGGCAAGTGAAATTGCAGATAGATTGGATGAATGGTGAATCAAGATTCTGAATGTCTCAGACACATACAGTATGCATACTGTGCACAGAATGCAGATTTTCTTGGAGCATTTCTCCAGATAACCTTTTAAATTTTGCAAAATTGCAGATGTACATGCAGCGCAGGCTGTGTGAAATACTGTATCCCATAATGCAGTGTGCTGAATTTGACCTTCCATTTCATTAAAGTGAAAAACTGAAGAGAGTTAGTTTTTGGTTTTTCCAATGGGGTTCAAACAAGCATTGTATGGACAGAAAAACCACTAAGACATTTTTCAAAATATCTTCTTTTGTGAAAATCAAGGTCTGTAAATAATGACAGATTTTTCATTTTTGGGTGAACTATCTCTTTAAACCAAATGGAAAGCCATAATTTGAAAATGTAGTTGAGAGAGAGACAGAGAAAGAAATTTGAGCTCATGAATATCAGAGATTAATCCTCCACCTGCGGTTCCTACAGGTTAATGAGCAGTGCTGGGACGCGGAGTCTCCCAAGCTGTTTTACACTGGTGTGTGTGTTTGTATGTGAAGGCAGCGTGTTGCCTGAAGGTGTGTAGCCCTGGGGTGCATGTTTGCACGTCTAAATGCGCTTGTGTTTGGCCTGAGAACCTGGTTTGGATTTTTCCGTCCCCGTGCAGGGGTTCTGCTCCGACATACTGCCCTTTTCCCTTCTTCATTAATCAAACCTCACATCACCGTCCTTTTCCTCTCCCAGTGCGCTTCGGGACGCGCGCGCAACGCATTGCAAATCTGCCCACGGAAGGACCTCTAATGTAGTAAATGTATTCAGGTGGGCCGGTTTTATGTATTCACTTTGGAGAAGCCCTGACTCAGGACATTAAGATTCATGATATTTGGGCATTTGTGACACACGCGCACTGTTTAAAATTATTCATTGCATTCCCCGCAGCATCAGTGACTGACAAACTTCCGCACAGGATACATAGAAAAGGAGCCAGGAAAATCACAATCAGATACACTTTTGGCAGCAGCACACGCTCGCTTTGAAGATCAACAATTCCTCAGGTTAGGCACAGAGGACAGTGCTGGAGTTTGCCATGAAGTCTTTCACTGTTGATTCATACTAATAATACATTTTACAGATGAAGTGTGTCATTTTTTTGGTGGTTAAATACTTTCTATCCCAGTTAATATGCAGAAGCAACTGTAAGAAAGTCTTTCACAGGTTGGTTTCCCTGAGAAGTATGAACACTGTAGTATTTTCAAAGCATTGTTTGTTAGAACCCAACCTGCCCGACAACAGCAACATTGACCAATGGTGTGATTATGGGGTGGGGCTCTCACTTTGATTGACAAAATTACTAACGAAAATGTTTTAAAGACGAACAATGCGCATTGTGGCAGTAATAAAGCGAGTTTAATGAAAAAAATACTGTTATTGAAAATATGACAGGACAAATATAAAACTGATAGTTCATCCAAAAATGAAAATTCTGTCATTAATTACTCGCCCTCATGTCGTTCCAAACCCGTAAGACCTTCATTCATCTTCGGAACACAAATTAAGATATTTGGTACTGTCATGAACATGCATCAAATACTGACACGGAAGAGAACAAATTGTAGAATAAAGTCATTATGTTTGTTTTCTTTGTTCACAAAAAGTATTCTTATAGCTTCATAAAATTAAGGTTGAACCACTGATGTCACATGGACTATTTTAACGATGTTCTTACTATCTTTCTGGACCATGAATGTGGTAGTTGCAATGCTATCTATGCAGGATCAGAAAGCTCTAGGATTTTATCAAAAATATCTTAATTTGTGTTCCGAAGATAAACAAAGGTCTTGCGGGTTTGGAACAACATGAGGGTGATAAATTGCATTTTTAAAATATCTTAAATTGGAAAAAAGGTTATTTTTAAACTGTAATAATATTTCACAATATTAAGATTTGTACTTTATTTTTGATCAAATAAATGCATCCTTGGTGAGCATATACAGGACTTTTACAATTATTTTTAAAAGTTATATACTAGTGGGAATGTGTAAGTCACATTGTGAATACGTTATTTTCATAGAAATTTTATTACATAGAAATAGTAAATCTTTAGTCAGTAAATCTGACTGAAATGGATGGATATGAACTGATGACATACAGTATTGATTCAATTTAAAGGATTTTTTTTGTCAAAAGACAAAAATATATATATTTTGTTAGTGACACAGAAACACACTTCACGATTTATTTAGTTGTTTTCAGTTTTTGAAACAACGTCCAGCGGTGTGCCACGTTGGAAGTGTCTCGAGAAAGTGAAGGTCTGTTGTTTCTTCAGCCTGCCAGCTTGCCTGGTAAACAGATATATAAAACACCCTCTTCCCAGATGTGAGGGCTAGCTGTGAGACGCAGAGGGAGACTATGTGGATGATGATGAAGGGGGTCTATAAACCATGAACCGCTTCCTCCTGTACTTCAGAGCTCACCTGTTTCTGCTTAACGGGGAAAAAACCTGCTGCTCTTTTTCAGCACCAGCTCGCACGCGGAGCTCTCTGCGGCCCGTCGACAAAGGATGTTTCTAACTAACAGGAAGTCATTGCCCGCACACACATCTTTGATCCTTCGGCATTGTGCACAAGGCATTGTGTCTCGGACTGAGAGATTCAATACATGGCCGTTCTCCATCATTTGTTTGTAGCGGATAGCGAGAGTAGTTGCAGATGTTTAGTTATATGCCATGTCAAAATTGTGAATGCACAGTTAAAGCTGCAGTTTTTAAACATATAAACCATGAAGTTAAGTAATAATGAATTACTAATCTTAACATTATCTTAATCATACTATAAAGTTTAAGTCTTAAACTCAGCTAAATGCAAATACGAAGAGTTTGTGACAAAATTACATTATTGTGAGTCTCAATACTGCTGTAATGTCTTCATCACCAGTGGAGTATATACTTTCAGTTTTCAAATTAGCATGCAGGCTTTGTCATGACTAAACAAAGTCTCTGACATTGTTCTATTAGCCTCGTCAGTAGCAGCTTTCCATCAGGTGGCTGCGTTAATTATCGACTGTGATCAAACAGGCAAACGATTGTGGGTGAGGGTCTGGCGGAGCAGTATTGATGGGAAGAGGGCTAACATTCGAACTCTCCCTTTTTCCCAGACATACACCAGACATGTTCAATACATCCCCACTTTACTTTCCATTCCCCCAGCCTTTAAAACACTCTCCCTGTCAGCTGTAATTGTGAGCTCAAGCCATGAAGTTACAGGCTGCTGCATTGTATGTCTCATTTACAATTGAATCTATTACATTTCTCACGAAACACTGTAATTAAATAACTTTATACTATTTACTAAACAATTTTCTTTAATCTTTTTAAGATTCATGCACTTCTGAAAATATATTTCATTTTAAAAAACAAATTTTAAATTACTTTTTTGTTAGCTATAAATTCTGTGATTTAAAGCTATAAATTTAAAGTGATTTACACTTTTTTTTTTTTTTTTTGGTGTCAATGCAATACTGTTTAGGCTGTAACAACCTTTAATGTATTATTTAATGGGAAATTTTTTTTAAGAATACACTAATACCCAAAGGAGCTATAGCTTCTGGTTATTTTAGACTTAAATGCAACTACATACATACATTTTTTTAAAGAAGGAAATTTATACTTATATTCAGTGAGGATGCATTAAAGTTATCAAAAATTACAATTAAAATTACATGCTGTTTTTTGAAGTTTATATTCATTAAATAATCCTAAAAAATGTATGACCACAAAAATGTTTCCAGAAAAATATTAATCAGCACTGCTGCTTTCAGCATTGATAATGTTTCTTGAGCACCAACTTACCATATTAGAATGATTTCTGAAAGATCATGTGACACTGAAGACTTATAGTCATTTTAAATGACTATTTCAAAAACTAAAAAAGAATTCCACCAACCCATTTTGTATTGTAGTGTAAATGCATAAACTTGTTTTGCAATTGAATAAAAATTGTACCTATAGTTTACTTTAATATCTTCATTTAGTCATTTGATTTTTGTCTACAAGTCTTGCAATGTGACTATTTTTCCTATGTCAATATTTTATTGATTGATTGATTAATTGATTGCCATTTTTGACAAAAAAATTGCTTGCTTTCCAACTTTTTTTTCCAGTAACATCCTGATATCTTATACAAAGGTTAATTCCTTTCTTATTGCTTTCTTACTGTAAAAGTGCTTGTCCTAACCAGTGTTAATTTCATTGATGAATAATTTTCATCATAATTTTCGTTAATTAAAAATTGTACCTATAGTTTACTTTAATATCTTCATTTAGTCATTTGATTTTTGTCTACAAGTCTTGCAATGTGACTATTTTTCCTATGTCAATATTTTATTGATTGATTGATTAATTGATTGCCATTTTTGACAAAAAAATTGCTTGCTTTCCAACTTTTTTTTCCAGTAACATCCTGATATCTTATACAAAGGTTTCATTCCTTTCTTATTGCTTTCTTACTGTAAAAGTGCTTGTCCTAACCAGTGTTAATTTCATTGATGAATAATTTTCATCATAATTTTCGTTAACGACATGCTGCGTTGTTCGGAGATTAGATGCGTACATATGAACTGGCGGGACATAAGCTAACATACACTTGCTGCACGTAGCATAAAACGTAAAAAAATGTCAATATGTGGGAGTAAGAGAAGAGCAGACAGAGAGAACTCAATTCGGTCCGCTTTTCTGAGCACAGCCACTAAAGCATACACACACACAGAAAGCGCCTCTCACAGCGCGCGGGTACCCTTGCGTGTCGAATGAACGGAAAATTACACACAAAATGATGTTGAGTTACGAGTATTCACGTAAACACAGTTGATTACGTCTTAAGTGAATGTAAACAGCAGGGAGAACTTGTATCAGTACATTGCATCCATTGCAGCTGTGCATTCGTTTTTAAAGGGACAGCAGCCTAATTTAGTTGCCATTGTCCGAGTCATTGATGTTAATCAAGCAACAAAAGAAAGACAGAAAATCACGCACTCCTCTTGACTGAAAAACTTTTGTAACCCTAAATGTATTCATAGAAATAAATATGTCTGCTTGAAAGAATGAAGAATATGGTAAACAAGTTGCTATAAATAATGCATAATTAGCCTATATAACCATTGGTATTTCATTAAAAAGAAGACCATGTTCTTGTTCTTTATGAGAAGTGGTTTTATTTAATTTTAACATAAAGGCATGTTGTGTGTCACTGCAGTTAAATTGGTGTCTATCATGATAAAGCCTTAATATCAAACCTATATAATGAGTTTGGACATTTTAGAGAATGCTTAATAAATGGATTACACTGTAACTAAACCCATTCGATTTTAGCCTGACTAAATTTACTGTAGATTCAAAGCGCGCACAGAGAGCCGTGTTTCAGACAATTTGCGTACACAGAATTGATTCATCTTTCGGGTATCCTTGCATCTGAATGAACACATACACACAAAATTATCTCAAAATAACTGTCTTATATTGGATCCGTGCATTCGGTCTTAAAGGCGCAGCAGCTATAAATACCTGCTGTTCCATAAGTGCCACCTGCTGTCAGAGAGTGATATTTGCGTCTCATTCACAAAGCTAAAATCAGACCATTCTGTTTTTGCTTCAAATTTCGAAATTATACAATCTAATTGCAATCTAAATAACATGTATTTAGCATCTTTGTTTGGATCGTGATTAAAATGCAGTGGTTGCCTCCACAGCCAAAGCATTAGTTTGTGAAGAGATTTATTTGATTTGTATTATTTAATTATTTGATTTGGGATTTGTTTTAAAATTTCAAGTTAGTTTTATTATTTGACATATTTCAATTTCACAAAGAAATGTGCAGCATTTTGTTGGAGAAATAATAAAAGGACACCTTTTCATTTATAATTTGTCTTAAATCTCATTTTGTTAAAAAGAAAAATTGTGAGAAAATTGTATTGTGAAATCAGTATCGTGCATCGCATCGTGAGTTGAGTGAATCATTACATCCCTATATGCTACTAGTTTTTGCTGTGGTATCAAAGAAGTATTCTGTTATTTAAATAATAAAGAACCATTTATTTTTTATTTTTTTTACTCATCTGCAAAATGACCCGATCTGTTATTCATAATCTGATATGATAATGCAATATGATCCAAGCCATGGGTTTTGTGATCCGTTGCCACCCTACTCTCTTGACTTGCTATTTGAAGAAAAAAAAGTGATCACTGAAGTTTTTAATCATGCTGATTTGTCCGCAGTGAAGTTCAACCGATGTCTTTTTTTTCTCTTTTATTCTGGCTACTTAAATTCATTTTGGGCTACCAAAATCTGAAGAAATTTTGCGAGCCCTGCAGAGAAAGAATTTCCGACTGTATATCAATGAACGGATCGATGTGTTTGCATTACCCGATGCTTTGAAATCAATACCCGGTATGTTAAGTCAGAAGGTGTGATGATGTGTTTTAAAGAGCAAGCCGGAAGGCTTAATCAGTGCACGCCTTTCACCCACCGAGACTTCGGAGGTTTCTTTGCTCATTATAAAGTACGTGTGTGTGTGTGTGTCCATGTTTGTAAACACAGGTTTGTGGATAGAGCTGTTACCCAGTGTACACGGTGTGAATGCATTATTATTATGATGCTGCTGTGGGTACCACGCCACTTCAGGGACCGAGACTTGAGAGGCCCCCTTAAAATAACGCGCAATAATTGGAATTGCTTTATCTTTAGTCTCATCAATTAATGTGCAATTTTCCATTTAATTACCAACTCGCACACAAAATTTGCAATTAAAATGAGGCGTGATAACAGCGAAGATGCCTTTCGGCTGATAGCACTTGGAATGAGAACACAGGCGTTGTGTGTAATCAGTATACAAATCACACACACACAACATTCTCAATTTGTATGATTTGGACGAGCTTCATAAAATATGCAACGCCAAGCCAGAATCTAATTTGTGCTTGGAAAATTCCTCATGTTTCCACGAAGTCCAACATGAAACGCACAGAGGTGCTGATGGTGTTTATGATCATGATAACCCAAAACCGTGTGTGTGTGTGTGTGTGTGTGTGTGCGAGATCTCCTTAAAATAGCTGTTTGGTTTGTCTTGGCCCCTTCAACCATTTTCCACCCACTCCTGCCAACCTGAAGATGAGCTGCAAGGGAAAAAAATGATCTTTCCTGTTTTCCTGCTTGAACTGTTGTCTGTCTGCTGTCTGAGGAAGGTTACATCCTGTCCGCCGTCTGAAAGACTTGGCTTCTGTACTGAATCCTGCTCTGTGTCTCCTTGATTTTCCCACAATCCTCTTGACAATCCTCTTGTTCTGCTGTCCACAGAATTATTGCTGCAAACTTTGATTGATGCAAACAATTGGAAAATGTGCATAAACACGATTCGATGACTGATTTCAAGCTAAGATATAGACTGATCTAACAAGCTATTCTCAAGAGAGAAAATTACTACTACTAAAGCGCAGAAAGAACTTTATAGGTCGTGTGTGTGTGTGTGTGTGTGTGTGTGTGCGAGATCTCCTTAAAATAGCTGTTTGGTTTGTCTTGGCCCCTTCAACCATTTTCCACCCACTCCTGCCAACCTGAAGATGAGCTGCAAGGGAAAAAATGATCTTTCCTGTTTTCCTGCTTGAACTGTTGTCTGTCTGCTGTCTGAGGAAGGTTACATCCTGTCCGCCATCTGAAAGACTTGGCTTCTGTACTGAATCCTGCTCTGTGTCTCCTTGATTTTCCCACAATCCTCTTGACAATCCTCTTGTTCTGCTGTCCACAGAATTATTGCTGCAAACTTTGATTGATGCAAACAATTGGAAAATGTGCATAAACACGATTCGATGACTGATTTCAAGCTAAGATATAGACTGATCTAACAAGCTATTCTCAAGAGAGAAAATTACTACTACTAAAGCGCAGAAAGAACTTTATAGGTCACGTTTTAAATGAGTGATTTATGTCTCGTGTAATTACCGAGCGGAGTAGAGGTCCCACCCACATTAACTCGGCAGATGTGATTGTACTGTTCTTTCAGAGTAATTATATATGATTGCTTATGTATTTTTAGTATTCTTTACAATTGTTAGCTTCTGCTTCTTACATCTGTGGGCTGCTACTAAAAGCCTGGAGCTCAATGGTGGACTAAAGACCGTGTTTTGGGGGGTCAAACTGTCTGAAATTATCATTTTAATTTGGGAGTGATTTCAATGAGGTTCTGTAATGAAAATTTTACAAAAGACTCCGCAAGTTGAATATAGTTTTATATGCTTACAGATGTCTTCTTTTGTTTGGTTGGCACTAAATCTTATTTTGAATGCACTCAGACTGATTGGAAAATCAATATGGGAGAGACAATACCTAAACATTCAAAGATGTTTGTGGTAATAGACTTGGTAAGAGCATATATAACTTGAAAAGAAATAAGAAAGCTAGTGTTGCATTTATTTATTTAAGAATTCAAGAAAACCTTTCTTTAAAAAAAAAAAAGTGCACATTTTATGACATTTCAAAATGTGAGCAAAGAGTACAGATCATTTGTACTTGATAAAGCTTCACTTAGAAATGGGGTTCAGGGGTCCATGTGCAGTAACATGGGGCCAATTATCTGTAGTCAGGGTTTCCCACAGTGCACCGTCTCTGGAGTCCACCCTTCCCTTGCCCAGTGTCAATTACTCTTCTGACAACAGAACTAATGAGCCCCTGATTGGCCTGCTGGGGTTGTCATGTTTACCTTAGAAAACACTATCTCATCATCATGTACCTGCACCTCAAGGTGCTTATTTGGTTTTCTGAACAGTTTAGCTCAATGGTGGACTAAAGACCGTGTTTTGGGGGGTCAAACTGTCTGAAATTATCATTTTAATTTGGGAGTGATTTCAATGAGGTTCTGTAATGAAACTTTTACAAAAGACTCCGCAAGTTGAATATAGTTTTATATGCTTACAGATGTCTTCTTTTGTTTGGTTGGCACTAAATCTTATTTTGAATGCACTCAGACTGATTGGAAAATCAATATGGGAGAGACAATACCTAAACATTCAAAGATGTTTGTGGTAATAGACTTGGTAAGAGCATATATAACTTGAAAAGAAATAAGAAAGCTAGTGTTGCATTTATTTATTTAAGAATTCAAGAAAACCTTTCTTTAAAAAAAAAAAAGTGCACATTTTATGACATTTCAAAATGTGAGCAAAGAGTACAGATCATTTGTACTTGATAAAGCTTCACTTAGAAATGGGGTTCAGGGGTCCATGTGCAGTAACATGGGGCCAATTATCTGTAGTCAGGGTTTCCCACAGTGCACCGTCTCTGGAGTCCACCCTTCCCTTGCCCAGTGTCAATTACTCTTCTGACAACAGAACTAATGAGCCCCTGATTGGCCTGCTGGGGTTGTCATGTTTACCTTAGAAAACTCTCATCAAATCTCATCATCATGTACCTGCACCTCAAGGTGCTTATTTGGTTTTCTGAACAGTTTTTACTGGGTTGTCGGCGATGTGTTAGATTGTCACACATTGTAATTTGTAAATTCTAGTATTATGTATGAACTTTTGTGTACAGAATTGCATTAAATGGACACTCTGGGTATTTTATATTTAAAATGTTTGCCTTAAGGTTTGTAATCCATAGGACTACAAATTACAAATGCAGACCTTGATGTGTTCCCTGGCCTCATAAAGATTTTTTATTTTATTTTATTTGATCTAACTACAACATTGTATGAAAGTTTTTTTCGTGAGTTTAAGTACAGCAGCACCTGGTGGTGTGTCGTGGAATTGTTTCAGTGAAGAACTGAGGAAAGCTGCAAGGATATATTTATTTATATATTTTCATCAGTGTTATCAATTAAAATTATGCGATCTGCTATAAAAGATAGAAAGCACAATTATTTTCCTTCTGGTAAGTAGGCCAGTAGATATGAATTTGGTCATGAAACAGGACTGTAAATAATTTTTCGTGTAACTGTTTTGTTTCCGTCAGGATCTCCATGTGAAGCTATCCCATGATGCAACATGTGTCCCCAGCACCAGCATTGACCATGATGGCCACACAGAGCGTCCCTCCACCATCGTACCAGGAGAGCCAACAGGTCCGTTAACGAACAAACAGGTTTTTTTTATTGATTATAATACTGATTATTATTGTAATATTACTGTTCATTAGAAAGATAAAAATACATTCACTTACCTCAGTAGTTGCATAACAAATAAATAAGAAAAAGAAAAAAAATGTATAGTGTTTAAGCTTTATTTCTTTTTCAGCAAGGTTATTACAGTAAACTGTGGCTTTGTCTCAAATTGTGGCTGTCAGAAAGGTACATCTGTAGTTCTGTACAATTTCATATCTTCATTGTGCTTGTCCTGAGTTTATCAGAGGGGCACAGAGCAGCGTTTTTGTCCCAGAGCCCCCTCTCCCTGTCCAGCTGCTGTCTCCCTCCACCCTAAGGATTAGAGGTTGGGGAGAAGAGCAGAGCGCTGGTGGAAACATGCAAATGAGAGCTAGTTAAGTGTGAAGAACCTAATTTATTTCCTATTTGAGGCTGGGATTAAGCTTCCTCCCTTAAACTATTTTTGTTCTGGGGAGTGAGACAGGAGGGGGCTCTTTCAACGCAGCATCACAAGAGAGAAAAACATGGCAGGAGAGACAGGGAAGCATAGACAACAGACAAGTTGTACTCTCTCTCCCACTAATGCATCCTAAACAGGGAATTTGTTCATCTTGACAGTGTTTCGATTGCTGAAGGGTGAGACCTCTGCCCACCTCGACTGCCAGAGTTTTATTTGATGACTAGGTGGAATGTTTTCCTGCAGAAGGTGACCTATGTACAATTTTAGGGGTCAAGTGCCTCAATTTAGATTCCAGATTTTAATGAGACCGTATGCTGCATTGTCTTGCATTGTCAGAGACAGTGGAAGAGCCTTCCTGAATATGTATGCTGGGGGAAAAATACATGTTTCCTTGCTAGCTTTTGACTCAAGTTTTTCTAGAACTTTATCTGGACGTGTGCCGTTTTCCCTCTGTCGCGGAATAGATAACAAACCAGATTACTATGCGCACATTTCCTCTCTTATAGCTCCTTAAAAAAAGCATTGTAACCCATTAAAGAACACAAAAGTGAAGCGTTCATAAACTAAATCTGATAAGACGACAGTGCCTAGCTGTGAGCCATCAATAACTTGCACATGAGCAAGATGATCTTGAACTGCATCTTTGGCCCACTGGCGCAGAGGGGGTAAAAGCAGGATGGGTTGCGCTGTCTCCAAACATTTTTTTTGCTTCAGTTATCTGTCAACAATTATAGCTGTTTTTAAATAAAAAAAAAATAAAAAAAATTCTGGGACGGAAACAATTCATTTGATAAAAAAGAGAGAGAATCTCATTGGTGTTCAACATTGTTAATAATGATCTGAAAATAATAGTTTAATAGTTTTAAATAGGAAAATGATCTTCATTTACTCACTCTAATGATCTAGCAAACCTGTGTTATGTTTTTTTTGGTCATCCATTGAACATATAAGAAAATATTGTTTATGGTTGCCAAGAAATGCAAAGTTCAGTTGAATTTGAAATCATAACTTTTCTACGAAACTACTGTGTAATGTTCTTATTAGGTGTTGACCGATTTATCGGCACCGATATTAAGCATTTTTATGGACATCGGTATCGGTCATTTTTAAAACCAATTTGTAGATACAATAATTTAAAAGCATTTTAAGAAAATAATTGTCAGAGCCCCTGTTATTCTTAATTTTGACATTCATTTTCATTTTTACACCAGACACCATACATCGGTCAAAATATCAGTTATCGGTCAACTTGATATGTAATAATCGGTATCAGTATCGGCTCTGAAAAACATATTGGTCAACCCCTGGTTCTTATTATTTTAGTTATTGTCCATCAAGTTTCAAATAAAACAGAAAATAATCACAAATGATTATGATGAAGTATCTTTCATTTCTAGAATATTTGAATCACTGGATTATCCATGAATGCTACAATGATATTTAATATATAAGCAATTAATGCTAGTAGATGGATAAATCAAGCTACAAAATGGACAAAAAAGTATTGTTAAAGTAGTCTATTTAAATATTTTTGTGCAATATGGTCTAGACTGCAGATCTATAGTTATTTTGTATTCTGTATTTCTTCAGATGACAGGCACTACGCAGCAAAACTCAAAGGCTCAGCATGTCCACCTCTCTGCAGCCTCAGCGGCAGGGGCCACACAGGTCAGCGTGACCCTTGACCCCCAAGCCCAACTGGAGTCAGACAAACGAGCCGTTTACAGGTGAGTATTATGCACTAATGCAGCTTCTTATTAAGGACATCATTTATAAGTAAATCTAGATTTGTACTTACTCTGAAGAAAATGTGAGCAGTGCTTATAAATGCAAAAAATTATGCAAGGATGCTGTGTGGTTGCTAAGGTGTTCTGGTTGGTCACTAGGGCACTGCAAGATGGTTGCTTACTGGAAAAGTAGAAATGCATAAACAAAAATACATTGCCATTCAAAAGTTTAGGGTCTGTAATATTTAGTTTTTTAATGTTTAATGTTTGAAAGAATTCTCTTGTGCTCTCCAAGTCTGGAGAGCACAAGAGAATATATTAAGCTCAATTTTCAGCACTAAATACTCTAGTCTTCTGTGTCACTTGAACCTTTCAGATATAATTTTAATTTGCAGATTTTTTCTTATTATTATTAGTGTTGAAAATAATTGTACTGCTTAATATTTTAGAGGAAACCTGATATATTTTACATGCAGGATTCATTGATGAATGGAAAGTAAAATGATAAAAATAAATACAAAAATTAACTTTGGAACAGTAGTGTGTATATATATATGCCAAAGTATGAAAGTTTTGTGTTCCTTCATATTTTCCCAGTGAATATTATGTAGGTACCTGTACACCATTGTTCCATCAGAAATAAATAATGCAGTTTTATAGTTATTTGAAACCCTCATAACATATTGATCTAAATACAAGCATACAGACTTGACGCTTGATTTGGATAGCAACATGCCTGCATAAGTCATATTTTCCTTGTTTATTCATGAAGTAAATAATACATGGCACACTGACACTTTAAATACTTAAAGCCTCATTCCCAAACCTCCCCTCCCCGGTTGATTACAGCGCGGCTGTTTGCGAGCCGCATGCATATCGTAGCATCGTCCGCGAGGGCTCGTTCAACCGGCTGCAGCAATGGCTATGATTAGCGGTGTCTCGCGGCGGCGTGGCAGAGGCCCGTGGTTTCACGCTAACCCTTGAGGCAGGTCTGTGAAGGCCTGGGCAGGCCTGGGGCTCAGTCTCTCAGCTCCTCAGAGAGAGAACGCTGCCTTTGATGTGAGCAGCCAGCCGGAGGCGGCCTGCAGGCGGTGTTAAAAAAAGCCTAGACTCAGCCTACATTCACACTACACACAAACACAGTGTCTGCTCCTACTTCCCCCTCATCAAACCAATCAGAGCACATCGCCTATTTCTGAGGGTGGGGCTTCATAAAAGAAGGAAATGATCAGCGTGTTTCTCAGAGAAGGGACAGAGCGGTGTGGAATAAAGGTAAATTATGTGAAAAATAATGTGTTTTAAAAAAAAACGAAGCATTACCGGTGAACCACCCCTTTAAATAAATTAATAATTTCATTAAATGCATTAAATTGATCAGAATCGACAATAAAACATTTACATTATAACATTTACAATATTAAAAAATGCTGTTGTTTTTTTGTTTGTTTTGTTTTTACTTTCTATTACTTTCTACTACACAACTGTCTTCAGTATTGATAATAATATTTCTTGAAAAATGCATATTAGAATGATTTCTGAAGATCATGTGACACTGAAGACTAGAGCAATGGCTGCTGAAAATTCACCTTTGCTCTCCCAGAAATGAATTACATTTTAAAATATGTTTAAATAGAAAACAGTTATTTTAAATTGTAATAATATTTCACAACATTCACTCTATTTTTTTTCTTGATCATACAGTATAAATGCATCCTTGGTGAGCATTAAAATATCTTTCCAACCTCAAATGTTAGTGGGATTTGTTTTTACAGTAGATTTGCTCTGCATTTGTTATGTAGAGTAAAGAGCAACACGGTATCTCACCTCCAAAACTATTGTGGGTATTTAACAGAGCAGATTTTTGTGTGTGTATCTGTTTGTTTATAGTGTATTGTTTTGATTCAATTTGGAAGGTTAGTGTTTATTTCTGCACCTTTCATTTCTCTAATTGCCAGTATTGCGAGTTTGAGTTGTGGAGTCTATGCTCTGGCGTGCGTTGCTTAATTATTAACAGTGGAATAAATGTGCAATACAGTAATTATCTTAACGAGTTACTGCACTCTCTTTTAAAGCATCCGAGACATTCTGTTCTTATTAGAAGCATGGCAGGGGGTCTCTTTCCTGTGGGGTACTTGCGACATATCCAAAATTAGGTCCAATAAAATCCAGCATCCAGGAGATGAAATTGTAATATGTATCCAAAGAAGTTCCTGAGGGTGTAAAATTCAGCACTATTCCACAATGATAAGAGTGAAATGGAAAGGAAGCTCAGACTGGAAGAGTTTGATGAGTGAACTGAATAAAGAAACCTAGCAAAGTCAAGCTTTTAAAATGTTTTTCAATCCTCCATTCTTAAGGCAAATCTCTAATTATTATAATATCAAAATGAAATAAATAAGACTTTTACTACAAGCAAATCCAATGTAGCCAATATATTTGGAATTTGTGTCCATTATAATCCATAATAAATCCTTCAAATTTAGACAAAGCGGTTTTGTGTGTACAGAATTGTATCCTGATGCTTTGCGCCTCTCATCCTCCGTCTTTTGATGTATTTGATGTATTTATGTATAACATTCAGACCCCCGAAGGTGTGCTTATATTAAGGTATTGAAATGTCTGAATGGGTTTATATGTGTTTTCCCCTTCTCGCCGTGACTCAGATTGGCGGGTGCTGAGTGGATTTGCATTGATACTGGATTTCGGTCTCATGGTGCACAGTCATGCTGTCTTCATTGAGCTCCAGTGGATCAGGAGTGTCTTGGACTGACGGAAGAGAGAGAGAGATAGAGGGAAAAAGATGGAATGCCAAACAGAAAAGAAGAAAAGGAAAAGGAAAGAGTTAGAGAACAGCTTTAGTAGACCCAGCAGTAGCAGCAGCGCATATCAGTCCCAACAGGAGTGCTTTTAATTTGACAGCCAGAGAGAAAATGGTGAGCCAGTTCACCCCAGCCTCTGTAATGCACCATAAATTCTGTTTACATTCGCTGTTGGGAAGCTCTTGCAGTCATTTGGTGGAATTGGTGCCCAACATCTTAATGACTCTCTCTCTTCTAGTAATGGTGCTGAGATTTCTAGTCATCGTCATGTCTGAGCCATAGATTCATCCTGAGAGCGAGTCGGTCCTGATCACAAGGATGTATATTTTAGATTGTTACTGGCAGGTTATGGTAAATAATACTCAAAGGAAATCTCTGAGGGCTCATTTATATCTGAGTAAGATTTTGTTCCTCAATTTAAAACTGTAGATTTCAATTTTAAACGGTTTTATTCCGTTTCATCCTGTCTTGTGTCTCCAGGGTGCAGAGTGTTCTGAACTTCACAGACTGACTGTCTGAAGATTGAACGTGTGTGTTCGTGTTAGCAGGATCTGCACAAGTCTGTGAATTAATCTAATACTCGTTAGCGGTGCTTGCTAAGGCTGTTTTATTGCTCAGGGCTGCTCAAATCTCAGTTTCTTTTGAACATTATTTCATAGAGACTTAGCAACCACCCAGAACACCTTAGCATTGATATAAAAAAAAAGAAAAACACCCTGACCAGCCTAGCAACTGCATACAGTAGCAATGTCCAATCAACCACCCAGATCAGTATAGCAGTGCTATAAAAACATCCAAAACAACCACATAACATTTTACAAATCACCCAGGCCAGCCAAGAAATGCATACAGTAGCAGTGCCCTAGAAACCACACAAAATACCCTAACAACCACAAAAATGCTGAGAACCATAGCAGCCATATAATAATAACCTGGCAACCACATACCAACACCCTGGAAACTACTCGGAACACCATAGCAGCTATATTGCAACACAAACCAACTTGAACACCTTAGCAACTACATAGCATGTCATGGGGGTGACTCTTTCTCATTTTTCATCTTTCTGATTGATTTATGTGGCATCTCTACATTTAAACGTTGGTGTAACTGTACACAAGTATGCCGGTTCGGTACCTCGGTTTTGACATCATGGTTCGGTATGGTTTTGGTACAGCAGGGGGGAAAAAATTAATTAAAATCGCTTTTTTATTAAACAGTGGTTTACTGAACAAATTGGTATTTTTTAAAATAAATTTTATTATAATTAAAACATTTTAACTTATGCTCTTAACTATAGTGAACCCTTTTATATTATAAGGTTACAATTAACAACAGAGAACAAACTTAAATACAATTACTATTTATTTTTAAATATAATAATCAACACTCAACTTTTGTATGCAAAACAAATTGTATGCAAACATGTAAATTGCTCATAATGCAGTTTTTAAATTATCTAAATTATAAAATTTCTATTTGTTGTTGAAATATATTCATTTACACAGTGGCTGTCATAACAGAAAACCACTAGTACTGAGGAAGGGATGCCGTTTGAACTGAGGCGTTTATACAGCGATCTGTCACCAAAGAGTGTCAAAATGGCATTTATTGTTTGAATTTCCTGAAAAAGATTGACATAATTTGAAAGATGAGACTTTGTTTTTAATCAGAAGTAGCAATATATAAAACTGGAAGTTTCCAATGAAGTTTCACTTGTGCAGTGGTTAAAACAATACTGTATTTGTTTGGTGCACATGTGTACTGTACCGAATTACCCAAAAAATTTTTTATACAAGTATCGATACACCCCTAGTATTTATCCTCTAAATTCACACCTGTGGTCCAATGATAAGAGCCGGCGGCTGTGTATCACAACAGGCCACAGCTAGCCTTTGCCCGCAGGTGAAGGAGAGAGCGGTAAAAACAGCGTTGAAAAAGAGCACTGCCACTCATTGAAATGCAGCAGTAGGGGTCCCATATAAACCCTGATGGCGAGTGGTGTGTGTGTGTGTGTGTGCACTCGTCCCCCATACAGGTTGAGCTCCAGACATGTAGCCTGGAGGAGGGAGTGTGTGTTCATGTGAATGTGTGTGTGTGTGTGTGTGTGTGAGCGTTCTCAGCATGTGGGCACCCCAGACTGGGTTTAATAAAGGCAGCAGCCACTGGCTCGCCCTGATTAGGATGGCAAACATACCGGGTGAGCACACAGAGCGCACACCCCCATCTCCCCAGCAGCCCGTGGGTGGCCCACCACGCTACCAAAACAAATGCAGCTCGAGGTAGCATGAAAATACGTCCAGCTTTATTTCTGGACTCAGAATTGCTTTGATGTGCTTTTTGTTTTCTTAGAAAAGATTTATTTACTGACTGTTTACTTCTTTTTTTTTTTTCTTTCTTTCTTTTTTTTAATCTTCGAGGGCTTTGGTTTCTAACTTGAAGACCTCTACACTGAAATATTCATGACAAATTCAGCTTGAAATAAAAAAACAGGTAAACTCAATTAGGTTAAACATCTCGTTAGCTGAGATGATGAAATCTAGTATTAGTTGAATGGAAAAAACCCGCCATGTCTGACTTTAAAAGTTCGCTGGATCAGTTCTGCTGACTCTTATCTCGGTAAATGACGCTTTTATGGGTTAATAGTTCCCCAGCTCCCTCCGTCCTGAGACCTCTGCACTGCAGATAACGTCTCGCTGTTCTGGCACCTTACCAGCTCTAGGTACCTCATGTAGTTTCAGGAGCGTACAGACGCAGTGCTATGAGATGACTGTCTCAACATAAAGTGCAGGATTACCATTGTAAATTGATTATTTAAATCTAGTGTTTCCAGCATGTTTCTTTTTTCTAAACTTTAATTCAGATTTTTACTATTGTTTTGTTTATTATTATTTATTATTTTCTAAAAAAAAAAATTTTTTGTTTTTTAAAACCTTACACAATTGGTTATTTTAAGTCGCAAGTTTGTAAGTCTTCATTAACAATTTATTTCATTCAAAGAACTTGTGAATTGGACTACTAGTGTGATTGTTTTTGAAACTTTTTCATACATAATTTAAATTTCACATTTTTTTCAACATGAAGTACACAGTTCTCTGTTTGTTTTGATGCCAAATTGCATCGAATGATAATTTGATTACCACAGATTCAGTTTGACAACTCTGAAGTCTTTTTGAAGAATTAATTTCATTACAAGGACTTACTCATACAAATCATTTGTTTGTAAATTGAATTACAATAGTTTGTTTTTATGTTTAGCCAGCAAAAAGAAAAAAATATGTAGAAAAAATATGTGTCATGATGTAAATTATCTGATGAGTGGTCCTGAATTCAAGTGTTTTTTTCTTTCTTTCTTTTTTTCCCCCCCCAAAATATTATATACATAATTATTTATTCTAATACTGGAGATTGTGAGTCTTCATCAAAGTTTGATTTAATTAATACCCCCTGCACATAAGTCATTTGTTTGTGATATGAACTACTGTGTTTGTTTTTGGAACTTTTTTCACTCATAATTTAAAACCCAACATTACACAGTTCTCTGTTTATTTTGAAACCATGCTGCAGTTCAGTAAGTGAGTCAGGTGTTAATTCACTTACTACTTTGACAGATTCATCGATTCAATTAGACAAGTCTTCTCATTACAACAACCTGCTCATACAAATGACTGTGAATTCAAAGTGACTGAAGTTTGATTTACTTATGTTTTTTTTCTTTCTCTCAAACCTTAAAGGGGTAATCCAAAAATAAAAATGCTGTCATTGTTTACTCGCCCTCATGTCTTTCCAAACCCATATGACTTTCTTTTCCTCTGCAGGAATAAATAAATAAAAATAAAAATCATGAATGTTTCCATTAACTTCCATTGTATTTCAGTCCATACATTGGAAGTCAAACTGTAAACCAAACTGTATTCATTGCAATAACCTGCTCTTTAGAATTATTTGTTTGTGATTTGAATTATACTTGTACACTAGTTTGTACACATCTTGATCTGTATTATCTGATGAGTCAATTCAAAGTTCTATTCTGTTCTATTCTATTCTAACATCTGCTTTTTTGCTTATCATATAATGTAAAAGTCCTTCTAAAAGTCGAGCCCACTCTTTCACGTTTGAGGGATGGCAGTCTGGACAGTCTTTCCCGCAAGAGTTGAGAGATGATAACTAAAGGTTAAAGACAAATAGCATTAAGTGTTTCATTTTAACCGGCACATTTTGAAAGATTAACCGATTAGCTTGGAACTTTGCGGCACACAGCCTCATCCAGAACGCATAGATGAAGAGATTTAAAAGTCTGGAGTTGCTCCGAGAGATCAGATTACATTTAAGAGTTTTTCCAACCTCATTTAGCCTTTGAAACAACTGAGGCAATTAGTTTATAGAGTAACTGCTGTAAGTGTTCTGGCCATCTTCAGTAACAAAGATTTTACTGCGATTGTTATGTCGTCTGAGATAATGCAGTCAGAAATGTTATGTTCAGAATGAGAGCTGCTTCATGTCCATCATCGCATCTGTATGCAAGGCATGACTGAAGTTTCCAAAAAACGCACGTAGTTTCTGCTGCAGATGAATGTTATGAAATATAACCTCCTAATGAAGATAATTCAGCATTATTAGACTCACTCCAGGGAATGTGAGTGTTCGGATGAACCTGTACCTTGTGGCTTAACTTTCCAATTCGATTTTATGCTCTAATTTCTGGGTAGTTTGTTCCTCAGCCTACTTGCCAAATCCTCGGAGAGCTAAATTGATAGCATCCTTTGGCTTTGGGCCTTTAGGGCTGTGTCCGGGTTAGGATCCAGGCCTGCGAAGAGAGAGAAGGGGAGAGATAACCCAGCCATGCCCTCCAGGATTTATTGTGACTGGGGAGGGGAGGAGAGAGGAAGAGGGGCTGGTACGGCGGAGGGGAGCGGGACGAGCCCGGAGGGAGCGCAGATCGCCTCGCTGCTCAGCACTGAGCCTGTTTAGTATTCCTGTCACGTCAGCTGGAGGGAGCGGCATTAAATTGGGATCAGGCAGATTAGAGTCTAATATAGCCAGCTATTAAAGGCTGCAAATGAGAGTGGTGGGTTACAGCCGGAGCCTGGGCCCCTCACCCAGTCACACAGCCTCTCTCAGTCTCTCAAACAGGCTCCGTAAGGAAAAAAAACAATACATATACACAGAGGAAAGCACATAGGATAAGATAGGACAGGATAGGATAGGATAGGGCACTACTTTGGATACTATTTTGGCATAGTGCTTCTTGCAGTGTTAATTTCGTTGACGAAACATTTTCCTCATAATTTTCGTCAACCACATTTTTTTCACCGATGACAACAAGACGATAACAAACTAAAACTCTTTTTGAATGACAAAAACTATGACGTAAATATTGATATTTCCCTCACCGAATAAAATCGAGACGAAAATATTAGAGTGGGACGATTTGGGAAGAGATTCATTCAGAATGAATCTGCTGCGTGGTTTGGAGGTTAGATGCGTACATATGAACCGGCGGGACATAAGCTAATATACACTTGCTGCACATCGCATAAAACGTTCAAGAATGTCAATATGTGGGAATAAGAGAAGAGCAGACATATGGATAAATCTGACGACGCAAGAGAGAACTCAATTCGGTCCGCTTTTCTGAGCGCAGACACTGAAGCATACACACACAGAAAGCGCCTCTCACAGCGCGCGAGTACACTTTCGCGTTGCATGAAGAGAATTACACACAAAATTATGTTGAATTGTCCGTTTTGATGAGTATAAACTGAGTAAACACAGTTGATTACGTCTTGAGTGAATGTAAACAGCAGGGAGAACGTATATCAGTACATTGCATCCATTGCAGCTGTGTATTCGGTTTTAAAGGGACAGCAGCCTAATTTAGTTGCTATTGTCCGAGTCATTGATGTTAATCAAGCAACAAAAGAAAGAATCACGCACTGCTCTTGACTGAAAAACTTTAGTAGCTCTAAAGATTAATCTAAATTTATTTAATAGAAATAAATGTCTGCTTGAAAGAATGAAGAATATGATAAAGAAGTTGCTATAAAGAATGCATAATTAGCCTATATAACCATTTGTATTTCATTAAAAAGAAGACCATGTTCTTGTTCTTTATGAGAAGTGTTTTTATTTAATTTTTACATAAAGGCATGTTGTGTGTCACAGAAGTTAAATCGGTGTCTATCATGATAAAACCTTAATATCAAACCTATATAATGAGTTTGGACATTTTAAAGAAATGCTTAATAAATGCATTACACTGTAACTAAACCCATTCGATTTTAGCCTGACTAAATTTACTGTAGATTTAGTCGACTAAAACTAAAAACTATTCAGATGACTAAAATGTGACTAAAACTAAATGGCATTTTAGTCAAAAGACTATGACTAAAACTAAATCAAAATTTGCTGTCAAAATTAACACGGCATGCAACAACAAACACTGCACAAGCTAATATGTCCGATCTGGGAACAAATGACAGTTATGAACAGGATCTTTTTAATGAGTCAATTCACTCATTCTGTCTCTGTGAATTATACTGTGTCATTACTGAGTTTGCAACTGATTCCTCATTGAACAGATTCAAAATTAACCAGGAATTGTTATTTATGACTAAAGAAACATTTGCTCCCATTCAAAAGTTTGGGGAGTCAACATTTTTTTGTACTATTTTTCCATGTATTTTCACCAAGGGCACATTGAATTGATCAAAAGTGGCAGTAACAACTCTTACATTCTTAGAAAATATTTCAAATAATTGTTTTTAGTTTGAGCTTTCTATTCATTAAAGAATCTTGGAAAATATTATTGTGGAAACAATACATTTTAAGCACCACAGCTTTTAACTTTGATAATAAACACCAAATTATTATTTGGTGTATTAAACAGCATATTCAAATAAAATAATAGAATAAAAGGATCTTGTGACACTGTATACTGGAGTAATGGCCTTTAAAATCATTCAAATAAAACGGTATTACTGTTTGTACTGTTTGCTGTTAACATGACAAATGTCAACTTGCTAGAAGAAAACTTTAGACAGAGCTTATGCCTAAAATCAGATAAAGATGACAAAGATTTTATATTCAGCTGCTGGGTATTGTCATCTGTCCTGCGTGAAGCAAAGAAATTGGTTATTTTCTGGTTAACTTATTAAATACTGCTTATTGCATACTGCACAGTATATACTCTGAACTTCCTACACAATATGTGAAACATCATGGTCTACTAAAGGATATACTCTATCGTTTAAAAGTTTGGAGTTGGTAAGATTTTAAAAATGTTTTTGAAAGGAGTCTCTTATGCTCTTATGCATTTATTTGATCAAAAATACAGTAAAAAAAAATACAATTTAAAATAACTGTTTTGTATTTTAATATATTTTAATGTAATTTATTCTTATGATGGCAAAGCTAAATTTTCAGCATCATTACTACAGTCTTCAGTGTCACATGATCCTTCAGAAATCATTCTAATATGCTGATTTGATGCTCAAAAAACATTTCTTCTTATATCAATGTTGAAAAAGTTGTGCTTCTTAATATGTTTGTTGAAACTATTGTACTTTTATTTTTTCAGTTCTCTTTCATGAATAGAACGTTGAACAGAAAACCATATATCTGAAATAGAATTGTTTTGTATCAATTGTAAAAGTGTTTGATCACTTTTTAACAGTAATAGATGTTTCAAAAAGTAGCATAATACAGTGTTTTCACACAACCTGTTGATGTAGATGTGATGAATTGTGTCTATTGCATATAGAAATCTATTCATTTCTTTGCAATTAAATTGTTATTTTGAAGTTGGAATCCAAATTTGTGTAAAAATGATTCAACTATTCAAGTTTACTTCGATCAATTAATGAGTCAATAGGGGGTGTTAAACACCACTTGATTTTGCTTCTGGCTTTATTCCATTATTTTAAAATGAAAGGATGAGTCAAGCGCATGGCATTATGGGATACAGTTCACACAGTGTGTTCTAGTTGTACAGCTCTCATTTTTGCAAGTCATCTGGGACTTTGTTACATTCGCATACTGCGCACAGTATACTGTACATACTGCATACTATAAAAATAATAATAGCCATCTGTGTCCTGCAGGCATCCTCTTTTTCCTCTTCTGGCGTTGCTGTTTGAGAAGTGTGAACAAGCCACGCAGGGATCAGAATGCATCACCTCTGCCAGCTTTGACGTCGACATCGAGAACTTCGTCCACCAGCAAGAACAGGACCACAAGCCTTTCTTCAGCGAGGACCCTGAACTAGACAACCTGGTAAGCGCTCATTAGGTTTTGTATCACCTGCCGTTCTTCTAATTTCAGCTCTTAAAAACCTGTTTACTTCCTTTATATCGAAATCTCACATCTGCACTGCCCTCTGCTGGCATATTTGCACTTTATATGTCTTTTGAGGTACTTTAATTATTAAACAGCCTAGAAATATGACATTAAGTAACATTTTATTCCAAATAAAAAGTCAGTAGTATTAGTCACAATGACACTCGGCCACCTCTTGTCCATAGCTTTTTTTCCCCTCTATTGTTCTCGTTTCCTTTAACTCTCCACATATTCATCATCTCTCCTCTTCTGTGCCCTGCAAGACAGTTAACAGTAATTAGAAATTAAGGGAAGGAGGAGGAAAAAGGTCACTGTTCATCATTACCGGGGTGCTCGGCCAACTAGCGCTGCTCAGTCAATTAACTCTGCATCTGTGTGCTTTACGACACACTGGTCACACACGGGTCTTCCGTTCTCTAACTCTTCACCGCGACAGTTATAGTGCCCGCGCGGCACTTCCTTCTCGCCTCAGAGAGATGGCACTGAGCCCTGATTAAACGAGCTGCAGTAATTGGCAGATTTATCTCCTCCTTGGCAAAGCATTTTTTAGCCCATTTGGTCGTCCTTGAGTTCTGACTTTGGGCGGTGACTGTTTGAATGGGTAGCTGGAACAGAAAGTTCAGTCACATCCAACTGTATCAGCAGAACTCAAAAGTGTTTGTAGCATTAAACAACGCAACCAGGCAAATAGTGGCAGGGAAGGCTGGCTAGGTAACCTCAAATAATTGTTGGAAAGAAAGTGAGAAAAACACTTCTGCTTTTCTTCTGAGTAAAGTGATTGTAGTTTATTTAAAGGAATAATTCACTTACAAATGATTTTTTAAATTAATATTATTATTTACTCACACTAATGTAGTTTCAGATCCATATAATATTCTTTCTTCCATGATTTGAGTTATTTTCCAGGCTGTTTTTCCAATGTCCTGGCTGCTCTTTTCATACAATTAATGATAAAAAAGCATCATGAAAATATAATAAAAGGTGCACAATATATAGGTCTTCAAAATTCATATTATAGTTTAGTGTGAGGAACTGATGAAATAAATACATTTAAAGTGATGTCTTTAAAAACAATGACATTTATTTATTTATTTACAGTGCCTTGCGAAAGTATTCATTTTTTTCACGTTTGTTATGTTGCTGCCTTGTGTTAACCTGCTTTAAATTACTTTTTTCCATATCAATCTACACTCCATACACCATAATGGTAAAGCAAGAAACAGGTTTTTAACATCTTGGCAAATTTATTAAAAATAAAAAAACAAAAATTATTCAATTCCATAAGTATTCATAAATTTAGCTCATGAGCATTCGTATTGCTTGTAGATGCCCATGACCGCCTTGGCAACTACCTGAAAAAAAGTTGAAGTACTTAAATTGCTCAAACTAAAACGGTATATACGGATTAAAAAGACAAAAGCACATAAAAACTATAATATTTAACATAAAAACTAAAGAAAATATAAAAATAAAAGCTGATTCAAAATAGGCATAAATACTATAAAAATATGAATAATACAAAAAAAACACTGGTTTAGACCACTCTAATGCAAGAATTTTTCATAAACTGATTCCTGTATCTACTTTTGTGTTGATGTAGATGGTGAAGGCGATCCAGGTGTTGCGGATTCACCTGCTGGAGCTGGAGAAGGTGAACGAGCTCTGTAAAGACTTCTGCAACCGTTACATCACCTGCCTCAAGACCAAGATGCACAGTGACAATCTGCTACGGAACGACCTGGGCGGCCCGTATTCACCATCACAGACCAACCTCGGCCTGCAGCAGGTCACTCACAAATATAATCTCCCTAGACCTTCAGTCTAAAGGCTAAAGGTTGTTTCTAACTCATAAACACAGTGTCATATGAATGCACAAACTCTCACACCAGTAACATTTACACTTGCATGAACACAAGCTCCTCTCCCGGGGATGCAAAAGGTCACATCTGGCTTGCCCTCGCTGTGTTCCTGCTGAACTTTGCTGACCTCTGCGTGAGAAGACTTAAAGTACACACTTTTGGACATTTCATGTAGAACAGTCAATCGATTAAAATGCCCATTAAATGATCAGATTAATCTGAATTAATCACATATACTTTACTGTTCAAAAGTTTTAGGTCAATACGATTTTTTTTTGTTTTAGATTTTATTCAGTAAGGACGCTTTAAATTGATCAAAAGACAGTAATAGTAAAGATATTCATAATGTTACAAAAGATTTCTTTCAAATAAATTTTGTTCTTTTGAACATTCTATCCATCATAGAATCCTGAAAGAATGTATTGCAAAAATATAAAGCAGCACAAATGTTTTCATTATTAATAGTAATAAGAAATGTTTCTTAAGCATAAAATTAGAATAATTGAGAGATTTCCTTCTGAAACTACAAAATCTTACCAACCCCAAAATTGTTAATGGTAGTGAATTTGTCGCGAAGAAAAAAAAACAAGATTATTTAAACTATTATATTTAGTTTATTTATTATTTGTTGTGTATTGTTTTATTTATTGATCTCTTATTATTTATTTATTGATCTGTAAATATTATATATATATATATCATGTATAGATGTATAGGGTTAATTTTTGTTTTATTTATTGACCTCTAAATATGAAAAAAAAAAAATATATATATATATATATTATTGTTAATTGTTTTTATTTATTGTGAATTTTATTGTTTTTTTTATTGTTTTATTTTTTTTACAATTTATTATTTTTTATCATACTAAACACGTTAATTCACAACCCTAATTTTTACAACAGGCATAATTAATTGTGCTCATTTAATTTTTTTAACTATTAGTTGTTTTTTAATCACACTAAAATAACGTTAAATTGGCAGCCATAATGTCTGCCACAGTCATAATTAATTGTCCATTTTTATTTTTTTAAATAGTTTTTTAGCAAATAATAATTTTTTTTTATAATACTACACAAACATGTTAAATTGGCAGCCCTAATTTTGACCAAATTTCTTTTCCCAAGAAATTGAAATGTGGACACTAACCAAGCGTTTCGTCCTCCTCTTCAGGACCTGCTTCAGAACTCATCCCCATCCCTCACCTCTGTCTCCAGCACAGTAAACCCCTCTGGGATCGTGGTCCCTGCCGGTTTGCTGCAACAGAGCAACGTTGCCATGACCACTATCAACTCTCAGGTGGTCTCAGGTGAGGAGGCCAATCATCAGTCCCTTTCGCTTGCTATCAATTCAGAGATCTCAGCTTTCAGAGAAGCTTTTCTTTCCAAATTCGTGACATCTAATGGAAGCAAATGCGGACTTCCATGTACATTATCTACATTTATATAGCTCTTTCTTTACTAATTTTCTCTCTTTACACAGAACAATACTTTCACATTGTAAATAAAGAACGTCTAATTACTGTGAAATCAAGCTAATTAGCGTCAAAACAAGAACTCCTTGTTCTCCTCTTGAGCCACTCCGAATACCCTTTTGTTTTATTTTGGCGCAGTGAAAGGGAGGTGAAATGGTTTGTTTTTGTGCTGCAGGGTAATTAAGGTATGTTTTCAACAGGCAGGTAAAGTGTGTGATAATGGCGCTTCTGTGTCTGTGACTGATTCCCACAGGTGGGACGCTGTATCAGCCGGTGGCAATGGTTACCTCACAGGGGCAGGTGTTGACCCAGGGGTTACCACAGGGAACCATCCAAATCCAAAACAATCAGGTGAGGGTAACCACTCATGTTCGCAGGGCTGTATCTTCACAACTAATGAAACTCTAGAAATCTGTTGAATTATTTCTAAACTACAGCACCATGTCTACAACACTGAATCGCTGCTGTTGCAAAGAGGCAAAAGACGTTTTCTGACATGATGTCCATCCACTTTATATCTTCTATCTATATTAAATATAAAAATATATAGATTTTTAAAATATACATATTATATAAATAATATTTGTTGTGCATTTACATGGCTTCAGACACTTTTATATATGTTTTATATATTTTGATGCCTGCTAATGATGACTCTTTTTGAGGCCTATTAATTTAGAGCGGTATTGGCCTATTCATGAAACACAAGCAGAACTAATTTCTGTGTAAATAATTAGTAAATCCATTCATGCATTAATTGCCCCATTAAGTGAATGCAACATTCATGTAAGAATGGTTTTACATATTTATTTAAGATTATGATTTTTTCAAATGAATTTATATTAATTTAATTAATATATTTATTAATTTATTTATTCGCATATTGAGCTCTTGCAGATTAAGCATCTTTAACCTCAGAATGGTGTAAACCAAAAGAAAATATTGAATTCAGCATGCATCCAGTAAAATGCTTTTGCATTTTTGCTTGCCTTACTTTTTTTTCTCCATTCGTTTCATTAAAGCCCAAAATTGGGAAAATAAATAAATCATAAGAAAATTCAAAATTGTTATTATTAAAATATTTTTTAAAAAAATTATATAATGAACTGTTTTGTTCCTATGTCATTACCAGTTTTTTTAGAAAATCTTTTTATTTTAAATTTTTTTAATATACATAATTTCTATTACATTAATTAAATTAATTCATTATACTTTTATTATATTTTCTTTATTATTAAATAAAAGAAACAAGTTATTTTAAATTATATATATCTGAATTTATATATACAAGTACTATGAATTGCTTTTGTTCTGCTGTCATTACTAGCTTTTTTTTTTTTTTTAGAAACAATTTATATATGCGCATATATACTCTTTTGCTTTTGCTCCTCTTTTATTACTCGCTTTTTTATTGATGAAGTCAAAGTTTAAGCTGATTGGTATTCCACATTAATGCTTGCCGTGTAGTTTACATTTACATTTAGACATTTAGCAGATGCTTTTATCCAAAGCGACTAACAAATGAGGACAATGGAAGCAATCAAAATCAGCAAAAGAGCAATGATACGCAAGTGCTATAACAAGTCTCAGTTAGCTTAATGCAGTACACGTAGCAAGTTTTTTTTTAATCATATAATAAATAAAAAGAAAACATAGAATAGAAAAAGAATAGAGCAAGCTAGTGTTAGAGGCCTTTTTTGCTTTTGTTAATTGTATAATAAATAAAAAGAAAACAAAGATCGAATACAAAAAGATTAGAGAAGCAAGTGTTAGTTTTTTTTTTTTTTTAAGAAACCAAGCAGTTAGTAAATAAATAGAGTGCAAGTCTAAAAGGGGCACGTTTTTATTGTTTTTTTTTATATAAAGAATTGAATTAGAATAGAGAGTGCTAGAGTTAGAGGCTCAAATAAAGATGGAAGAGATGCGTTTTTAGCCGATTCTTGAAGATGGCTAAGGACTAATCTCTAGTTAAGATCATGATGTTTTTGCTCACTTCAAGTGTGTACAGGATGCAAGTTATTTAGGAATTCTAGAACTGTTAGTTTGTATTTTAACGCCTCAACTATGAGTCAGGTGAGTTGGGGTTTGATAGACAGCTGGAGCCTGTGTGGATAGCCAACTTTGGGCCGAGGCGCTTCACTACACGCAGGCTGGGAATAGAGTTCCGCCCTTAGCTACATCTCCGACAAGCTTTCAGTAATAATACCCCTGCATGAAGCCTCCAATTAATTCACCCTGCTTCCTGAATCACACACTTACACTGTGTGTGTGTGTGTGCGTGCGTGCATGCGTTCGTGCATGTGTGAGTGTGTGTGTGTGTGCGTGCGTGCATGCGTTCGTGCATGTGTGAGTGTGTGTGTGTGTGCGTGCGTGTGTGCATGTGTGTGTGTGTTGAGGAATGGGGAAAGAGCCACATGACACCCAGCTGCAAATGTAATGAGGAGGTTGTTTTTAGAGCTTGATTATTATTTATTTATTTAAAAAATTTAAAAATCAGTGGGGAGCTGCTGCTTTTTATGGCTTTCAGTGGCAATGGTAGCATGAAATTAATTATCCTTATTTTCAAAGTGGAAATGTTAATTTTTCCTTTTATTCATTTATTTATTCACACACGGAGCTCTTGCAGATTATGCATCTTAAACTTCTCTGAAATGTTAATATGCCAGTCTCAGAACGGCGTAAACCAAAAGAAAATAAATAGTTAATTTAGCATGCAACCGTTAAAACTCTTTTGCATTTCCGCTCGCCTTACATTAATCGTACTTCTGAGCGTATAATAAGTTTGATGAAAAGAGAAAAATTTACTGCATTTTCCGCAGCTTTTTTACTTGATGAAAGGCTTCAGTAAATGTACCCTCCTTGGCTTTAATTTGAGGTATCATTACTCCAATTGCGTTGCTATGGTGACTGAAGGCATTCCTGCCCCTGCCAAAGAAATGGTGACTGGCGACTCTCTTTGTTTCCGTGGCAACTACCCCTCCCTCTCCCCCGCTCACTTTCTCGTCTCTCTTCTCTCTTCCTTCCAAGGTGAACCTGGACTTGTCCTCACTCTTGGACGGCGATGACAAAAAATCAAAAAACAAAAGAGGCGTCCTTCCCAAACATGCCACAAACATTATGCGTTCCTGGCTCTTCCAGCATCTCATGGTGAGAAAAAGGAAGTGTTTTCTTCTTACATTATTGCCCTACAAACCAAAGAGAGGCTTGGGAGTTTAAAATGCACTTCATTTGAATGATATCTGGTTAGAACTGACATAGATAAATACAAACATGTACATTTACTTATAAAGACTAAAAATAAAGATATACCATTTACATAATACTCTATCATTTATTTTTTGGTTTCCAGCATCCTTATCCTACAGAAGACGAGAAAAGACAGATCGCAGCACAAACAAATCTGACCTTATTACAGGTGAACAACTGGTAAGAACGAAAGTGTAATTCACAGCAAAATGGTGCCATCTAATGGCCACAAACAAAATCACAAAACTTGTTTGGGATTTACACGTAGTAAATCCTGGTATGTGTCTTATCCGCGTCATTTTTCTCTCTCTCCTGTCTTTTGAAAGGTTTATCAATGCCCGCAGGCGTATACTGCAGCCCATGCTGGATGCCAGTAATCCTGACCCTGCTCCCAAAGCCAAGAAGATGAAATCTCAGCACAGACCCACGCAGCGCTTCTGGCCCGACTCCATTGTAGCTGGAGTCCTGCAGACACACGGATCCCACTCCACAAACAATTCAGACAGTATGTAATATGAACACGTTCTCTAGTCAAGTTTTTTGCGCTTTATGCAATACAGATTGTTTCACAGGGAAATAAACAGGATAATAACAGTACCAATAATGCAAACTTCATCAAATATGAGACAAATTCTGAATTCTGCTGTAAAGCAGCTCTAAAAAGCACAATAGTGCCATTATTCAACTCAAGTCGGTTGGTTCAGTTCAATAACTGCAAAGTTCATCTGTTCTGAAACGAGTTCAATTCAGCTATACAAAGTTCTACAGAAGACAATAGTGTCAGTTGAATTCAGTTCTTTAATGGCAGATAGTATGCTAAATATTAATTGTCAAATAATTAATTTAGAGGTTTTAAACCATCAATTACTCTTCTATCAGAGTTAAATATATAAAATTCACTTTATACATTTTCATGACTTTTCCCTGAGATTGTAATTATTTCTGTCACTTTTTCAGGCTTGAAATGGAATGGAAATGATAGTTTATGTAGTGAACACATTAAATATAATACATTATATTTATCATATATATAGATATACACTACCATTCAAAAGGATGAGTTAAAAAAAAAAAAAAAGAGTGCTTATTGTATTAGTGCTGAAGTGATTTAGTGCATTAAGGTGAAAATATTAAAGAAATCTTTTATTTATAATTTCATTCATAATGTTACAAGATTTCTATTTCAAATAAATGCTGTCTTTTGAAATACCTATTTACGAAAGAATCCAGAAAAATATGAAAAGCCAGTTTCCTGAAAAATATTAAAGCAGCACAACGATTTTCAACATTGCTAATAATAATAAATGTTCAGCATGTTAGAATGATTTCTGAAGGGTCATGTGACTGGAGTAATGGCCGCTGGAAAACCAGCTTTTAAATAACAAGACAAAATGACATTGTAATATATTTTAAAATAGAAAACAGTTATATTTTGCAGTATTACATTTTTACAGTTTTTGATTAAACAAAAACAGCCTTGGTGAGCAATAACATAAAGCATTTTACCAGTTTTATTTTAAATGGATGAGTGTTACTGACAGTTTACAATAATACCTGTTAGTTAAAAAGACGTGTTTGTGTTTCTGTGTGTATGTTTGTCAGATTCTCTTGGCATGGACGGCCTGCAGTCTCTGTCCTCAGACACCGCCACACTGGCGATGCAGCAAGCCATGCTGGGAGGAAATGAGGATTCCATGGACGGCACAGAGGAGGAGGAGGAGGACGACGAAGAGGAGGAAGAGGAGGGAATCGACGAGGAGGAAGACGAAGAAGAAGACGAAGAAATCGAGGGAGGCAGACAGATGGCTCGGAGAGATCTGGGCCTCAACCACAACGAAGGACTTGAATAAAGGATCAGATAGACGAAAATGTCAAAATTGACTTAACTCCTACTCATCCCCATGGCAACACATCTCAACACCTGAAGGTTTCCAGTGGACACTAAGTGCTGTGGAACATCCAATCAGAATGAAGAGGAGGGGCCTGTTATGGACTCGATGAATGAATAAAATTCATGTTAAAGTGAGAATTCGAAGGAGGACAGAAGAACATTGTACTGTATATTGGGCCGTTAGCCAAGCTCTCATGCATATAATCCATTTAAGCCTTACTTTGTTTAATATGTCTCTTTGGTTCTCAGGTGTCTTAGCATGACATAATGTCTACCCTCTTACAGTCATATTGATAACCATGCAATGAGTGGATGTTTTAGGCATGTTTCTTTCTTTCTTTTTTATTTTTATTTTTGTAGTTAATGAAATATTCAGTCTTCGAAGATTAAAAAAGAAATGCCTGACAGCACAATGTATGTACATTTAATAGTGATGCATTTTACCCACTTCATATTTATTTTCCAAACTGTCAAAAGGCAGTGGCACAATCAACAAGGATGCTGTCCGCTGAAAAAAACATCAGCCTGGTTCAAAACAAACGCATGTTGGGAGACTCGACGCAGAGTGCCAAGCATCTCTTACACGTACAGAACAAATCTCTCGTGCCCTTCTGAAACCGCAGGACCTACAAATGACGTTTACTGAAGAACACCGCAGGAAAAAAAGAGACCTATTTACAGGTGCGTATCACACCCTGAAACGCCCCTCTTAATTTTATGTGAAGGACGAAACAAAAACTGTGAAGATATTTCTGAGCTTTTCGGCTTACTGTGTCTACAGATTTAATCACCTGTTTCTGATGTGATGTTTAGAAAAGACAGGATGTTTCTGAATGTTATTGCAGTTGGTCTTTGTGAAGTACATGTTTCTCATTATTATCCTTTTCTTGGTTGTTTTTTTAAATGGTTCTTCCAGAGCAAGTGATGATAGGGGAGCTTTTTAATGATTTGTTTGTATACATTGTTGTCATAATCTATTGTGTTTCAGTAGCTCATTTTTGATAATTAAAAACTATGACTCTAGTGGACCTGGGTGTCATTTTGCAAACTAATATACAGTATAGCTACTACAAATGAATACATGTATACTTTTCGCTAAATGATCAAATGATCACCATTAAAAAATTAAAAACATTCTTCGTTGAAATTAAGATCAAATAAAATAGAGAAAACTAATATTAGATGACAAAAAATTTAAAAGGTGAAACACTAAACTAAAAATTAGATAAAAAATACAAATATATAAAATAGCTATAATAAAACCCAATAATTCAAGATATTAATAAAAAAAAACATGGCATATAAACAATGCAAAAATAACTGCTTTGTTGTGACAAAAGAGAAATATATATACTATAACTAGATCTAGATCTTATAGTGCATGAATATTGTCTTATGTTATTTATTTATTTATTTTTTATAACTTTTAGATTTAGTTGTCCAGAATCATAATATTCACAAGCATAGTTGTCCGTATTGGTTTAGGGGCAATACAACAATTGCAGTATAAATATCTATAGACCCAAGGCCTGGACCATTACTAAAACCACAATGTTACTCTGGTCATAATTTTTGTAACCTAAATAACTATAACCTCAAGCTCTAGCTGTGAATAAAAATATAACCTCATGATTTCCTGCAAGGATTTTTAAAAAACCTATTCAAGGCCACTGGCAACTGCCGAAGTCTCCACTATTTTTCCATCTGTGAATATTTTTAGATGTTATAAAACGCCTTCATATGAGCAGACAACTCGCTGGATATGGTGTCATGTGTAGGTGTTTCGTTCATGTGGCCAATTCTGGATGTTTACTTAGATCGCAAACTCCTCAGTCTGAATGTTCGCATAGGTTTCTTTAAAAGTTATGCCTAAAAGCTGCACAGTACGTTCAAATAAACATCTTCTGGGCATGAATGGGTTAAACAACAATCTAAGCAGCTCTAAACTTTGTGAAGGTCTGTATGCATTTGAAATAACAGTGTTTGTGGATTCTTGTACATGCACTCTTGAGCATGGCTTCTCAGGTAGGGCTGTTCAGGGCAGGAGGATATAAATAACCTGGGAAATGACAGAGGCAAGAAAAGCCACATAACTGGGTACATTTGAAGTGGATTGGTGCCACAGGGCTGATGAGCATGTTTGGGAATCTCCACCCTCTCCCTCTCTCTGCTTTTGCCCCAGCAGGCTGAAAAGTTCTCTCTAACTCTTTTAATTACCCTGTAAACCAGCCCAGTATAGCCTCTCATTTCGCTCAGACCTCCTCCAGTATTTAAGGTCCACGCCAGCATCCCTCTCCTCTCCAGCCTCAGGACCAGTTTACTGCTGGATTGATCCACAATACATTCCTCTACTGGACAAGGATTTCATAAGGTATTGTAATTTTTTTCCACACTTAATATAGGCCTATTAACCCTGCATCATTCTAAACCATAGATTAAAATGTAAAAGCTACATACTTTACAGCCTTAAGCATGGGGTTAGAAATTAATCCAGGATATTCCAGGTTTCACGCTGTACATTTGTAAACAACAGGTTAACGTTTTTATTCGTATGTTTTGCACTTTTTTATATATATATTTTCCGTGTCAGTAACATTGAATTGAATGATTACAGGACGCTACCTGTTTAACATTCGAATTCAATTATTAAATTCTTATTTGCATATTGATTTGACAAATACATCAACGCATGTGTCACTGTTGTTGGGTTTAAAGTGCCCCTATTATGGGTAATGAAAGGTTCATATTTTGGTTTTGGGAGTCCCCAACAACAGGGTGACATGCATGCAAGATCAAAAAACACTTTCATTGTCTTATAATATGTATTTATTTTTACCTTACTTGCTCAACGACTCCCAAACGATTCGCTCAATGACGATTCATTTTCCAAACCCCTCCTTTGCGTGACGCTAATCTGCAGTGATTGGTCTGATTGGATCATGCCTGTAATGCCTAATAAAGCAGCTTTTGTGAGGGCAGTGCTGCTTTGTGTTAGGGATGGGCGATACCACTTATTTTGTTTTCGATACGATACCGATATTTTAAGGCAGTATCGTCGATACCGATACGATACTTCTGAACTAAACTTTTAAATTATGAAATGTATTAAATTACTAAGAGTAAAATTGGTAATAATAACCACTTAACTTTGTTTAAAACACATTTTAACATTCAATACGCCTTAATTGTAATTTATTAGGTTATATTTTTGTTTACACATGGTTCAAATGTGTTTTTTGTTTACACATGATTCAAATCTACAAATACTATAATAAGGGACTGCCAGTGACAGGCTGCTGCATCCATAAAATGCAACCTTTTTGTTCTGACAGTGTATGATTTCTATTAACATTACAGAATAGAACATGATCTATATTATCTTTCTACGTTCAATTTAAATAAATGTAATTGTGCAAACTATGTAGGCTACGATTTCAGTTTGTTTGTTGTGAAATAACTCAAACATATGTTTTTTTCTGTCCACTGATAAGCATTGTTCAGTGCTGCTGTTCCCAAAAGCTTTAATGCTTTCTTATGATACTTTTGGGAAACGCAGCTGTTTGAATGCACTGTCAGCAGTGAGTGAACACTCTCTTTGATGGATTGGTTCTGTCTTGCAACATTTGCGTGTGTTCATATGAGCAGGAAAATATATGGATACTCAGGATCGATACACCCATCCCTACTTTGTGTACAGCCGTTACTGGGGAAACAGCTATTTTACCAAGCGGCACCTAGTGGCAATGAATTTGCATTTTTATTCAGACCAACTCGAAAAGACCAACAAGTGGGCGGGCAATATGCTAATGACATCAACATGAAACACTTGGGATTTTCTACGTTCAATTTAAATAAATGTAATTGTGCAAACTATGTAGGCTACGATTTCAGTTTGTTTGTTGTGAAATAACTCAAACATATGTTTTTTTCTGTCCACTGATAAGCATTGTTCAGTGCTGCTGTTCCCAAAAGCTTTAATGCTTTCTTATGATACTTTTGGGAAACGCAGCTGTTTGAATGCACTGTCAGCAGTGAGTGAACACTCTCTTTGATGGATTGGTTCTGTCTTGCAACATTTGCGTGTGTTCATATGAGCAGGAAAATATATGGATACTCAGGATCGATACACCCATCCCTACTTTGTGTACAGCCGTTACTGGGGAAACAGCTATTTTACCAAGCGGCACCTAGTGGCAATGAATTTGCATTTTTATTCAGACCAACTCGAAAAGACCAACAAGTGGGCGGGCAATATGCTAATGACATCAACATGAAACACTTGGGATTCGTTTTAAAAACGACTCGTTTCAATGATTCAGAGTTGACTCTTTTGAGTGACTTTTATACTTTTTATACAATAACTTTATACACGGTGCACTCTCAGATTTAAAATTCTGCAGGATGTTTCCATTCACTTAGAGCTGTTACACACTGCATGAAAGGTCATTTTCAAAAATACGTAATAGGGGCACTTTAAATTCCTTCCTTACTTTCTAATTTGTCCTGAATAGATTTTCGGACCACAATTGTAAGAACAAAACTCTTAGTCACTCTAATTACATTTACATTTACATTTAGACATTTAGCAGACGCTTTTATCCAAAGCGACTAACAAATGAGGACAATGGAAACAATCAAAATCAACAAAAGAGCAATGATATGCAAGTGCTATAACAAGTCTCAGTTAGCTTAATGCAGTACACCCACCCCCCCAACTGTACAAAGCTTATGAATATTTAATGAGGCAAAGGCTATTCTATTTTTGATTGGTTGTTTGATGCTACGGAGAATCGTTTCAGGGTAGGCCTATTCCATGGTTAAAAATCGGCGTTAAAACAATGTGAAACTTTTCTTAACCCGGGGTTAAAACGGGTTAAAAAGGCGATAATTCTGATTCGTACGCATTGTGTAAAAAGCACAATATTGTATTATATAATAATAAAACACTTGTGTTAAAATGGCAGTACATCAATGGTTTGGTTAATGCGAACTTGGATAGCTGCTAACGTATTTAATGGAAGACATAATTACTGTTTAATGGAATAATTTCATGGAAGGCATAATTTGGTACTTTATCTTGTAAGTAAGACTAATCATTCATTATATGTCTTCTTGTATCTCTTGCTATTAAACCATATCATCAAAGTGCTATTTAATAAGTTAAGTTGTCCCTTATACATTCATATTGATGTTAACGGACATATTTTATGTAAAATGTCCATATGAATGACAGCACAGATGATTAAACCAAGAAACTTTTAACCAGAAAAATATTTTTGGTCTTTTCTGTTGCCATCCACAGTTGCCAGCATGTCTATCGCCAACACGGCCGCCCAGGCGATGCTCTCTGATGCCCTGCTGAGGGACAGTAATGGGGACAATTGCATTCGACACCTGGAGCTGGATTTGCCATTGGATAAAGTCATCAAGTTCGTTTCTGTGGGCCTGCCGCTCCTTCTGGTGTCCATGGCCTTTGCCAGAGAGATTTCTATCGGTTAGCAGCTCTTTTCTTCTCCCTAGTGTCTGTGCGAGAATCACAGGACATCAGAGCAGCACTGGCACTGCAGTAATTTCATAAACCCTTGAGTTAATTGACTGACCGTTAGCTTGAGGGCTGGGCTGATGGAACGCTGGATGTAATTGGTGTTTATCTGAGGTGACAGCACTATCTGCACTGCTTAGGAAGGATAGCCGTGGTGCAATATGAGAATTAAGCATCTGCTAATGATTATTAGCAATTTATATGACATTGCAAACCAACTGGAGTTGCTGCTTTCAGGGGGGAAATCTTTAGTGACTGGTATGGGTGCCAACTGCTGGCTATAAATGCCACTAAATTGAGCTTTCCTGCCAACAGTGCATTGGAGAGAACTGTCGGTTTTGTGTAGGCAGTTGACTTTGAGGTTGCAATCAGTTCCTCTGGAGCTGGTCTGCAATCAGCTCACACAGATGTTAATTGGCATGAGGATGATTAAGAGAGCCGTGTAGAGATGACAAGGGTCTGTAATTACAGTCAGTCTGCTCTTTCCCGGCTCTCTATTTCAGACTAACGAGAAGATATGCTAATTAAAGTGAGGCATGCAAGGCAAGCAGACTGATTCTCCCTGCTTCTGATAGTGGTCTGACAACACTCAGGTTATTGGTTAGGATACATCAACACAAACTTTACAGTGGAAGGAAAATTGTGTCACATGCTAATGCAGTTTGCGCAAAAAAAAGAAGGCGGCAGAATAAATATATTAGGATCAAAAAGTCACCTAGCAAACTTTTTTTTATTTATTTAATACAATTTTTATTATATTATCAACATTACAAAAACCTGATGATCATGTTATCTAGCAAGACTTAAGTATGACCCAAAATGCATTTTGAAAACCATGACCAAAGTAGTTCACATGATTACATGACCAACGCCACAAATGTATATATTTAGATTTTATATTTATATATATGTATTTAGATGTTTAATATATTTATAGTTAATCATTTATTTATTTCATATTATATAATATGTAATATATGTATTATATACTGTATAATTTAACTGTATAATATATGTGTAACATTCAGATAGATAGATAGATGTAATATTAATAACTATTAAATATGATTTCAGTTTTTGTTGTACATTTTCATTTCCAGGTTTAAATGAATAAGAAAAGCAGATGTCTGGTGTATTTCTTATTGATATAATAACATAACTTCAGTTACTTCAAAATCCTCCAAAATCTTTAGCCATTTATGTGTATTAATCAATATAAAAATATATTACATTTCATTTTGATTTTCAGTGTGGTCTCAAAGTTTTTGAGCCCACTGTATATTTACTGGCATAAATCGATTACGATGGAAGCTTTTAGGAAACTCAGATGTGTATGAATATCTCTCCTGGTTTTGGTACCATATAATTTGCAGAGATGTTCGGTGGAGCTCAGTTATCCATAATAGCTGTGGGTTGGGGCATGTTGTGTTCAGTCAGTAAATTGGAGGCTGACTGTAGGTTTTGGCGGGTGGCACAGATGTTTAAGTGGCCCATATAAAGTAGGGCTTGGCCTCCTCTCAGCAGCTGGGTCACACCCTCTCGCCCAGGCAGCAAAACTCTCCACAGAAGGGTGTTTCCTGCCTGCCTTGGTGGTTTCACCATCTGTATCCCTGGAAAAGATCTAGTGCTATTACAGACATGCCACCCAGATTCTCCACTTATACAGCATCAAGTGATGCTAGAATACTGTGATTTTGTCTCAGCATGTTCATTTTCTCTGTTTCTCCTCCCAGGCCCACAGATTAGCTGCTTTCCACCCAACAACTTCACAATAAAGCAGGCAGCATATGTGGATACGTACTGCTGGGACTGTCTCATGCACCATGAGTTTGACACAGATGGGAACTTTGAAGAACGTTCACTGTGGGTACATAAAGTGAGTAAAAACATTCAGAAAATACATCACAAATGGACAGTGATGTATTTTTTCCTAGACCGTGTCATAAAATAGAAAGCAATTGGAAACAAAACATCTAAAGCCACAAGTTTAAATATGAACCTGAATGTTATATGAAAAATCAATTTTATGGCTCTGAATTTTACTTTTTCAACAATTATCTCATTTGTGTCCATTTTAATTATATCATACATTTGAGACACATCTGAGAGATTAATACTTCTAAGAAGTTGTATAAATAAATAAATAAATGTATTATTTTTATTGAATAAGTAAATAAACCTTAATACAAATATTATTACTAAATATTTTATTTAATAAGCAAATGAATATTAATATCATAGATAAACAATATAGTGTAATACATTTTTTTTTAAATTAATAAATATTAATATTGTAAATAAATGAATACATAAATAATATATGATTTTTACTGAATTAGTAAATATATATTAATAGTATAAATAAATGAGTAAAATATATAAGTAAACATGCAATTTAAAAAATAAATATTAATATACTATATACTGTATATGTATTAAATAAATATATTTATTTTATTTATTACATAAATACATATTAATACAAATATTCTAAGTAATATTTAACAAGTAAATTCATATAAATAAATAAATACTTGTTACTATTGAACTCAATGGTAAAATCTACAGTAAACCGTTTTTCTCATGATGGAACTGGTTATGGTTTTGCTTGTGCAGATGTTTCCATACTCCTTATTGGTCATGGCCATGATGATGTACCTGCCGGCTCTGATCTGGCGGTATCTGGCCGTGCCCAGCCTGACCTCTGACCTGTTCTTCATTATCGATGAGCTGGACAAGTCTTACAACCGCTCTGTCCGCCTGGCTCAAAGCATCCTGGACCTAAAACAGCACTCAGAAAACCCACTGCAGTTTCAGACTGAGCTTGAGAGGTATCTGCAAATCTGGACATTTTTTTTTTACATCTTTTGTTTTTCTATTATTAAACATGAAATCCTTTTCTTTTTCTCTTTTTAGAGCCAAGCGCAAGCGTTACTTTGAGTACCCCCTGCTGGAGAGATACATGCAGTGCAAGCATGGCTCCTACTTCCTGGTCAGCATGCTCTTCCTGCGAGGCTTCCTGCTCCTGACCTTCATGTCCGCCTCGTGCCTATACCTGATCTACTTCCACCTCTCTGCCTTTCTACAAGATGAATTCAGCTGCTTCGTGCGCACCGGCCTCCTCCGTGACCAGCCCTGGGTGCCTGAGCTAGTTCAGTGTAAAATGACTGGCCTGCTTGTGTTCCAGGTCATTAGCGTAGCTAACGGTGCCGTCTATGTGCTGCTAGCTCCTATTGTTCTCTTTAGCCTGCTGCGTTTGTTCTGTTGGGACACAACCTTCCTCTCCCTTTACGAGGTGCTGCCCGGATTGGGGCTCATGAGCAGTCAGAAACTGGGCTGCCCGCTTAACGATCTCAACGTGCTGCTTCTCTTCCTGCGCGCCAACGTAGCACAGCTGCGATCGTACAGCCGCCTGAGGGCTGTTTGCTCCCTCGCGCCTCCTCGGCTGAAGGGTGCTAAGGGCGCGCTGATGGGGGAGCAGGCCGAGGAGGCTGCGGAGGCCGCTGAGGAGCTCGAGGAGGAGATTAGAGAGGCCAGAGAGGAAGGCAAACTCAATCTAGTAGACATCATGACTGTGCTGGGAGCAGCCAGAGGAAACGCAGTGAACTGTCCAGAGCAGCGCCCTCTTGTGGAACAAGACATGACGCTTGGTACAGTCACTCTCATCTATATACTTAAACGCATCCTGCTCGTTGGCGTTTTTGTGGCTGTCATATGGGATGTTCAGAAAATCATCAAAGTGACTTAAATTTATGATATATGGTGTTGGAAATAATTTGTGTCCCAACTGAATGTGTGAAAATCTTTTTATGTTGTTAAAAAAATTATCCATATATAGCATTTAAATATGAGTCTGCTTCTCAACGCACATTGGGTTTTTGTTTCTAAAAAATTTGGCTAATATTTTTGATAATCTGTTTTAATGAATTCCACATTTAAAATCAGTGAAAAAAGTCTAATAGGCCTAATTCATACCACTTTTCTGGAAGGCTGGGCAATCATTGCTAATATATCTAATATATATTACAACAAATGTACATATAAGGCAATTTTATCTGTTCTAATGGAGGCTTAAAAAAATTCTTCATAAGTTCTAGCAGCTGCATTGTGCACTTTATTTTTCACACTTAACATCAGGTTTTCACCCAAAATTTATGCCCCTAACAGCACTCTCTGTCTCTTTACAGAGCCTAACCACCAGGGGTACCATGAATTGAAGGAGACTACAACATGTTGTTTTGCCTAAAGCACCAGCCAATGGACTGAAGCAGCACTGTCAGACTCTAGACTAGAGGGCCCGGTAGAACAGCTAAACCTCTCAGATGAAATAAAGATGAAGATAGACTAGAACATCCAATAGCTAAAACTCCTCCATTATAGTCCAGAATCAAACAAATCTGGATTTAAAATAATTCTTATGGATTTCTTATACAAAGCACCTCAGGAATAAGAACTTAAAATCAGTACTGACAATTTGAAAAGCCTCCAATAGTTAACCTTCTTAAACTTGAGCATTTTTATATCTTTATTTATTCTTTTCATTCTTATTATCTGATGTTTGTGGATTCCATGCTTCTTTGAAAACTGGATGCTTTACTTGACCTTTTGTTCTCTTTTGTAAGTATTTTGAAATAAAATTTGTTTGTATTTGCGCTTTGTTCATTTCCACATTACTGTTCAAAAGATTGAGGTCAGAAGAGAAATAATTTTTCAAAGAATCCTGAAGAATAAATATATCATGCTTTCCAAAAAAGGAAGGTATTAGTTTTTAGATATAATAGTTTCTTGAGCACGTCTGGATCATGTGACTGCAGTAATGGCTGCTGAAAATTCAACTTTGCCAACACAGGAATAAATTACATTTCAAAATATATTACAATAGAAAATAGTCATTTTAAATTGTAATAATATTTAACAATATTACTGTTTTTACTGTAATTTTTAATTCAATTACATTTTTACTGTTATTTTGACCAAATAAATGGTGAGCATAAGAGACTTCTTTCAAAAACATAAAAAATCTTACCTACCCCAAACTTTAAAAACAGTATTATATATTTTCCATAATAAATATTTTTCATTAAATGAAATATAAGACTACATAAACTGAGTATAATCATGTTTTTATACCTACAGAATGCTGAAAATTCAACTTTGCCAACACAGGAATAAATTACATTTCAAAATATATTACAATAGAAAATAGTCATTTTAAATTGTAATAATATTTAACAATATTACTGTTTTTACTGTAATTTTTAATTCAATTACATTTTTACTGTTATTTTGACCAAATAAATGGTGAGCATAAGAGACTTCTTTCAAAAACATAAAAAATCTTACCTACCCCAAACTTTAAAAACAGTATTATATATTTTCCATAATAAATATTTTTCATTAAATGAAATATAAGACTACATAAACTGAGTATAATCATGTTTTTATACCTACAGAATAGCATGACTTGTGCACTCTTCTCCTGTACCTTAGAGAGAAATATAACTGACTCCTATGAGAATGAACTTGTCCCATAATTGTCAGACTTTCTCAAGTTTCTATTCCCATGAGAACTATCAGTAGAGCATGGCTCCGTATCTTATGTTTTAAAGATGTTACTTTCCCCCTTCTTCAATGTGAAGTTTTACTGTATCTGCTTAAAGGTTCACACATCCAAGCACTGAAAATGTGGGTTTGATGTATTGGGAGCGCTAAACTGAAAATACAGTACATCCATCTAAAAGACAATACGTTTGCGAGACATTCCTGTCAAGATTTATATATATAGAATTGTATATATAACAAATTACCATTAGGCAGTACACAAAACCTGAAATATTTTGTATATTGTGGATAAATTCTTCCAAATTAAATTCCAGTATCAAATTTTTCACTACAGCTAAAACACACCAAAGGCCAACTGTGTTTTTAGGATTAGAATATTGTTCTTAAACATCAGGTTGAGGCAAGTTATCACACTTTAAGGAACAGACATTGACTTTTAAAAATAGCCCCAAGTATTCAGTGGCGTAAAAGCCCAGCGTCCCTTACATCATTTACTATCATCGGCCTCTTCCTGTTCTTGCTGTGGCTCATTGAAAGTCTGTTTGGAGAGATGCTACCTTGTTCCCATGCCCAGTCCATCTGCTGCCCTCTCTGCGTGAGATCCATTTGCTCAGCACCAATGTTTGATCTCAAAGACACTTTATTCTCACAGTATGGCCACAGACAGAACCCGAGGAGGGCAATAGGCAAAACAGTCTAGATCTTATTGAGCAAGTGTAAATTAGATGCTAGTCTAATGAATCTAATAAACAATTTCAAATAAGGCATGAAAGGGGTCACAGCTGTGCATTTTGCCTTACATTCAGTAGCTTAAACAAGAGCCACACACTTCAGAGATCTACACTGAAAGGCTTTCTTGCAGCGTCATATACAAGGACAACAATTAGAGGCGGTTTTATTTACTGTAGCACCGATGGAGAGAAGGGGTCACTTGAGTAACACACCATTAATACCAACTTTGGTGACGCACACCGGTTTGGCCTGTGATCAGAGTTGAGTTAATGAGCCTGCTAAAAGCCAGGAGAAACTCAATTAGTTTGATGGAGCACTGAAGCGGAGATCTGCCCAGAGGATTTCATAATGGTCTTCTCAGAGGTGAGACCAGAACAGCAGCTAGTAAATCAGCTCTATAAGAGAAGCCTGAAAGGGCAAAAGGCCTTTGGTCTTTATGCTACAGGTATGTGGCCCACTCATGAATATGAAACAGATAGGACTGGAAAGCATAAAAGACCTTGATTCCTCAGACCTTTATAACGTTGATATTCTGTTTTTGGTCCGTTCTAAAGGGGATTTTAAGCTTGAAACTTGAAAAGAAAAAAATACAGACTATGTCCACATGAGGGCAGGATTTAGTTATATATTAAATGTAGGCTACTTCAGATCAACAGAACTTAATAAATAATATTTTAGCACATAGCCTTCAAAGACAAGAAGTGTTGGATACATAAATGCAATTTAAAGGACGTTTGGGTGAATTCAGGTAAATAAAGTGGGGCACCACTGAGATGATGGAATAACCCGAATTCGCTCAAATAATTTTATAAGATGAATTATGACTGTAACACCCTAATTTATTTAGATGTTATGCCAGGATTGGTAAGGGCCACGTGACTACCTAATTACCTCATGACGTAAAATAATCATTAAATCGTTTTAAAAGTTTTTTTTGTATTAGTTCGTTGAAATAAACGGTCATATAGGCCTATACAGGTATGTATTACATATATGTATGTATTATTCCAATGAAATATTAATTGATATTTTAAATGCATTTTCCTTGTTGGCCTACAATTTTGATTTTGATTACATTCCCCACAGACAAGAATCTGTGGGTCCCCAGGGTCCAATTTCTTCCAGAAGACTATACAGCACCTTTTTGGAAAATACTTAAAATATTACAACAAGACTTAAAATATTTGACATGAATATAGAGTTTTTGAATAATGAATGGTTTTTATGTCCGCACTGACATTTTTGTGTAGTGTGTAGCCTAGGCCTATTTGTATTTTTTGTGTAAGCTGTAGGCCCGTACTCTGTTCTACTTAATGAGAACCGATTCCAGTCGCAATTCTAGTTTTGACCCGCTTTAGGAGCTTCATGTGGCTCGTGCTACAGTAAGTTTGTTTGTTAAAGACCAGCGAAGGCCTGCAGGTGCATGATCGTAGCGAACATCGTTGTCGGCTTTAAGGTAAGGCAGACTTTTAAAAAGTTCCAACTGTTTTAATTTGACACAAAGGCTTAAAAACGCAGTGCTCATGAAGCAAGATGCAAATAAACAGCCAGATGTGTAGCCACTGTCACATTTGTTGACGAACGCGTCCTGTGTGAATGGCTCATTATGATAGGCCTATATGATATCTATAATAAATAACAATTAACATAACATTTAGAAGTATCTCAACAGAAATCTCAGTTCATAATCTTCTTAGACATTTTAGGGAAGTGTTTGCGAAATGGGGACAGACTAGGAAGACAACAACTGTGCACTTGATAAACGCAGTGCTCATGAAGCAAGATGCAAATAAACAGCCAGATGTGTAGCCACTGTCACATTTGTTTACGAACGCGTCCTGTGTGAATGGCTCATTATGATAGGCCTATATGATATCTATAATAAATAACAATTAACATAACATTTAGAAGTATCTCAACAGAAATCTCAGTTCATAATCTTCTTAGACATTTTAGGGAAGTGTTTGCGAAATGGGGACAGACTAGGAAGACAACAACTGTGCACTTGAGAAGTTTATTGTATTAGAATAGATTTATTTCATAATTAAATGAACAGCGTTGGGGAAGCTACTCTGAAACTGTAGCTTGATAAGCTACAAGCTACTCAGAAGTTAAAAACGAAGCATGTCATTTTCATTTTTAATTGAGTTGCAGTTCAATGTATCTGGCATTGTTCACGGATGTCTTTGCATTCTTGCTTTTCCTCACAGTAGAATGAAAGAATATGCTAGTTCATACATAGGCCTATACCATACTACATTTACCACAAGTTGCACAAACCTAAGTGTCTTACTGTTGAATTCGAAGATAATAACTGTTTTAACTAAATATTAACTGTTCAACTAGAATTCTGTCAGGACCACTATCGTCAAAATGATTGACACTTAGCATACAGTTTGGTTTGGCCGTATGGTTCTGTTCTGGGCAAAAAACTCCCTGCCCATCCATGCAGCCTGTCATGAATGAGCAGGGAGAGCATTTAAATATCATTAAATATACTTAATGATATTTAAGTGTAACAACATTATTCAAGATAAAAGGAGTCTGATTCAACAAGGAATATCAGAAAGCCAAGTCCTGACTGTGGCGAAAGGAGGAGTTGGGGATGGAGGGGGGTAATTTGCTCCTGAGCAAGCGAAAAAAGCTGCTAAATAAAACTGAATAGAGCTTATATAGGAATGCCGTGATAGTTGTCGTATTGTTATAGGTAGATGTGATCAGCTGAGAGTCAGCCGATGCAAGCTTGACTCACGTGACCTGCCAGAACTAACACTATACGCTTAATATGTCCATGACTTTTAGTTCACCTTCACAACAGTGCAATTTGGCTCGACCAATGGCGTGAGTTTGGGGCGGCGGGACTATGCGTTCTTCATCCAATGGCAGAAAGTGGAGTGTTTAGGAAACCTGCTTGGGGAGAAAAAAAATCTTTGTTTGTGTCCAAAATTGCCCTTATTTCCTAATATATATATATATAGTGTACTATTTAAATGGTTTTGGACACCACTACAAATGACTGTACTCTCAAGTAGTTCACTATATAAGGGTACAGGGGGCAATTTCGAACACAGCCAGTGTCTGAATTCACTCACTTGTTTTCATTTACTCATTCAAGTGAACCATATTAATGGAGTAGGCTAATGTTTTAATTGTTTATCTTTAGATTTTCTTGAACCTTTGTACAGCACTTTGGTAAGTCGTGTGGCTGTTTTTAAACATGCTAAAAATTTAACTTGAACTTCAGTAATGTAGGAAATAGTGAATGAGGGTATAGGGTGTGATTTTGGATTCAGCCTTCGTTTTTCCCATTGTGTTTGGTGGCGCTTGTAACGGGGCTGACAAGACGTGAGACATGTGGATCCATCTGCAGGGTTTATTTAAGAGACGTGGTAAACAGGCAGGGTCAAAACACTGGCAAACAGGTATATGGCGGGCAAAACACAAGAATAGTCACAGGGCTAGCGTAGGTCACCGATAAGCAGACAGAATCACAGGGGCGAGACGAGAGGGAGAAATCCAAGAAAACAGGCAAAGATCAAAAACCGCAAAAACAGGCAAGGCAAGGCAAAACAAGGAAACCACGGAGACTCGGAAAGGGGTACAGGCTAAACAATACTCAGCAGAGAAATGTGGTTAGAGTGGGTGTTATATAGTGAGTGAGGTGATTAGAAACAGCTGTGTGCAATCAGTGCAGTGTGCAAATCGTGCAAAGAATGATGGGATATGTAGTCCGGGGTGCTATGCAACAGTTTGTGTTGTGTGAGAGTCAATGAAATGGAAAGGGTGACCTCTGGTGGTGAATAAACGGAAGTCCATGGACTGAATTCGTGACAGCGCTAGTGGTGCAGAAATTTAATGCTTGCACTTAATGATAAATGATAAATTATTAGGAACACATTAACGCTTCTGTTAAAATAGAATATAATCGGGTATAAGTTCCCTATACTCTTTTCAAACAGAAGACAGGTGACGCTCCATCTTTAATTACACAGAGTTCCTCAAGTTGCAGTAATTTATTTGAAACCTTTCTTGAGTGATTCATTCCCATTATCCAATTAAACTCCAACACTGCTTTCAAATTCCCATCTTTCTCACTCCTTGCATTTGTGGTCTACTGACATTAGTTCCTGTTATTTTCTTTCCTCCTCTTTAGAGAGCTTGGTGAGAACAAACGGTGGGATGGAAAACGACAGCCAATTATTCCTCTCGTCAGCTCGTTTGTTCCTTTGTATCTGTTGTTGTTGTACTGAAGCAAAGGTTGAATGTTGCCAGTGATTTCCAGCTAATGTCCAATTAAGACGGATGTGGGCTTTTTGTGCCGGTATATCAAGGGAAGTGTGCTGGTGTGATGATGGATGCTGTGTGGGCCAAGTGGGATGAGCTGGAAAGTGGGACTCTGTTTGCTTAGGCCCAACATGATTCAGTAATGGATCTCTAATCTTGTTGAGAGAGGAGAGCTGGGGGGGTTGGGGGAAGAGGCAGAGAGGAAAACAATAAGCAAGGACCTTTGTCATGCTCTGCTGCTGCCTGGGAAACCTTGATTACTGTTGTTAAAAGCTGCTTGCCACAGCTGAAATAGAAGGTGAAAAGTATCTAGACCGTGGCACAATGTACATTATTGGGTCTCTGCATGAGCTGATGACAAGATCGATATCTCAGACCTCGTTTTTAAGGAACTGCTGCTTTAAGGTTGCACAGATTAAATAAAACACTCTCTATAAATATACCCATACCAAGTATCTTTTCAGGCATCGCTGTTCCGATGCCCTCGTCAAAGCTTAAAAGGAAATGCCAGTTTGATTCAAATACGGAGCCATTTTTTTAGTCTGAGCACATTAACTTTGTATTCCAGCCTCTGAGCTGTGACAGCGCAAAGAATGCGTGTTATCTGAGCGGTGTAATGTCAACCTGTATGGGGGGAGAAGCTGACCTTGCAGTCAGTCTTTCAACAAAGCAGAAGTGAAGGTGAATGACAGGCTGCTTAGAGCGGTGTACGAGGTGAAGATACTCCCTGTTTATTCCCAGCGGCTTCACATCTGTGTGGAGGCTGATAATAGGCAGGGAAGAGGAACACCTGTTCACATGACTCATGTGTGAGAGCTAGAGGAAGGAGCAAGGTTGGGTCCAATTTCATAACTGGTAATCACTGAGAACCGCTGAAAATGCATAATCGGGATCCCGACAGACCATATTCTATCTACACAATAATAGTGTCTACATGGTGTGGTATATCAGTGTACCATCAGGTTCAGATCAGAGTTAATGATATGATGCTCATTTTTGGTGTCCAGATATACTAATTAATAATAACAAAATAATGTAACTGATTTCTATAATGAACATATATTTTTAGTTTGAATTTAAATGTATTTAGATTTTTCCCCCCCTTTTTTTAAATTAAAATGTGTATATTTTTATGGAGCATAAAGTAATTAAGTATACAGTGAAGGATATTTATTAAACTATTGACATTTATTTATTAAAATAAAATATATTGTGATATTTTATGTGGGTCATAAAGTAATTAAAACACCAGACTTTCTGAAAAATAAAATACAGTGAAGTATTTTTATTTCAGTTTATATTATTTGTAAACTAATAAAAAGTAACTGTATACAATAATGTAACTTATGTTGTACAGCAGTGTTATTTTAGTTTAACGTTTAGTTATATTACAGTTTTGAATAATATTTTGAATAATTTTTCCAATTTGAGTAATTTTGTACATCAAGTAAACTAAATTAAAATGAGAAATGCTGAAATAAAAAGGTTTTCTGTATTTTATAAAGCATATTTCAATTAGCATTTATTTTATTTAATATGTTTTTATTTAATTTTGTTAACGGTTTTAGTTTCCGTTTGAATTTTATTTAACTTTAATAGCCCTGGTACATCATGGGCTAATCTTTGTTGATTTTCATTTCTACCTTCTTTTTTTTTTTAAGTAACATTAACCAAGATGAATGAATGCTGTACAAACTGTTTTCAATTAACTGTTTAATGAAACAATGTGAACATACAGAACATTATTGTTAAATTCATTCAGCCAAGTATAGCCTGTCACTGAGGTTAGACTCCAGCAAGTTTTGGGATGTTATCTCTCAGCGATGAGGAGTACTACAATAAGGATATTACAAAGGTACTAAGGCCAAATATCCTGGCCAATGATTTTAATATATGCCCTTGAGAAAAAAACACATTATTATTCAAATTTTAGGAATAAATGTTGCCTTTGTATTGCAAGATTAATTAAGTATAATAGAGGTTTATTGAGAATACAATGCACTTTATAGAGTAATGAAGTTGTAAAATTATAGTTTTGATGTTCAAATGCAGGCAGTAAGCAGAAGTTATAACATATGTATACATATCCTCTTATAATTTTTCAAACCATATGAACCACATATTCGTTAAAGTTTGTAATTTCTCCTTGTTCGCTCTCTATCACAGTTTTGCTGCAAAAGCAGAACAGAAACGATACTGACCAAATTGCAAGAGCTACAGGATGTTGGTCTGATGCAGTGTGCATGTTGAGAGACTGGCCACGTGCCCGACTCTCAGCAATCACAATAGCTCCCACAGAGATTCTTCAAATGAGTGTGTGCATATGTGCATGAATGTAAATATATGGTGAATATTTATGTTGTTGCATCCCGCTGACACCTGGAAGAAAGCAGCTGCTCTGGACTCAGAGGCGTACACTTGTGATTTACAAAACACGTCTGCAAAACCTTGCGCTGTACAGCTGGGGAAAAACCAACAAGTGGTGAACAGCTGTCATCACCAAAAGCACAAATTCTGAAATTACACACAATTTATATCTTGTCCTCCTTTTGGCTATATAAGGTTTTCGGGGTTTAAATGCAGTCATAACAAGCAGAGAAATAATGCTTTTTTATTTTCTTCTGTACAAAACAAGATTGTTCTTAATTTAATTGTTTATAATAATAATAATAATCAAATAATACTATCCTGTGTAACACAAAAGAAGAACATTTCTGTTAAAATGCACTACCTTTCAAAAGTTTGAGATAAGATGTTTTAAATGTTTTTGAAAGACATCATTTATGCTCACCATGGCTGCATTTATATGACCATAAAAATAATAAAACAACAGCAATAAAAATACAATTTAAAATAGCTGCTTTCTATTTTAACATATAACATGTAATTTAACACAAAATCTATTTAATTTAAAATGTAATTTACTCCTGTGATGGCAAAACTGAATTTCCAGCTGCCGTTACGCCAGTCTTCAGTGTCAGATGATCTTTTCATTCTAATATGCTGATTTGCTGCTCAAGAAACATTTCTTATTAATATTAATGTTAACAGTTGTGCTGTCTAATATTTTCTGATTATTTTATGAGTGGAAAAGGTCAAAAGATAAGCTTTTATTTGAAATAGAAATATTTTGTAATGTGTCATGTAATTTGCCTTTAGATCAGTTTAATGTGACCTTTCTGAATAAATATAGCAATAAAATAAATTGAAACAATTAATGACTCTTGAATAGTGAAGTATATTTAATAGTTTATGATTTTTTTTTAGTATAACTGCTTCAAATGTATTATTTCTCAAACAAACTGGATGTACGACTTGAGAAGACTTGCAATATATTGCACAAGTAAAACAGACAACTTTTAGATGTTTTCTTAGCCCATGGTTACTTTCAACTAATATTGTATAAAACATATTTAAAAATAAATGTTAATTTTATGTTCTACAAAAAAATAAATTACCACGTAACACTTTAGTATAAGGACCAATTCTCACCATTAACTAGTTGCTTATTAGCATGCCTATTATTAACATATTATCTGTTTTTATTAGTACTTATTATTATTATTATTAGACAGTATTCACCAAATACCTAACTAACTATTAATAAGCAACAAATTAGGAGTTTTTTAGAGGCAAAAGTCATAGTTAATGGTTTATTATAAAGCGAGAATTGGACCTTAAAATAAAGTGTGACCAAAGCATATAAGTTTGGAACAACATTAGGATGAGTAAATGATGACAACATTTCATTTTTAGGTGAACTAACCCTTTAAGGATTGAATCTACAATACCAGTATGAAGCAGCCCTTGAAGCAGTTCCGCTTATAAAGTGTTGGCCAGTAGACCACAGCAACTGCAGAGAAGCACCTGCATGTCATGCTTTGATGTTCTTTGATAATAATAGTTCCCTGAAGTGGCATTTTAAATGAGGCAAAAAGCTAGATTTTTTTATCCGGTGTCGGAAATGGTTTTTGGATAATGTCATTGAAAATTCAGTATATAAAGAAAAAGTGAATGCATTTAAAGGATTCCATTATTATGGCCTTAAACTGTTTACTGACTATCTACACGCATACATACATATAAATTTGAGTTTTGCTCGAAGCAGTAATCCCAGGCTGGCCAAATGCAGTCAAGCGGGTCAAACGTGTCACAGTCATGTTAGATAAGGCTTGGCATATACTTCTAGTGCCTGTAGAGTTGTGTGTGGATATCTGAGTGTGTGTTTTCTTGACTTAATGCAGATAAAGAATAAAGATAGATAAACTCTGTCCACCTCACTAAAGCAATACATTATGTTCACATTAGGTCACTCTTTAAATAGCCTGATCTTCACTTGTAATACTTAAAATAACCACCAGACAGAGCAGTTGCTCAAATTAAGGTGTCTTTGCTAAGACATCAAGGTTTTTTTTTTTTGCATAGATAGTGGAAATGGATAGTGCAAAATCTTGTATGGATTCTTTAATTTGTAGATAAAAGAATTGTGTCTCATTGAATCTTCATTGTTTGAGACCTTTCGCTCCCACAGTAAATACATAAAATCATGTAGAAAATAAAAAGACGAGACAGGGAAAAAAAACAACAACAACAGGATAACAAGTCTTTGGTACGTTAATTGCTCCCAAAAATACAATAGGATGTGGGTGTGCAGTCTCCTTGGTAACAGTGTGCAGACATTCTAGATGAGGACCTGAGATCCATACTAGGAAAACAGGGAAAGTAAGTAGGTGGGACTGCAAGGCCGTGTCAGGTAGCACGGTGTAGCTATTGTATGACGATTCAAATTTATTCATAAATGCTGTCAGAGTCACAAGACAGTTCTTTTTTTAATATTGTGTCAGTGTTACGATGAAACTGTGGGGCCTATCATGACCGTGATTCGCAACCAGGAGTGATTTTATTTTAATTTATAAACCTGTAAAATAGAAATGACAACATATAGATGAACATTAGGGCTTCCAAAAGATTAAATATATCCCAATTTACACATTCAGGTTAACACATTCAATTCCTTCTTAAGAAAATGAAATAATATAAGATATGTACAGTAAGTGTTGGGTTCGGAAGTCAGGATCACACCTGTAGCAGAGCATATGTGCATAGGCAGGCATGTCATTTGCACTTTATAAACCTTGCAGTGTTTTTTCTTCCTTTTTTCATCTAATCAGTTGTCTCAGCCATTCCAATCAGTGTCAATGTAAAATATAAAGCTATATTGCAGATTACATGTAGTTATGGAATTATATGGCAGATTCTGTATTCTTCAAACTCTGTCAATCTTTGAAGATGCTTTGTGAATCTTGTTTTTCACCCCAGTATTGATTGTTTTTAGCTTGAATGTGATTGAAAACAATTCTTTAGACTTATTGATGGAGTTGTGGGGCTATATACGACAAAAAAGGTTGGGAAACACTGATTTATCACTGTGTTTTATTAGCCTATAGCATCTTTGGAGTGAATGTACAGCAGCTAGGATCTTCTGTGTATGGTTAACAAAAACACCAGACTGCTTAGTGGGGCAGAACAGCATGGGCTGTTTCAATTTGTTTCTCAGTCAATTTTTTTTTTTGTGCCAGGCCTCTCAAGAAAATATTCCATAATCAATGTAAATATGCATCGATTTTGTTATGCTATGAAACGCCAAAAAGTAATAACAGAAAGAGCCAGCCATGCAGCGTAATCATTAATGAAGGTTTTTAACGAGCAAGTGGATGAAATGCATGGTCATCAATAACATCATGCACTACATTGTGCACACATTGTTCTGTATTTTTTCTGGCCAATCATATTGTGGTGACTGAATAGAATTGAAAAAAAAAAACTGATTTAACTGCCGAAAGGAAGTACTGTAGAAGTGTGACATGAAAAACCTGGAAATATCAGGAAAGTGATCATCATAGTATCAATACTGTGATTTCCAAGCCTAAGAGAGTATATATAATTTCAGTAACATACATTTGCTCATTACAGATCCTTCCAGATAATGGAGAATGGGGGTTTTCACTGCATTTTTTTTCTTTTGTGACAGTTGGCATGCACTTTTTCTGACTGTTAATATTTTTTCCTTTTTTTCCCCTCTATCTTTTTTTTGGGTTTTAGAAAGTGATTTCAGGAGTGTTCAGGAGTGTCTTTACTGCATGCTGTGAAACTTTAATTTCTGGAAAGTGACTAGCCGAGACTCTGATCTGCCACCTGTAGTCTCTCTCTTGTAGTTGGCATCTTCAAGGTAAGTCTGTGTCTTTTAATGTTGCTTTAATCTGTACAAAAACTGATTATACCTGATCAATCCTAGCAGAATGTAAAACTTTAAAGTGCTGGTGGTTTCAGAGGCTGATGCCAAAATTGGCTGGTAGAATGTTCAAGACCCTCCCCAAAACTTATTCATTACTTGTCCTTTTTACTGTGCTGCATATGAGCCAAAAGCTGTGGTTGGGTGGAATATTAGGATTTCTTTTTTTATTATGTATGCTTTTATTTTATTCGATTTAGAGTAACTCCTTAGCAGCCAGCTTGAACATCAGATACCTAGAAATGCCCTAGCAAACCTTAGAACACCTACTGTATAAAGTTGCCTATAGCATATGCCCAAAACACCATAGAAGACATAGCAATGATCTCTTTCACTTGGAAAATGATTAGCGAGCTGAATGCACTTTTTGCTTAAACTTTTGGATGCTTTATTAAGCATTATAGTCTTTACTGGAAATTTAATTCATTTACCCAACCAGATTAATTTAATTACATCCTTTTGTGTTTCACAGAAATAAGAAAGTCATAGAGGTTTGGAACCACAGTTTTGAAACAAGTTTTCGTTTGAGCATCCCCATCAGGAATGATTCAACACTGGCTCAGTTTTAGTTTCATTCGTGATGTTAATGGGACTGAAAATCCCACTTCACCTTTAAGGTGGACTTAAGAGAAAGAAAGACAGTTGGCTTTAGTTGAAATATGTAAAACTCTCACTGACTCTAGCATTCATAAAACAGTACGTTGGAGCAAGTTTTCTTGTGTATAATTCAATGTGCAAATGCCTCTTTAATTTATGCTATCACCCTGAAAGACTTTTGGCTTGCTGTGCTGTTCATAAATTCTGAGTCTCGAATGTATTACAAATATGTTTGTGCTGGCCACAGGATAGAAATCTAACATTTTTAATGAGCAATTACCTTCTGTAATGGGTTGCTTTATGGTTCATTCCCAAAAGTACTGGCATTAATTTAAATCAATAGCTCATCTGTGGGACTAACACATTCCTTGCCGTTTCATTGACAGGTATGCTAACATCAGCCCAACAACCATTAAAACTAAGTTTGCAAATTCACTTAGCATTTAAAGTCACTGCTGTGTAAAAAGGTCTAGTTTCCTAATGAAGCAGAATAAACGTAAACCAAGGTCAACTGGAAAAGCCATACAGTTTTTTAAATTTTCCAAGCATCAGCACTATTGTGAGTCCAAAAAGTTGGAGGAAAACAAAACCACAAATATGAAATCAGGCTGTTTTTATATGTAGACATTTAAAAGTTGTTAGTTTGTGTTGCCATATGTCCATGACTAGTGATGAGCTTCAACATTTTTTGTTGAAACTTGGATTTTTACATGTCTAATTTCACTTCTTGCTGGCAAACCTTTTGAAATATCACTAAACATAACACAAAACGACCACCACCATGTTTCACAGATGGGATAAGGTTCTAATGCTGGAATAACGCTGCTCATTTAAACCAAAATGTTGTATTTTGGTCTCATTCATCCACAAAACATTTCTCCAGTATTCCTCTGGCTTGTCCACATGATTGTTAGCAAACTGCACATGAGCAGCAATGTTCTTTTTGGAGAGCAGTGGCTTTCTTCTTGCGACTCTCCTGAAAGTAGACAAAGAGAATCCAATCAAACAAAAAAGACAAAAATATATACTTTGTCATTTATTTATTGAGAAAAATGATCCGGTGTTAAATATTTGTGAGTGGCAAAAGTATGTGAATCTTTGCTTTCAGTATCTGGTGTGACCCCCTTTTGCAGCAATAAGTTCAAGTAACATTTCTTGTAACTGCTGGTCAGTCCTGCACAACGGCTTGTAGGAATTTTAGCCCATTCCTCAGTACAGAACCACTTCAACTCTGTGATGTTGGTGGGTTTCCTCCTATGAACTGCTTGCTTCAGGTCCTTCCACAAAATTCCAATTGGATTAAGGTCCGGAATTTGACTCAGTCATTACCAAAACATTAACTTTGTTCTTCTTTAACCATTCTTTGGTAGAACGACTTGTGTGCTTGGGGTCGTTGTCTTGCTGCATGACCCACTTTCTCTTGAGATACAGTTCTCGGACAGATGTCCTGACATTTTCCTTCAGAATTTGCTGTTATAATTCAGAATTCTTTGTTCCATCAATGATGGCAAGCGTCCTGGACCAGATGCAGCAAAACTGTCCCAAACCATGATACTACCACCACCATGTTTCACAGATGGGATAAGGTTCTAATGCTGGAATAACGCTGCTCATTTAAACCAAAATGTTGTATTTTGGTCTCATTCATCCACAAAACATTTCTCCAGTATTCCTCTGGCTTGTCCACATGATTGTTAGCAAACTGCACATGAGCAGCAATGTTCTTTTTGGAGAGCAGTGGCTTTCTTCTTGCGACTCTGCCATGCAAACCATGGTTGTTCTGTGTTCTCCTGATGATGAGCTCATAAACATTAACATTAACCAATGTGAAAAAGGCCTTTAGTTGCTTAGAGGTTAGTCTGCAGTCCTTTGAAACCTAGTGGACTTTTACACGTCTTGCTTTTAGAGTGTTCTTTGTTGGTGGAGCACTCCTGGGGAGGGTAACAGTGGTCTTGAATTTCCTCCATTTGTACACAGTCTGTCTGACTGTGGATTTATGGAGTCCAAACTCTTTAGAGATGGCTTTGAAACCTTTTGTAGCCTGATGAACAACATCAACTCTTTTTCTGAGGTCCTCAGATATCTCATTTGTTTGTGCCATGATACACTTCCACAAACATGACCAAACTTTGATAGATCCCTGTTCTTTAAATAAAACAGGGCACACACTGACACCTGATAATCTCACTGATTAAAAACACCTCTGAACAGATGGACTCTAATTTCACCTTCAAATTAACAGCTGATTCACAAACTTTTGTTGCTCACATATATGTAATATTGGATCATTTTCCTGAATAAATAAATGACAAAGTATATATATTAATCTATTTTGTTTGATTGGGTTCTCTTTGTCAACTTTCAGGACTTGCATGAAAATCTGATGATTTGAGTTATATTTTCGTAGAAATATAGACAATTCTAAAGGGTTCACAAACTTTCAAGCAGCACTGTGTGTGTATATATATATATATATATATATATATACAGTGGTGT